>NW_011494924.1:4719254-4744084 GCF_000754665.1 Bison bison bison | reverse complement strand
TAGTGGCTTGAATGGTAAAGAATCTGCCTGCAATGCAGGATACCCAAGCTCGATCCCTGGATTGGGAAGATCTCCTGGAGAAGGGAATGGTAACCCACTCCAGTATACTTGCCTGGAAAATCCCATGGACAGAGGAGCCTAGTGGGCTACAGTCCATGGGATCGCGAAGAGTCGGACACGACTAAGTGACTAACTTACTCACTTATAGTTGCTTTACAGTGTTGTGTTAGTTTCTGCTGTGCAGCAAAGTGAATCAGTTATGTGTTTACATAGATTCACTCTTTTTTAGATTTCCTTCCCATTTAGGTCACCACAGAGCACTAAGTAGAGTTCCCTGTGCTGCACAGTAGGTTCTCATTTGTTCTTTGTTGTTCAGTCGCTGAGTTGTGTCCGACACTTTGCAACCCCGTGGACTCCAGCACATCAGGCTTCCCTGTCCTTTCCCATCTCCTGGAGTTTGCTTAAACTCATGTCCATGGAGTCTGTAATACCATCCAACCATCTCATCCTCTGTTGCCCCTTTTTCCCTCCTGCCCTCGGTCTTTCCCAGCATCGGGGTCTTTTCCAGTGAGCCAGCTCTTTGCATCACGTGGCCAAAGTATTGGAGCTTCAGCTTCAGAATCAGTCATTCCAATGACTATTCAGAGTTGATTTCCTTTAGGATTGACTGGTTTGATCTCCATGCTGTCCAAGGAACTCTGAAGAATCTTCTCCAACACCACAGTTCAAAAGGATCAGTTCTTCAGCGCTTAGCCTTCTTTGTGGTCCAACTCTCACACCCCTATGTGACTACTAGAAAAACCATAGCTTTGATTACATGGACCTTTGTCAGCAGAGTAATGTCTCTGCTTTTTAATATGCTGTCTAGCTTGGTCATAACTTTTCTTCCAAGGAGCAAGCATCTTTTAATTTCATGGCTGCAGTCACCATCTGCAGTGATTTTGGAGCCCAGGAAAATAAAATCTGCCACTGTTTCCACTTTTCCCCCATCTATTTGCCATGAAATTATGGGACCAGATACCATGATCTTAGTTTTTAGAATGCTGAGTTTCCAGTCAGCTTTTTCACTCTCCTCTTTCACTTTCATCAAGTTTTTAGTTCCTCTTCAGTTTCTGCCATTAGAGTGTTATCATCTGCATGGCTGAGGTTATTGATATTTCTCCTGGCAATCTTGATTCCAGCTTATGTTTCATCAGCCCGGCATTTCCCATGATGTACTCTGCATAGAAGTTAAGTAAGCAAGGTGACAGTATACAGCCTTGATGTACTCCTTTTCCAATTTTGAACCAGTCTGTTGTTCTATATCTGGTTCTAACCGTTGCTTCTTGACCTGCAACAGGTTTCTCAGAAGACAGGTCAGGTGGTCTGGTATTCCCATCTCTTTAAGAATTTTCCAGTTTGTTGTGATCCACACAAAGGTTTTATCATAGTCAGTGAAGCAGAAATAGATGTTTTTCTGGAATTCTCTTGCTTTTTCTGTGATCCAGCAAATGTTGGCAATTTGATCTCTGGTTCCTCTGCCTTTGCAAAATCCAACTGGTACATCTGAAAGTTCTTATTTCACATACTGCTGAAGCCTAGCTTGAAGGATTTTGACCATTTCCTCGCTAGCATGTGAAATGAGTGCGGTTGTATGGTAGTTGGAATATTCTTTGGCATTACCTTTCTCTGGTATTGGAATGAGAACTAACCTTTTCCTGTCCTGTGGCCACTGCTGAGTTTTCCAAATTTGCTGACATATTGAGTGCAGCACTTTAACAGCATCATTTTTAAGGATTTTGAACAGCTGAAATTCCATTGCCTCCACTAACTATGTTCATAGTAATGCTTCTTAAGGCCCACTTGACTTCATATTCCAAAATGTCCAGCTCCGGGTGAGTGACAGCACCATTGTGGTTATCTGGGTTATTAAGACCTTTTTTGTATGGTTCTTCTATGTATTCTTGCTGCCTCTTTTTAATCTCTTCTGCTTCTGTTAGGTCCATACTGTTTCTGTCCTTTATTGTGTCCATCTTTGCATGAAATAGTCCTTTGGTATCTCCAATTTTGTTGAAGAGATCTCTAGTGTTTCCCATTCTGTTGTTTTCCTCCAGTTCTTTGCACTGTTGACTTTAGAAGCCCTTCTTTTCTCTCCTTGCTATTCTCTGGAACTCTGCACTCAGTTGGATATATCTTTCCCTTTCTCCCTTGCCTTTTGCTTCTCTTCTTTTTTTCAGCTATTTGTAAGGTCTCCTCATTTCTTTTTCTTTGGGATGGTTTTGGTCATTGCCTCCTGTACAGTGTTATGAACCTCTGTCCATAGTTCTTCTGGCACTCTGTCTACCAGATCTAATCCCTTGAATCTATTTGTCAGCTCTACTGTATAATCCTAAGGGATTTGATTTAGGTCATACCTAAACAGCCTGGTGGTTTTCCCTCTTTCCTCAATTTAAGCTGGAATTTTCCAATAAGGAGCTTATGATCTGAGCTACAGTTAGCTCTAGGTCTTCTTTTCTCTGACTGTGTAGTTTCTTCATGTTTGGCCGCAAAGAATATAAGCAGTCTGGTTTTGATTGATCATCTAGTGATGTCCGTGTGTAAAGTCATCTCTTGTGTTGTTGGGAAAGGGTGTTTGCTATGCTCAGTGTGTTCTCTTGGCAAAACTCTGTTAGTCTTCGCCCTGCTACATTTTGTACTCCCAAGGCCAAACTTGCTTGTTACTCCAGGTATCGCTTGACTTCCTACTTTTGCATTCCAGTCTCTTGTGATGAAAAGGACCTCTTTTTTTTGGTGTTAGTTCTAGAAGGTCTTGTAAGTCTGCATAAAACCATTTAACTTCAGCTTCTTTGGCATCAGTGGTTGGGGCATAGACTTGGATTACTGTGATATTGAATGGTTTGTTTTGGAAACGAACAGATTATTCTGTCATTTTTGAGATTGCACCCAAGTACTTATTTTGTACTCTTGTTGACGGTGAGGTTACTCCATTTCTTCTATGGGATTCTTGCCCACAATAGTAGATACAGTGGTCATCTAAATTAAGTTTGCCTATTCCCATCCAGTTTAGTTCACAGATTCCTAAAATGTCAGTATTCATTCTTGCTGTCTCCTGCTTGACCACATCCAGTTTATCTTGATTCATGGATCTAACAGTCCAGATTCCTGTGCAGTATTGTTCTTTAGAGCATCGAACTTCACTTTTACCACCAGTCACATCCACATCTTATACATAGCAGTGCCCCAGTCTCTGAGTTCATCCCACTCACTCTTCCCTCCTTGGTAACCATACGTTTGTTCTCTACTCTGTGACTCTGTTTCTGCTTTACAAATAAATTAATCTGTACCATTTTTCTAGATTCCACATATAAGCAATATTATATGATATTTGTTTTTCTCTTTCTAACCTACTTCACTCTGTATGACAGTCCCTGGGTCCATTCACATCTCTGCAAATGGCACTGTTTATTCCTCTTTATGACTAATATTCCATTGTATAGATATGTTCCACATCTTTATCCATTCCTCTGTCAGTCGACATTTAGGTTGCTTCCATGTCCTAGCTATTGTAAATAGTGTTGCAGTTCAGTTCAGTTCAGTCACTCAGTCGTGTCCAACTCTTTGCGACCCCATGAACCGCAGTACACCAGGCCTCCCTGTCCATCACCAGCTCCCGGAGTTCACTCAGACTCATATCCATCGAGTCGGTAATGCCATCCAGCCATCTCATCCTCTGTCATCCTCTTCTCCTCCTGCCCCCAATCCTTCCCAGCATCAGAGTCTTTTCCAATGAGTCAACTCTTCGCATGAGGTGGCCAAAGTACTGGAGTTTCAGCTTAAGCATCATTCCTTCCAAAGAACATCCAGGACTGATCTCCTTTAGGATGGACTGGTTGGATCTCCTTGCAGTCCAAGGGACTCTCAAGAGTCTTCTCCCAACACCACAGTTCAAAAGCATCAATTCTTCGGTGCTCAGCTTTCTTCACAGTCCAACGCTCACATCCATACATGACCACAGGAAAAACCATAGTTTTGACTAGACAGACCTTTGTTGGCAATAGTGCTGCAATGAACATCAAATGTATGCATCCTTTCGAATTCTGGTTTCTCTGGATATATCCTAGGAGTGAAATTGCTGGATCATGTGGTAGCTCTATTTTTAGTTTGTTAAGGAACCTCCGTACTGTTCTCTATAATGGCTGAACCAATTTACACTCCCACCAGCAGTGTAGGAAGGGTCCTTTTTTCCCCACACCTTCTCTAACATTTATTGTTTGTAAATCTTTTGATGATGGCCATTCTAACCAATGATACCTCATTGTAGTTTTGATTTGCATTTCTCTAATAATTGGTGATTTTGAGCATCTTTTCATGTGTTTGTTGGACATCTGTATGTCTTCTTTGGAGAAATGTCTATTTAGGTTTTTCTCATTTTTGATTGTGTTGCTTTTTTTTTTTTTTTTTGGTATTGAGCTGCATGAGCTGTTTGTATATTTATTGTTGTTTAGTCGCTAAGTCATGTCCAACTCTTTTGCAATCCCATGGGCTGCAGCCTGCCAGGCTTCTCTCTCCATGGGATTTTCTAAGCAAGAATACTGGAGTGGGTTGTCATTTCCTTCTCCTGGGGATCTTCCCAATGCAAGGATCGAACCCATGTTTCCTGCATTGCAGTTGGACTCTTTACCTTTGAGCCACCAGGGAAGCCCGTTTGTATATTAGGTGGTTTTTAAAGCTGTGAGGTTGATACAGTCATCAAGGGAATGAGCATAGATAGGCAAAAGAAGAGCTCCAAGGTTGAAGAAAATAGGAGGAACTTGAGCAACCAGTGAGGTAGAAAATTAAATGAAGAAAGTTTATTAACAGAGAGAGTGGTCATTTGTGTATGCTGCTATGTTAAGTAAGATAAAGACTAAGGATTTTCCACTCAAGTTAAGGAATGGATGATATTGATGATTTATATAAGAAGATACTGAGGGAGATACTCTGAGTGAGTGAGTTTAAGAGAGAATAGGAGGGTATGGGAAGATTGTGAAGACTTTTCTTACAAAGGGAAAAGAGAAATGGGACCATAGCTAGTGAAAGAGTTGGGGTCATGAGATTTTTTTAATGATGAAAAGGTAAGGGCATATGATGAAAGAATGAACCATTATGGTGTAAAACGTTAGTGATTTCAGGGGAGACAGAAGAATTGCTGGAGCAGTGTCTGACCAGGCCAGAGGGAAAGGGGTTTGGCACACAAGTGGAAGGACTGGCTCCCGGTAGGAGCATAGAGACTTTTCTTTCATAGTAAGTGGTAGGGCAGAGCATGTGGAGTAGCAGTGCTGATGGGCAGGTCGATATGATGTTGGGAGTCTGTGCATGTTGTCTTCCAGTTGCCTCATTGTTTCCCAGTGAAGACAAACTGAAGGTTATCAGCTAAGATACTGTGGGGTTTTGGGGTTTTGGCGTTTTAAGGAGAAAGGTAAAGATGTTAAAGGTTGTTAGGAGTGTGTGAGAGTGAATAGACTAGGAATACTGAATTAATAGTATCAGGTTATTTCCCTGAAGACAGAAATGGCAACCCACTCTAGTACTCTTGCCTGGAGAATCCCATGGACAGAGGAGCCTTCCAGGCTGCAGTCCCTGCGATCGCACAGGCGGAGACGACTGTGCGACTATGTTCAATTCAGTTCATTAGGTTATTTTACTTAGTATTTTACTTGCTGTTGTCCAGACAGCATTGTGGGCCTCCTAACTTGTCCTCAGATCAAAGTTCAATGTAACTTGCCAAGGCAATTTAATAATTGATATGAGTCATTCTCATTTTGACTCATAAACATAGAATCATTGGGAAATAGAACATGAATTATTACTTCTTCATGCAGTATCTGCCATTATCCTGCTATGAAAGCTAAATTTGGAGAGATCTGGTAAATAATTTTCTTTTTAAAAGTAATTATTTATTGAAAAAATTTTGAATATTGTTTTTTCTTTGTGGAATAGTATCCCAGCTATTGCAGTCTAATTTTTATACTGTACTGTGAAGCAATTGCTATCCTGTGACTTTATTTTAAGAACCCTCCAAATGTGACCTGTCTTTATCTTTTCTTGTGCTTTTCCTGCTGCTTGAAATATAGATTCCCTCTCCTAAACCCATCCCCCAAACCTTTCAAACTTAGTTCACTTATTGTTGGAAGCCTTCCTTATCCTCTTTCCAAGGCCTAGTTAGGTGCATCTACTTTGTGCTTTTGTAGCATCCTGAAGTATATCTATATCATTTTACTTACTGTATTGTGTTACTGGGTTTTGTCATTATGTGTCTACTCCCTCTAGACCAGCACTGTTCAGTCAAGATAGCTGTCATGATCGAAATGTTCCCTGATGTCCAATATGTCCACATGCGGCTATTGTGTACTCAGAATATGTATAGTAGGACCAAGTACTGGCTTTTAAATTTTCATTTAATTTAAATTCAAATAGTCAACATTTGGCTGTGGCTACCTTGGTTGGTTCTGCTGCTGCTGCTGCTACTAAGTCACTGCAGTCATGACCCCATAGATGGCAGCCCACCAGGCTCCGCCGTCCCTGGGATTCTCCAGGCAAGAACACTGGAGTGGGTTGCCATTGCCTTCTCCATGGTCAGTTCTAGACCTTTTAAAAGTCAAAGTTCACTTATTTACAAGATAGATTCACAGAGATAGAAAACAAACTTCTGGTTACCAAAGGGAAAAAGAGAGAGCAGGGGAGGGAAGAATGGAGGGATAAATTAGGAGTTTCGGATTAATAGATATACATTGCTGCTGCTGCTAAGTCACTTCAGTCATGTCCGACTCTGTGTGACCCCAGAGACGGCAGCCCACCAGGCTCCCCCGTCCCTGGGATGCTCCAGGCAAGAACACTGGAGTGGGTTGCTATTTCCTTCTCCAGTGCATGAAAGTGAAGAGTGAAAGTGAAGTCGCTCAGTCGTGCCCAACTCTTAGCGACCCCATGGCATTCAGCCTACCAGGCTCCTCTGTCCATGGGATTTTCCAGGCAAGAGTGCTGGAGTAGGGTGCCATTGCCTTCTCCGAGATACACATTATTGTATATAAAATAGATAAGCAAGGACCTGCTACAGCACAGGGAACCATATTCAATATTTTAATAACCCATAATGGAAAATAATCTGGAGAAGTATATACGTATGTCTACGTAACTGAATCACTTTGTTGTAGCCTTGAAAGTAACACAGCTGTACTTCAATAAAATAGTCAAGGCTCGTGTGGACCTTATTAGCCTCTTATTATAGGCTAATAAGGTCTTGATGGAAGTTAATGTTTAACCTAGGCAAATAGAAGGCAATGGCACCCCACTCCAGTACTCTTGCCTGGAAAATCCCATGGACAGAGGAGCCTGGTAGGCTGCATGCCATGGGGTCGCTAAGAGTCGGGCACGACTGAGCGACTTCACTTTCACTCTTCACTTTCATGCACTGGAGAAGGAAATAGCAACCCACTCCAGTGTTCTTGCCTGGAGCATCCCAGGGACGGGGGAGCCTGGTGGGCTGCCGTCTCTGGGGTCACACAGAGTCGAACACGACTGAAGTGACTTAGCAGCAGCAGCAGGCAAGTAGGAAGAAGGAAAAGGGCTGTAATAGGCAGTGGGAATAGAATTTGAAAAAAATTGGAGTTGGAAATTCATAAGGTAGTTTTTTTAAAGAACAGAATAGTCTGTAGTTAAGTGAATTGTGTGAAGTAAAATGTGGCTAAATTAGATGCTGCTGGATTGTGGAAACTAATGATAGACTGAAAAAAAAATTTAACTTTATATTATATGCAGTGGGATGAAACTGGAGATTTAAAATAAAAAATTGTAAGTTATATTCCAAGGTGATTGAATTGGTGAGTGTTTGTAGGGTAGAATCAAGATGGAAAGAGGTCAAACAAAAAATGTTTATAGAAAGACTTGGTAGTCAGGTGTCACACTAGGCCACAGTTGGAGGTTGGATTCTTTGAAAGCAGATACTGAGACATTTTTTGCAGTGCAAGATTTTATTAGGAATCAATAACCTGCAAGAGGAAGAGGCTCTGTGTGGGACTGAGCAGAGAAAAAAGTTCTCTTATCAAAGTATTGTGATGTAGGCCTCAGAAAACCTTTACCTATCAGCATGGAGCTCTGGAGTGAGAGATTGCCTATCAGACAGACCCATATTAAGCCAAGATGGCTGGGCCTTTGTTTGGTCTCTAATCCGGGCAGCAGTTAAGGTGGACCTTCGAGGATGGGACATTTGGAGGCTGTCTGCTGCCTATACTCACAGCTGGGCAGCAGTTCCTTCCATGAAGAAAAGCTTGGTGTTGCATCCCTGTGTCTTCTGCAGCCAGAGGGTCTGTCTGTGGGCAGTCCTTCCCTAGAGGAAACCTTCTGAATACTTGAAGGTGTTTTGCTTTTTAGCAAGGTGAGGGAACAGGGCACACTTACTAGCATTCAGTGAGCAAGGACCAGGGAAGTCAGCCTTCCCACAGTGTTCAGGACAGTCTGCAATTTTCAAATTGTTCAGATAATCACATGATTTATGAGTTGCTAGATTTTGAGGTAGGGGGAAAAAAGTGATTGTTATGATCAGAGCTTAGAAACTAACTTTGTTTTACGTATGAGTTATTATTTTCATAGAGTACACTAGAAGTTTCAGGAATTTATCACATAAATTGGAGAAATATCAAAAGTTTTCAATCAGACCTTTATCAAGAGTTCTCTACCACTTGGGAAAATCACATAAATTATGGCAGTGCCACTTGTATAGTATTGATGACTCAGATACTCTTCTCCTCAGTCTGCAGTTGTAACCACCACAGTCAGAGTGATTCTGCATATAGATGCAAGCACCTGATGGCCTTATTATGTTGTTTATTACAGTAATTGCTTTCACATTTTGAAATCAATACTTTTTTATAACTTAATTTCTTTCATCTGATTGAAAGTACAATTAGGGTATTATATTGACTTTTTAAATTGTGCTTATATAGGTTATCTTTAAATTTCAAGAAGTAGTACAAAATAGTTGTCATAAAGAGGGGAAATAGATTTGTTATCAGTAATGGTAGATTAGGTTATTCAGATAAACTTTTGATGAAGACAACTAAAAATCTTTGAAACGTTATTTTAAAAAATCTTAATGAATGAAGAGCCGAAAAGATAATGGAGTGTTGTGTGTGTGTGCACAGTCACTCAGTCATGTCTGACTCTGTGTAACCCTGTGGACTGTAGCCCACCTGGCTCCTCTGTCCATGGAATTTTCCAGGCAGGAATACTGGAGCAGCTTCCCATTTTCTACTCCAGGGGATCTTCCCAACCCAGGGATCAAACCCGCGTCTCCTGCATTGGCAAGCAGATTCTTTACCACTGTGCCACCTGGAAGCTCAGTAGAGACTTGGCAGACCAAAAGCAAAAACCCAAAGAAAAAAGAAGGTGATGAAGTAGCTTTTGCCCTAGGGGCAGTTACCAGTCTGTTTGAAGTTGGGCTTCGGTTTTGGTGGACGTCATGGGGGTGAAGAGGACAGAAGTTGAGACCTAGAGTTCATCCACGCTCAGAGTCAAAAAGGAGAGCGACTCCATTGAGGATGGTACTCCAGTAATTTCATCATTAGGTTAAAGGTGAAAGAGAACTGTCTGCCTATTCCAATATCAAGGGAATTGTAGGGTTGATTGGAGCAGGGCAAGAAAAAGGAAATGAATTAAACTGTTCAAGTCTTGACCATAGTTTTAGCCCTCACACTGATTGACGGTTACATTTGTCCTGCTGGGGTGATCCAGGTCCCCTTTTATCATGGCTCTTGTTTCCGACTGATAGTGCTCCCAAGGTCTGGCAGAAGGAAAGGCAAATCATCTGTAGGACAGAGTCTTCTTCACTCTGAGGGAATTGCCAACAGCAGTTTTTCAAGGACAGAGAGCAGTACATTGTCATAAGTAACCAGGCATATTTGAAAAAAACTAGGCAAAATTACATGATGTATGTATGTATGTATTAGGTTGGTGCAAAAGTAATTGCGGTTTTTGCACTATTGAAAATTGCCGTTTGATACTGGAATACATTCCAAATAAATGTGGTTAAGTTATATATCATTTTAATGTTCATTTTTCACTTTATGTTTTTTTGCTAATGACATTACTTTGCTGTTTATTTAATTTTTTTTTGACTATAGAAATGATGTTAGACAAAAAGCAAATTCAAGCAGTTTTTTTATTTGAGTTCAAAATAGCTTGAAAACAGCAGAAACAGTTTGCAACATCAACAATGCATTTGAGCCAGAAACTGCCAACAAAGGTACAGTGCAGTGGTCATTCAAGAAATTTTGCAAAGGAGATGAGAGCCTTGCAGATGAGGAGCATAGTGGCCAGCCATCAGAAGTTGACAACGACCAACTGAGAGCCATCACTGAAGCTGATCCTCTTACAACTACACGAGAAGTTGCCAAAGAACTCAGTGTTGACCATTGTGTGATAGTTCAGCATTTGAAGCAAATTAGAAAGGTGAGAAAGCTCGATAAGTGGGTGCCTCATGAGCTGACCACAAATTAAAAAGAATCATCGAAGTGTCACCTTCTATTATTGTATCCAGGAACAATGCACCATTTCTTGACTGGATTGTGACTTGCAATGAAAACTGGATTTTATATGACAACTGGTGATGACCAGTTCAGTGATTAGACTGAGAAGAAGCTCCAAAGCACTTCCCTCCCAAAGCCAAACTTGCACCAGAAAAAGGTCATGGTTACTGTTTGGTGGTCTGCTTCTGGTCCGATCCACTACGGCTTTCTGAATCCTGGCGAAACCGTTACATCTGAGAAGTATACTAAGTGATTCAGTGAGACGTACCGAAAACCGCAATGCCTGCGGCTGCCATTAAGTTGACAGAAAGGGCCCGATTCTTCTCAACAATACTCGAATGCATATCACACAACCAACGCATCAGAAGTTGAACAAACTGGGCTACAAAGTTTGCCTCATCTGCCATATTCACCTGACCTCTCGCCAACAGACTACTGCTTCAAGCATCTCGACAGCTTTTTGCAGGGAAACCACTTCCACAATCAGCAAGAGGCAGAAAATGCTTTTGAAGAGTTCATTGAATCCCAAAGCACAAATTTTTATGCTACAGGAATAAACAAACTTATTTCTCATTGGTAAAAAATGTGTTGACTGTAACGGTTCCTACTTTGATTAATAAAGATGTGTTTGAGCCTAGTTATAATGATTTAAGATTCGCAGTCCGAAACTGTGAGTACTTTTGTACTAACCTAATAGAATTCAAGTAATATAGTTAAGATTTGTGTAGTTTTAAAAATTGAGATATAATTGACACATAAGTGGTTTTTCTTTATATACATATGCCTCAAAGTAAGTTTTTTATGAAGAAAGATAGTAGTAACGTGCATGGAAATGGCACTGTGAATAATAGTGAAGAGCATAAATGGATCCACAAAATTCTTAGATGTTGCAAATATCACTGAAGTTAAAACAGTTGTTTTTTATGTTTGAAGAATTAAAGACATTTGAAGAGAAGCAGGAAACAAGACGTTGTATAAAGTGACACTGTTGTTGTTCAGTCACTAAGTTGTGTCTGACTGCAACCTCATTGACTGCAACACTCCAGGCTTCCCTGTCCTTCACTATCTCTCGGATAGTGAAGCTCATATCCATAGACTTGGAGATGCTATTTAATCATCTCATCCTCTTCTGCCCACTTCTCGTTTTGTCTTCAGTCTTTGCCAGCATCATGGTCCTTTCCAGTGAGTGTTCTCTTCACATCAGGTGGCCAAAGTAGTGGTTCAGCTTCAGCAACAGTCCTTCCAGTGAATATTCAGGGCTTATTTTCTTTAGGATTGACTGGTTTGATCTCCTTGCAGTCCAAGGGACTATCAAGGATCTTCTCCAACACAGTTTGAAAGTGTTAGTTCTTTGGCCCTCAGCCTTCTCTATGGTTCAGCCCTCACATGCATGCATGACTACTGGAAAAACCATGGCTTTAACTATATGGACCTTTGTCAGCAAAGTGACGTCTCTGCTTTTTAACATGCTATCTAGGTTTGCCATAGCTTTCTTCCCAAGGAGCAAGCATTTTTAAGTTTCATAGCTGCAATCACTGTCAACAGTGATCCCTTGAATCTGTTTGTCACCTCCACTGTATAATGGTAAGGGATTGATTTAGATCATACCTGAATGGCTTAGGACTTCCCTGGTGGCTCAGACCGTAAAAGAATCCACCTGCAATGTAGGAGACGAAGGTTCTATTCCTGGGTCAGAAAGATCCTCTGGAGAAGGGAATGGCAACCCACCCTGGTATTCTTGCATGCACAGAGGAGCCTAGCAGGCTACAATCCATGGGGTCGCGAAGAGTCGGATACAACTGAGTGACTGACACTGAATGGCCTAGTGGTTTTACCTGTTTTCTTCAATTTAAGCGTGAATTTTGTAAAGAGAACTCATGATCTGAGCCACAGACAGTTCCAGGTCATGTAAAAACAACTCTAACTTTATGGAGTTTCTCCATCTTTGGCTGCAAAGAATATAATCAGTCTGATTTTGGTGTTGACCATCTGGTGATGTCCATGTGTAGAGTTGTCTCTTGGGTCGTTGGTAAATAGCGCTTGCTATGACTGGTGTGTTCTCTTGACAAAACTCTGTTAGCCTTTGCCCTGCTCCATTTTGTACTCCAAGGCTAAACTTGCCTGTTATTCCAGGTATCTCTTGACTTCCTACTTTTGCCTTCCAATCCTCTATGATGAAAAGAATGTCTTTTTTTTTTTTTTGGTGTTAGTTCTGGAAGGTCTTATAGGTCTACATAGAACCATACAACTTCAGCTTTTTAGCATTGGTGGTTGGGGCATAGAATTGCATTACTGTGATGTTGAATGGTTTGCCTTAGAAATGAATGGAGCTCATTCTTTCTTTTTTGAGATGGCACCCAAGGACTGCATTTCAGACTCTTTTGTTGACTATGAGGGCTACTCCATTTCTTCTAAGGGATTCTTGCCCACAGTAATAGATACAGTGGTCATCCAAATTAAATTTGCCCATTCCCATCCATCTTAGTTCACGGATTCCTAAGATGTTGATATTCACTCTTGCTGTCTCCTGCTTGAACACCTCTCATTAACCTTGATTCATGGACCTGGCAGCCCAGGTTCCTATTCATTCACCACCAGACACATCCACAACTGAGTGTCGTTTCCACTTTGGCCTGGCTGCTTCATTTTTTCTGGCGCTATTAGTAAATACTCTCCGTTCTTTCCCAATAGCATATGGACACCTTCCAACCTAGGGGGCTCATCTTCCAACTTCATCTCTTTTTGTCTTTTCATACTGTCCACATAAGAATGGGCTGTTTCATACTGTTTTCCAGGCAAGAATCCTAGAGTAGGTCCCATTCCCTTCTCCAGAGGACCATGTTTTGTCAGAAATCTTCACAGTGACCCATCCATTTTGGGTGGCCTTGTACACCATGGCTCATAGCTTCATTGAATTGCACAACCTTTGCCACAGTAAGGTTGTGATTCATGAAGTGGAAAAAGTGACATACTTGAAAAAACCAAAGAGAAATTTCAAAAACAAAACTATGTCGAATACCCCTAAGGGGAAAATTTGTCAAATTATACCTAGCTGAAGAAAGAATTAGTTACCCAGATGGTAAGGCATAAGAAACTCCAGAATGCACCACTGAGAGTCAAAGACATGGAAAATACTGAAGGGAGGTAAAGTAATGTGAAAGATAGAGTGAGATCTAACATAATTAACCAGAGCTCCAGAAAGAGAAGAAAAAGAGATTGATACCAAGGTAATGTTTGAAAAGATATTTCTGGCTGACAGATTTCTAGTATTGATGAGAAACCAGCAATAGATTTAAGAAGCTCTGTGAATTTTTAACAGTATAAGTAAAAAGACATCTGTACCCAGACAAATCATATAGTGAAATGGCATAAACTTGAATACAAAGAGAAAAATCTTAAAAGCAGCCCAAGGAAGATTTCTTTCAAAGTAGCAGCCATAGACCAATAGCTGAGTTCTCAATAGGAAAACATATATTCACAAAATAACTGGAGATTTATATTTATAAATTCTATACTTAAGTATCACTTAAGGATGAGGGTAAATAAACATCTTGGTGAAGAAAGTCCATCAGCCCTTTGTAAAGAAAATTGAAGGATGTGTTATACTTTAGACAGAAAGTTTACATATAAAGATCTGAGGTGCAAGATGGGATAAAGAGTAAAGAGTGACAAATATGTGTACATGTTGAATTAAACATTGACTATATAAAATATTAGTAAGACCTTAATTAAAATATATGATAAATAAAGGACATGTTCTAAGATAGTATTTTCTGGGGGAAGGTAAAGTGTGTTAATTGATTTGACTTTGATAATTCCATGTTTTAATTTCTAGGCTAAATATAACTCTAAAAACTAGACTTATAACTTCTAGGAGAGGGGAAGCATGGAATAAAAAAGAAAAAAATTATCCCAAAGAAAACCAGAAAGGATGCAAAATAACAAAGATCAGGAAGGACAAACAACATGAATTAGGGTGATTACATTAAGTACTAAATGAAATAAATGGTTCACTTAAAAGGCAAAGATTGTTAGACCAGAATTTTTAAAACATGGTGTTATGGAGTTTATCTGGGACTTATGTAAAAGTTGTAAGATAAATCATGCAGATTTAACAGTGTGAACATGGTGCAATTATATTAATATCAAAGTAGACATTAATTTAGAAAGATTTATTGGTTATCGGGGGACTCCCTTCAAAATATAGAGTGAACGATTCACTAGGAAGACAATGACTTTAATCATATAGGATAGCCTGAAATGTAGCTTCAAAATACATATAACAAAAATTTACAACACTACAAGAAGTAGAATAATTTACAGTCTTAATGGGATATTTTAAATATTTCACTCAGTAATTGATAAAAGCAACAGGCACGTTACGCAGGATTTAAAATATTTGAACAGCATAATGAGCAAACTTAACCCAGATGATTTATAGAACCTGTTGTACCCAGTTGAAGAAGACTACACATCATTTTCAGGCACATAAGGATATTTGGAAATTGACTGTATAAAACAAGTTTCAACAGATTTCAGAAGATTGAAATAAAAAGAGCATCTTTTCTTTCCATAACACATTTTTATTAAAATTTGTCAGTAAGATAATTTTAAAAGCTTCATATGTTTATAAAGTGTGTAACAACTATGAATTAATCCATGTATTAAGAAAGAAATCACAATGGAAATTAGAAAGTACCTTGAGCTGGATGAGTACATAATTTTGATGTCAAGTTGTGGAATTTGATCAATCAGGTTGTTAAAAGTGAGATAAGGAGATGTTATGTCCCTCACATGTAAAGGATCTTGACAGAAAAATAGAAATTACCCAGCACCAGGCTATGGAATATTCTTTATTGGAGAAAAAAAAAATTGAATCATCAAATCTCTCAATCAGATCTCTAGATCTAGCTCGCTTATGGGAAATATGGGAACAAGGCAAGTGATCCCATGAGAAAACAAATCAACCAAATCAAACCAGAAAGTGGGACTTTCTACAGTATACCTGACTTTTTCCCCTGACAAGTCAGTGTCACTGTAAAGGAAAGAAGAATAGGAAAAGGAAAGGATAGGTGTATTATTAGAATAAAAGTTTTGATTAATGTAACAGTCACTCCCCTCAGTGGAAACAAAATTAAAAAGTTATAGAATGCAACTAAAATAGTACATGGAGAAAAATTCAGTCTTAAATGTGTTTGCTGAAATACAAGAAGTCTCATTAATTGTTAAATTTGATGTCCGTTTATAAGAACATCTTAATTTTGATGAAACCTGGAAAATAAAGAAGGAAGCAAATAATAAGAGAGTCATACAGTGGAGAGCAAAGGCAAAATTTATTTATTAGAAAGAGAAACGGATAAATCTTGAATGATAGTGATCAAAAAAAATGTCATAAAATAACCAAGAGCAAGGAGCGAAAAAAAAGTAGGGGAGAGTGGGGGAGAAGATGGCATTACATATCCTGAAGACTTTAAAAGATCGAAGACAAAATTATGAATGGTTTTAAGCCAGTTAATTGGAAAACTTCACAGAAATGGACAAATTCCTAGAAAAATAACACCAAAGCTGACTCTAGAATATTCAGAAAACTTGAAAGGAGTATTACAGCTTAAAACCAGTAGTCAGAGCTTTCCCACGAAGAAAACTAACAGTTCATTCAAGGAACAGTATTTCTATCTTGTATATGTTCTTCCAGAGAACAGTGAGAGAGAAAATGTTCTCAACGTCTTTTGAAGTTAGCATAACTTTGATCCCAAAATGAGACAAGAAGACAATGTAAAAGAAAATTAACAGGTTACTTTCTTATATGAATAAAGATGTAAAATTTCTAAATAAGATATTAAGATATTTATCTAAAGATGAGAGTGCATTATAATCAAGTTAGATTTATCCTAGAAATGTAAGATTTAATACCAGAAAAATAAATTTATTTGTAATACCATCTTAACAGCTTAGAGACGAAACATATGATCTGCTGAATAGTTACAAACAATGCTTGATAAAATTGAGCCTTCATTCATCATAAAACCTGAAACAAAACTCATGTGCTAAGGTTATCTACTATAAAAAAATAAAGTTTCGTAATGTTGGAATATTGAAAAGTTTCCCTCTGAGATTGGGAGAGATACAGTGTCCAATATAATTACTTTTTGTCAGCATTATACCAAAAGTTGTGACCTTCACTAAAGCAAGAAAAAGAAATTTAAAAAACTTGAATTGGAAAGGAAGAAATAAAACTATCACTGTTCACATAGACATGAGTGTGTATTTATAAAAATCTAAAGGTATCTACATTGTTAAAAAACAGTAAGGGTTTAACAAGATTGCTGATTAGGAAAATGAAAGATCACTTTATTACTATATTCTAGTAAATAAGGAAAATCTAAAACTGTAATTTCACAATAGAACAAAAAATGTGTACCCAGAAATAAGTCTAAAAAACAGTCTAAGACTTCTAGGATCCTTGTTGAAATGAATTTTAGAAGACCTAGTAATTGAAGCAAAATACCATATTCATGGATTGATAAAATATTTTATCACCATTATTGTTATACCCCCGATTTTTCATCATGCCCAACAAAAACTCATTAAAAAAAAATTCCTTCTTTCTCTCTTGTCCCACCTTGGTAACCTCTATTCTACTTTGTCTTTATGGGTTTGCCTATTCTAGGTACCTCATATAAGTGAAATCATACATTATTTGTTCTTCAGCACATGAAATGTTAGTGTCTGTCTTATTTCACTAAGCTTAATGTTTTCAGAGTCCATCTTAGTGATGACATATGTCATACTAACCACCAAACTGTTTTCCCACTGGCGTTCCATTTACGTTTTCACCAGCAGTGGATGAGGATTCCAATTTTTTCACATCCTGTAGCATAAGCTGGAATCAAGATTGCCTGGAGAAATACCAATAACCTCAGATACGCAGATGATACCACCCTTGTGGCAGAAAGTGAAGAAGAACTAAAGAGCCTCTTGATGAAACTGAAAGAGGAGAGTGAAAAAGTTGGCTCAAAGCTCAACATTCAGAAAACTAAGATCATGGCATCTGGTCCCATCAATTCATGGGAAATAGATGGGGAAATAGTGGAAACAGTGGCTGACTTTATTTTTCTGGGCTCCAAAATCACTGCAGATGGTGATTGCAGCCATGAAATTAAAAGATGCTTACTCCTTGGAAGGAAAGTTATGACCAACCTAGACAGCATATTACAAAGCAAAGATATTACTTTGTCAACAAAGGTCCTTCTAGTCAAGGCTATGGTTTTTCCAGTGATCATGTATGGATGTGAGAGTTGGACTATAAAGAAAGCTGAGTGCCAAAGAATTGATGCTTTTGAACTGTGGTGTTGGAGAAGACTCTTGAGAGTCCCTTGGACTGCGAGGAGATCCAACCAGTCCATCCTAAAGGAAATCAGTCCTGAATATTCATTGGAAGGACTGATGTTGAAGCTGAAACTCCAATACTTTGGCAACCTGATGTGAAGAAATGACTCACTGGAAAAGACCCTGATGCTGGGAAAGATTGAGGGCAGGAGGAGAAGGGGATGACAGAGGATGAGATGGTTGGATGGCATCACAGACTCAGTGGACATGAGTTTGGGTGGTCTCCGAGAGTTGGTGATGGACAGGGAGGCCTGGCGTGCTGTGGTTCATGGGGTTGCAAAGAGTCAGACACGACTGAGTGGCTGAACTAAACTGAAGCATTGGTGGTTCAATGATAAATTCTTGCCTGCCAATTTGTCCACATCTTTACCAACATTTGCAATTAAAAAATTTTTAGCTGTCTTAGTGGACATGAATTGGTATCTCATTGTGAGGTTTTTTGTTTTTTGAAAACTGCATTTGTGGCATGTGGGGTCTTAGTTCCCCAACAAGGGATCAAACCCATGCCCCCTGCTGTGGAAGTGTGGATTCTTAACCGTTGGTCCGCCAGGGAAGTCCTTCATTGTGAGTTTTGTATTGGGTGATTTATTTTTAATGGCAGTTCCTCAAAAATCTAAACACAATTATAACACTACCCAGGAATTGAAAACAGAGACTTGAACAGATAGACTATACATCTATACTGTGTGTGTGTGTGTGTGTGTGTGTGTATTAGTATGCACGTGTGCTCACTCAGTGTGTGTGTGTGTGTGTGTGTGTGTGTGTGTATTAGTATGCACGTGTGCTCGCTCAGTCATGTCTGACTCTGTGAACCCCTGGACTGTGGCCTTCCAGTTTCCTCTGTCCATGGTATTCTCCTGGCAAGAATACTGCAGTGAGGTGCTGTTTCCTCCTCCAGGGCCTCTTCCCAACCCAGGGATCAAACCCATGTCTCCTGCACTGCAGGGGGATGCTTTGCTGCTGAGCCACCAGGGAAGCCCATATACTAGATGTCTGCTAATGTCTATTAATATTGATTGCAGGGTTATTTACAATAAGCAACAGGTGGAAACAACCCACATGTCTATCAACAGATAAATGAAATGTAGTACATACAATGAAATACTACTCCGTCATAAAAAGGAATGAGGTTCTGATACATGATATAACATGAGTAAACCTTGAAAGTGTTTTGGTAAGTGAATTTAGCCAGACATAGAAGACAAATACTGTAATTCTATTTATATGAAATATTTGGAATAGGCAAACTCATAGAGACAGAAAGTAGAATAGAGGTTATCAGGGGCTGGAAGATGAGGGAATGGGAGTT
Organism: Bison bison bison; assembly: GCF_000754665.1. NCBI lineage: Eukaryota > Metazoa > Chordata > Mammalia > Artiodactyla > Bovidae > Bison > Bison bison. The sequence goes on along the minus strand of NW_011494924.1, from coordinate 4,724,848 downwards.
ACTGATTAATATGAGTATTAGTTTAATGTCAGGTGGAACCTAGTCTTACTTCTCACCATAGTGCAGACTTTTTTTTTCTGTAACATTCCTGACAGATGTTCAGTTGAATACCCTTAATAGTAAGTCAGTTTGTTCCTTTGTCAAGTATCTTTACTACTAATAAAGATAAAATTGTAGAGCTCAAATTTACCTTCTCTAGGTTTAAACTTCATTCTTAGTTTAGTTCTCTGAGACAGCACAGAACAGTCTGTCTCTATTTCATACCCCAACTCTCACATTGTTCGACATGAACACACACACACACCCATTTAGACCTTTCTTTGACACTGTTTACTTGTTGTTTGCCTTCAAATGTATTCAGGTCATCCCATCCCATCCAAAAACAAAAATACTTTCCCTGACTCTATTACCCCTTGAGCTTTTTTATTCTGATCACTAAATGCCTTTTCTTAGTAACTCACTCAAACCGTACTTCTTGAAAGTCAGTCTCCATTTCTGTTGCACAGCTGAGTCTGGTCTTTGGAAGGCCACTGGTGGTGGTGGTTTAGTTGCTAAGTTGTGTCCGACTCTTGCGATACTATTGACTGTGGCCTGCCAGGCTCCTCTGTCCATGGGATTCTCTAGGCAAGAATACTGGAATGGGTTGCCATTTCCTTCTTCAGGGGATCTTCCCAACGCAGGGATCGAACCCCAGTCTCCTGCATTGCAGACAGATTCTTTACTAACTTAGCTACAAGGGAAGCCCTTGAAGGCCATTATGTACCCTTAATAATCAAACTCCCCTGTGAACTAGTGTCAGTTCTCATTTCCAGTTATCTCTTGATTATTTTACCTTAATGTCTCACTGACATCACAGAGTGAGCAGGTCCAAAACTGCGTTAGATCTTTCCCTTTCAATCTTCTTCCCTTCTGGTAATATTTTCCACTTAGCATACCTTATGCTTGAAACTTCAGAGCATCTCTGATTTCACCTGTCTTATTTTTCTCCGCAGTCAGTGGAACCGTCATGATTAGGATTATTAGTGCTTTTATAAGTGACCTCAGAGAGCTAGCTTGTCCCTTTTTCCATGTGAGATTACAGCTAGAAAGCACCATCTGCAACCACAGAGTGGATCTTCACCAGACCCTGAATCTGTTGGCACCTTGATTGTGGACTTCTCAGCCTTTAGATCTGTGACATGTCTATTTACAGGCCACTCAGTTCATGGTGTTTTTTAATAAGCAGTCCAAGCAGACTAAGACAACTGCTATTCCTATTAAGGCTTACGAGACTGTGACCTCCAGGTCAGTAAGGACTATCATTACAGAATTCCTGATGCCCTGTATATCATGTGACACTAGTATTAGGCCTTTATAAAGTATGTGTCCAAAGTATGAGTTACTTTTAGAATTAGATAATACATCTAAGAACCCCACGTATTATGTCCAGTACATAGAAGGTACTCAATAAGTGGTGGTTCTTTTCCTTATAGTTTATGCTTTACATTCATTGATTATGTTTATTCATTCTTTTGTTTAAAGTTTAAAAATATTGAGCTCCCTTGTGCTGGTTGCTGGGTGCTATGATAGAGAAATGAATGTCAGTCTCTGTCTTTAAGGGTCTTATAGTCTAGTTAGAAGCAGACACATCAAGAATTAAGGACAGTATACTATGTTTAAAATGTGGCCCAGGTGCCAGAGGAATCATAGCATAGGAGCATATAATTCAAAATGGTTGTAGGGGATAGAGGATGGAAAGATTTTTTAGAAAAGGGATACTTAAACTGAATTTTAGCTATTTAAGATGTGCAAGACTTCTATAAAGAAAGGTAATTAAACTTTATTTAGGGACAGAAAGCAACACCCAAATACATGGAGTTATATACCATATCCTGAGGATGGATTGAAAGACTGAATGGTGAAAATGTCACCTTTTCTCAAATTGATCAGTAATTTATTGAAATCTACACCTCTGTTGGTTTTTCTGTGGAACTTGACAGCTTGATTAATGGTTTCTTTTGAAGTAAAAAGAGGCAACAATTGCCAAGATATTCTTAAAGAACAGTAAGATGAGATGACTTCTGTAATACATTTTTTTTCAGTCAACAAATTTGAATGCCTGCTATATGTGAAGCACTGCTAGGCCCTGGTTATTACCTTGGTGAATAAGACACATGGCTCCCACCAGAAGTCACATTCAGATTCACTTCTGGTGATATCTGGAGGTTTTAATAAACCACTTCCTAAAATGTCAGATGAGTGCCAAGAATACGAACAGACTTATCACTCTAATTTTTATTACATGATTTTTTTCATATTAAAAATTTTTCCTCATTGTATATGTTTTTTGTTTATATTTTCTTTTGTGAATTTTTTTAAATGGTAGGAAGCCTAGAAGTAGACTGGTTTTTCTTTAAATAGATCTTTAAGAATGTCAGTTGTGTTACAGCCTTGTTAGAAAGGCAGGAGAGGGTTGGGATCTGCTGCTGAGTGATGTCCAGAGCAGTTAGCCTGACCTTGGGGAGCCAGGGAGAGTGATTTTGAGGGTTCCACAGGCATGGTTTTGAGGCCTAGGCAGTTGGGTGTCTGAGGTCTAGCCTTTGGGGTGTCTTGAGTGAATGAGTGACTGAAGTCGCTCAGTCGTGTCCAACTCTTTGCGACCCTGTGGACTGTAGCCTACCAGGCTCCTCTGTCCATGGGATTCTCCAGGCAAGAATACTGGAGTGGGTTGTCATTTCCTTCTCCAGGGGATCTTCCCGACCCAGGGATCAAACCCGGGTCTCCCGCATTGGAGGCAGACACTTTAACCTCTGAGCCACCAGGTGCCTATAATAAGAAAAGGGAAGATGAATAACAAAATAACAGATGATACTATGTAAATAGAGGTTTCTAAATGAGCTTTATATGCTTTTATGGGGGTAGGTGGGTGGACACATGCTTAATGGCAAATTAGTTGTTTATTGCATTAAATAAATGAAGTTCTACCCCACCTCTTTCTTACTATGAATAAAAATTAATTGCTAGTGGATTGAGTACTAAATACAGAAAGCTTTTCAAAAGAAGGGACATACTTTTATGAGCTCAAAGCAGGGAAGGATTTCTTGAGACTGAAAAACACCATAAAAATTGATGAATTTTTGATTGTGTTAAAAATGGAAACTTAATTATTGAGACTCCCTTAAGAGTCTTAAAGTACAGGATCAAAGATGTTTGTAACACATGCAGTAGCTACCTGTTGCTGATAACAAGTGTTTGTCTCTCTGTTTCTGTGGATCAGGGATCTGAGAGCAACTTAGCTTAGTGGTTCTAGCTCAGGGTCTCTTGTGAGGCTGCAGTCAAGGTGTCAGCTGGGCCTGCGATTATCTCAGTGAGTGCTGTACTGAAGAAGGACCTCATTCTGCGCTGCCTCTTCGCATGTGGCAGCCTTAGAAGATCCAGTTTCAGATTCACTCACATGGGCCTCCTCCTAGGGCCCTCTCACAGCATGGCAGCTGGCTTTTCCTGGAATGAGAGATCCAGACCAGAGTGAGAGAGACTCCCTAAGGTGATAGCCACAGTCTTTTTTTGGGGGGGTGAAGGGTGGGGGGAAGTGGTGAGTCAAAGTCAGTCAGTTGTGTCCAATTCGTTGTGACCCCATGGGCTGTAGCCCACCAGGCTCCTCTTCCCATGGAATTCTCCAGGCAAGAATACTGGTGTGGGTTGCCATTCTCTCCTCCAGGGGATCTTCCTGACCCAGGGATCAAAGCCAGGTCTCCTGCATTGCAGGGAGACTCTACCATCTGAGCTGCTGAGGTCTTTTTTTCTAAAGTTGTTTTCCCTGTGCTCTCCTATATATCCTTGTAACTTACTTATTTTATACATAGTCATTTGTACCTCTTAATCCCCTACCTCTATTTTACCCCTTCCTCCTTTCCTTTTCCTACTGGTTCTCTAACTTCTGTGACTCTGTTTCTGCTTTGTTATATTTATCACTTGTTTTATTTCTTAGATTCCATATGTTAAGTATATTTGTCTTTTTCTGTCTAACTTACTTTACTAAGCATGGTACCCTCCAAGTACATCCATGTTGTTGCAAATGGCAAAATTTCATTCTTTTTTATGGCTGAGTAGTATTCCATTGTGTATCTATAGATATACCACATATTCTTTATCCATTCATCTGTTGATGCATACTTCGGTTGATTGTCTTCTTAAAACTTAATCTTAAAAGTGACATTCTATTACTTATGCCAGTCTATTCAATAGCAAGTCAGTAAGCCCAACCCGTACTCCAGGAGGTGAGGTTGTACAAGGGCATGAATATCAAGAGGTGACAGTCATTGGGGCCATTATAGATGTTACATCCACCATGTAATGAATGGACAACTGTTATGAAATATATACCTAAGGAACTGTTCACTAAGACAACACCAAGTAGAAAAAGGACAAAAAAGTCTGAGAAGGCATCTGATGATAAAAGAAATTTAAATAACTAATTAACATAGTTAAAAGATCATTATCCTCATTAACAATTGAATAGAAACTGAAGGCACTAAAGACCATTTTATACAGACTACACTAACAGAAATTAATACCTGACAGCATCAGACATTAGCAAGGATATGGAGCATTGGGAGTTCTTCCACCGCTGGTTCAGTTCCATTCAGTTCAGTCGAAGAGTCGTGTCCAACCCTTTGCGACCCCATGAATCTCAGCACACCAGGCCTCCCTGCTGCTGCTGCTAAGTCGCGTCAGTCGTGTCCTACTCTGTGCGACCCCATAGATGGCAGCCCACCAGGATCCCCCGTCCCTGGGATTCTCCAGGCAAGAACACTGGAGTCGGTTGCCATTTCCTTCTCCAGTGCGTGAAAGTGAAAAGTGAAAGTGAAGTCACTCGGTGTCTGACTCCTAGCGACCCCATGGACTGCAGCACACCAGGCTCCTTGAGGACATCCATGGGATTTTCCAGGCAAGACTACTGGAGTGGGGTGCCATTGCCTTCTCCCCCAGGCCTCCCTGTCCATCACCAACTCCCGGAATTCACTCAAACTCACGTCCATCGAGTTGGTGATGCCATCTAGCCATTTCATCCTCTGTCGTCCCCTTCTTCTCCTGCCCCCAATCCCGCCCAGCATCAGAGTCTTTTCCAGTGAGTCAACTCTTCACATGAGGTGGCCAAAGTACTGGAGTTTCAGCTTTAGCATCATTCCTTCCAAAGAACACCCAGGACTGATCTCCTTTAGAATGGACTGGTTGGATCTCCTTGCAGTCCACAGGACTCTCAAGAGTCTTCTCCCAACCCCACAGTTCAAAAGCATCAATTCTTCTGCACTCAGCTTTCTTCACAGTCCAACTCTCACATCCATACATGACCACTGGAAAAACCATAGCCTTGACTAGACGGACCTTTGTTGGCAAAGTAATGTCTGCTTTTCAATATGCTATCTAGGTTGGTCATAACTTTCCTTCCAAGGAGTAAGCCTTTTTTAATTTCATGGCTGTAGTCACCATCTGCAGTGATTTTGGAGCCCAAAAAAATAAAGTCTGACACTGTTTTCCACTGTTTCCCCATCTGTTTCCCATGAAATGATGGGACCAGATGCCATGATCTTAGTTTTCTGAATGTTGAGCTTTAA
>NW_011494924.1:4665277-4718966 GCF_000754665.1 Bison bison bison | reverse complement strand
GTTTCTCAAGAGGCAAGGTCAGGTGGTCTGGTATTCCCATCTCTTTCAGAATTTTCCACAGTTTATTGTGATCCACACAGTCAAAGGCTTTGGCATAGTCAATAAAGCAGAAATAGATGTTTTTCTGGAATTCTCCTGCTTTTTTGATGATGCAGCGAATATTGGCAATTTGATCTCTGGTTCCTCTGTCTTTTCTAAAACCAGCTTGACTGCTGGTAGGTGTGTGAATTGATGAACCACTTTGCAAAATAATAGTTTTCTACAACTGCTAAGCAGTTACCCTAGACCCATGGTTGTAAGATTTGAATGTGTATCAGAATCACTTGTAGGGGTGCAGTGCAGACAGATGTCTGGGCCCAGCCCCAGAGTTTTTGATTCAGTTGAAGTGGAATGGAGCCTGGTAATTTGTGTTATTGGCAAGTTCCCAGATGATGGGAACTTGGCCGAGGAATCGTACTTAGAGAACCAACCATTGTCCTAGAGAAATGTGTCAGTATATGGAGTAGGAAGCTTACTTATAGAAAAATGTTCATAGCAGCATTATTCCTATTAACCCCAAAGTATACGGACACAAAATTCAGGTGTCCATCAATAGTGGATTGGATAGATAAATCATTATATATTCATTTATGGAATAAAAATATTGTTCAGATAGAAAATCTGTCTCCTGCATTGATCTGTACAAATCTCCCAAACATATTTAGTCAAACATTAGAAAATCACAAAAAATTCTTTACATGATTCTATTCATAAAAAGTTCAAAAACAAATGGAATTAACTGTATTGTTCAGGAATGCAAATCAAGTTATCAAGTTCTATAAAAAGTACTACTGGGATTTTGATAGTGATTGTATTAAATTTATATATTAGTATAAGGACATAGGTATTTACAAATTGAATTTTCTAGTTCATGAACATGGTCTTGATCCTCATTTATTTTAGTTCATTATTTCCTTAAATAAATATCTATAGTTTTCAATATAATGTTCTTTTTTTATACTTTGAGGAGTGTGGGATTAGTTTTATTCCCAAGAATCTTTTGTGCTATTGCAAATGGGATTAGGGAAAATTATTGTAGGGAACTGATTTTTTCTTTTGTACATTGATTTTTAAAAATCTGATTCCTAGAGAAGTCTTGTTCTCAAATTCATCAGTCTTGGATTTTTAAGTAACTCTCATATGTGCAAATAATGATTGTTTTATTTTTTCCTTTCTCATGTGTAAGTCTCTGTTTTCACACACTGCTTAGGGTCTTGCGTACAATGTTTGATAGTTGTAGTGATCTATATCACTGAATTTTTATTTTTCCTATCTTTAATGTGAACGCTATATGCTTGGTGATGCAGTTTCTGGTTTGAGAGATTTGTGTGTGTATGTTTAATCATACATGGATATTGAATTTTGTCAGATTTTTTTTACCTACATCTATTGAGGTGATTGTATGATTTTCTTCTTCTACTAATGTAATTTAATTCATTACATTTGCCATACAACTTTTTATTTAGTGCTATTACATCTGTGCTTACAAATGAGATTAGTCAATAACTTTCTTGTGCTGTTTTACCCAGTTTTGGTATCAGAATCTGTGTTGTTAGAAAGAGCTGATTAATTTTCTAAGATTTTTTTTATGGTCTTGAAGTTTTTATAACAGAGAAAATGTTTCTTGAAATAACTTAAAATGATTATGGTTTTATCGTTGCTTAGGATTCCCTGATTTAACTAACGTTTTCAATTAACCAACCATCAGACTTCAGGATTACAATTGTGATGATTTACTTTGTAGAGCTGGGATTACAGTTTCTCTTAGCACTCTACTTTTCTGGTCATCTAAACTCATAGCTGAATTATTAGGCAAAAATTTTTCAATCTTTCTCTTTTGGCATGGCCGTTTACTCTCTCAGAACCGTAAATTCTTCTGTGCTACAAAGCAGGGTTTTCTTAGGGTACTAAATTTCGATCAACAGTAGTTCAGATTCTCATTACTTCTTGCTGATAATTGTAGCGTGTTTTTAATGAGAGTGGGCCTCTAGTAACTCTCTGACTTATTAGTTAACTTAAACATTGTTGCCAGAGTAAACAACCTAAAATATATGTCTAATCAGATCAAAAAACATTTGTAACAAAAACTGCATTTAAAAAAGTTACTGTATGATGGCTTAGATAAGTCTCTGCAATCAGCTGTCAGTTAAATTATTTTAAAAATATATACATGCACACAAATTCTGAATTGTGATTATCTGCTGTGAGAGTTTAATGAGTACACAGTATAGATTGGGAGGAGCTAGTGAGGAAAGGCCTCTTGGAGAAAGTAAAATCTAAAACTCTGTTTTATCTGAACAAGTTGTGCTACCTTGGAAAAGTTCTGAGCCGAGTTTTCCAGGAAGAAGGAATAGCAGTAAAGGTTTGCTGCTGGAACACCATTGTGGTTGAGTTTATTGAGTAAGGGATGGAGAGAATAGTGCCTAATGAGGCAGGAGATCCACAGGAGCAAAATCCTTTAGGATCTTGTATGCTTTGCTAAGAACTTCAGGTTTTATTATGAGTCCTTGAGGAGCCGGTAAAAGGTTTAAGCAAGAATGATTGTGATCAGATTTGTGTTTTAGATATTTCACTCTGTGGAGAAAGGATATGAGAGGAATGGAAGTAGGGCAAAAGAAGTGGAGGAGCCAGTTAGGATGCCTTTGTAAGTAGTAGTTCAGGGAGAAAAGGTGGTAGTTTAAACTAGAGTAATGATAGTAAACAAGGTAACGCGTGGAATGATTGTCTCATAAAGCCATTAAAATAACCTATGAAGTATGAGCAGAAAAAGATTTGGAATAAACTTACCAAGTTCATCTAGTAGATGGTGTTACAGAATTGAAACCTGGGGTGTTAACCATTTGATCATGTTTTTAAAATAAAAGCCAAACTCCATTGAAGATTTTTCAGCCTACCTTTATTACCTTTATCACCAATGCTATATAGCCAGACCAAACTATGGCAATAGTTAATTTGAACATACCTGTACCTTGATGATTGTTTACTATGACTGCAGTACTCTAATCCCATATACTTAATAAAATTCAGACTATCCTTTGGGATCCAGGTCAAATATGAAGCCTTCCAAATTTGCCTCCTGACACACATTGTCCCTTTACCTTCTTTTAACCAGAGTAGTTTCTTTGTATTGTAATATGTTAATCCAGCAGATATTTATGTGATGACTATGTGCTGGGCACTGTGTGTACACATTGTGAACATATTTATATATAGGAATAGATATAGTCACTGTCACTATAGAACCTATAGCCCAGAGATAACACAGACTTTGAACAAAATCTGTGTACACATATTGTTGTTTAGTTGTGCAGTCATATCCGACTCTTTGTGACCCCATGGACTGCAGCACGCCAGGCTTCCCTGTCCTTCACTGTCTCCCAGAGTTTGCTCCAACTCATGTCCATGGAGTCAGTGATGCCATCCAACCATTGCATCCTCTGCCATCCCCTTCCCCTTCTGCCCTCTTTGCCAGCATCAGTAGCAGTTAGCTCTTCATATCAGGTGGCCAAAGTATTGGAGATTCAGCTTCAGCATCAGTCCTTCCAATGAATATTCAGAGCTGATTTCCTTTAGAATTGACTGGTTTGATCTCCTTGCTGTCTAAGGTATTCTCAAAAGTCTTCTCCAGTACCACAGTTTGAAAGCATCAATTCTTTGGTGCTCAGCTTTCTTTGTGGTCCAGCTGTCACATCCGTACATGACTACTGGAAAAACCATAGCTTTGACTACACAGACCTTTGTTGGCAAAATGATGTCTCTGCTTTTTAATACGCTGTCTAGATTTGTCATAGCTTTTCTTCCAAGGAGCAAGTGTCTTTTAATTTCATGGCTCCAGTCACCATCTGCAGTGATTTTGGAGCCCAGGAAAATAGTCTTTCACTGTTTTCATTGTTTCCCCATCTGTTTGCCATGAAGTGATGGGACCGGATGCCATGATCTTGATTTTTTGAATGTTGAGTTTTAAGCCAGCCTTTTCACTCTCCTCTTTCAGCTTCTTCTAGAGGCTCTTTAGTTCCTCTTCACTTTCTGCCATTTCTACACACATATATTTGAATTAATAATTATAAATTTTGAAAAGTGATTATTAAGGAATAGTAAAGAGTGCCTGTGGGTTCTTGAGACCCTTAGAGGGTACTTGAGTCAAAACTGTTTTATAATACTAAGACATTATTTGCATTTTCACTCTCATTTTCTTGTGAATATACAGTGATGTGGTGTGTCATAGTGTAGCAGGTTGAATGCAGAAGATATGAAAATTCAGATGTCTTCTGTTAAGGTAGATACTAATTAGTATTATAAAAGAATGCCACTTTCCATCTCCACTGTTTTTTGTTGTTTTGGAAAGTGTAGTTATGTTTTTTCATAAAAACTAGATAATTTGTGTTAATGAATGTGTTGTAATTTTTATGTGAATTAAGTATAAAAATTTCTTGGATATAATTTTAATATAGATGAATATTGATTACTATAACCTACATGAATAAAGGCTCTGTGGGCTCCTCAATAATTTTTAAGACTCTAAAGGGATCCTGAAACTGGGAAGGTTAAGAGTCTTCTGTAGTGAGAACCTGACTTATGTTCATAGCTTCTGGAGAAGTAAAAGATACCTTATGTTTCCTTTTAAATTCTTATGTTTTTTCTAAAAAGTAGAGTCTGGTTATCTCCCTATCTCAAAAGCCTGTAATTATTTGCACATAATGGGTATGTTTGTTAAATTCCATTGTTAAGGTCTATTGTAGATGGTACATTGTTCGAAGCCTTTGTTCAGATACTGTCATTTCTAATTGCTAAAGGAGATGTATCTGGATTCAGATCCCTCTTCTTATGAGTTTGAGCAAGTTACTTAACCTTGCTGAGCCTTACCACTCATCTGTAAGATGGAATACATATTATCTTACTCTGTTGTAGTGATTTAGTGAGTTAATACATGTAACCTGGTTAGTAAGTGATAGTTACTATTTTATTGTGTGTTTTTACAAACACGCCTATTTCTGTGCCTGTTGTTATTTTACATACAGAGCATGTACATACTGGGCTTAGTTATGTTAGTAGGCAGAGAGGTCTGTGAATAAATAAGTATATAATTTTAAAAAATCACCATTTGAGTACATATAACAGTTTATCAGGAAGGTTGAAAACCAAAATAATGTATTTTGTGGTTATTCATCTTTATAGACAAGGGAACTGAAACAAAATGTGGGCTTGGAATAGTTTTAAGTAACTCCGTTATACTATAGGATAGGGACGGTGCTTCACATTTACTGAATCTTTGAACAGTATTAAAAAGCTGGAGATACTTAAAAACATACTTTGGAAATCTTGAAAAATAAGTACTGTAGATTAAAGGTTAAGCCCCAAAATATCGCACATGGCTAATGGAAAAAGTAACTAAAGGCACCATGGAAGAAAAACAGAATTGCCTTGAGAGAATAATATGAGATGTTACAGAGTGTGACTAAATATGATCCAGTAAAATAAGAGAACATAGGACATCCTACCTGTGGTGGAGTCTAAATTCAGTGGTTTAAATTGTAACTGTATTAAAGGTAGACTCCTTAAGATGACAGTGCAGAGTGTTTGCCAAGGGGTGACCAGGAAATAGGAAGATCAAGTGACTGCTTTGCTTTTCATAGCAGAAAGCTGTAGGAAAATTATCCTTTATATTCTCTTTTGAAGCAGATAATTCAGTTGTGCTTAAAAATAAAAAAAGAGAAGTAATGTTTTTTCTTAAATAAGATAAAAACTGTAAGTTGGCTAAACTTCTAGGTTTGGACCTAGAACTTGGTTACGTTTTAAATAGAAAGGGTTGTAGACATTCTGTTCTTTGTACAGTGTGAAGTTTTCTGGGATGTGTGTGTGTATCCTATATATACACATACATATATTCATAGTATTTCTTACTTGAAGATTTTGTCAGTTTAAGGTTTACTTGATTTTTCATTGATTATTACTGTGTATTATCTCCATAGCTGTAGTCATTGAACTTGCAGTCCATTAGGTTGTGATCTCATTTGTATTTAAAGCAAATGAAAAGCTATCCTGCTAGTTACGTTTGCTATTTAAGTTGATCATGCAGTCAGTGCCAGTTGATTGATAAAGGTTGTTAATTGAAAATGGTTAAAATGGAAAATTATCTAAGGAAAGAAGGAGATACATATTTTAATTTAAAGCACATAAATATATTCATATGCCTATATTTTGATATAGGGTTTAAGTTTTTTGTTTGATTAATGGTGTTCTGAGCGGAGTTACATGTTTTTAATTCCGCAACCATATGGTAATGCATTATCCACAGTTGCCTGTTTTCTTTTTATTTTAATCATCCGTGCGTTCAGTGAACAAATTAGTGGAGATTCTAGGGGAGAGATGATGGTAGCTTGGACTAGCAGGGGAAGTAGTAAGAAGTAATCTGATCCAGGATGTATTTCAAACATGGAACCAAGATAATTTTCTCTTGTACTAATTTCCAAATGTATAACTTTTGGACCTGAAACTGAAAAAGAGAAACCACTGCTCAGAACTGAATATGTGTTCTGAAAGATCAAGTAAGATCTTTTTTCTTCACATCTAAAATCCACTTTTCCAGTGAGCTCCATTGGCTCTACCTTTGAAATACAGTAAGTCTTCAACATAGTAACCTTCTAGTAGCGAACTTTAAGATATGTGAATGTGCAATGTGTGAAAGTCCTATTGTTGACATCTTTACCATCTCCCAGCCCCTGCTTCCTCCTCCAGGCAGTAATTCTTGCCTGTTCACTTGCTACCAGCCTCTGTATGCCAGCTGTTGTACTGTACTCTGAGATTAAAAATGTTTATTTTTTGTGTTTTTTATGTATCATTCTGTGAAAAGTATTATAAGCCCATTACAGTACATCCTGTATAGCTAATTGTGTTACTTGGTTACATCGGCTAATTTTGTTGGAGTTATGAACACACTCTTGGAACGGAACTCGTTCATATGTAGGGGTTTTGTGTGCCTCTTAAACCAGGCAACTTCTCACTGTTTACTTTGCCACCATCTTAGTCCTCACTGCTGTCATCTCCCCAGTTATTGCAGTAATCTTCCAACTGATGTTGCCCCCTTATATTTTGTTCCGTACATACCAGTAGGAGTAATTATTTAAAATGTAATTTATATAATGTTACTCATTTGCTTAGAAAACTACACTTAAAACCCAAACTTTAAACTGTGGTTTCAAGGTTTATATAATCTGGCCCCTACCAGCTTCTATAGCTTCATCTTCTAGACTGTGATTCTCAAAATGTGGTCCAAGGGTTCAGGAGATCTGTAAGGCCAAAACTTTTAATAATACTAGGATGATATTTACCTTTTTCTCTCTCATTCTCCTGACTGTAGAATCAAGTTTCCGTATGCTACATGATCTGTGTTATTGTTACAAGTTAATGTAGAAACCGGTATGACAATCCAGCTACCTTCTATTAAACTAGTCATTAAAGAGAATTGCAAAAATGTAAAACAGTGCCATTCTTATCACTAAATTTTTTGTTTGTTTTGGACAGTGGACTTGTTTTTTGTTTTAAAAAAAAGTTGTTTAACACATGACAATTTTATTCAAATAATTTAAAAAATAATTTCCCAGTCTGATTTCTTAATAGGGCAAATATCATTAGATATAACTCACAGAAACAGCAGTTTGGGGGATCCTCAATAATTTAAGAGTGTAAAGGGATCATGAGAGCATACTCATAAAGTTTGAGAGCTAGTCTTGCACTGTATGCGTTTTCTTACATCACATCAGCCTCACTGGCTTTCTTGTTTTTGTAGAATACTCCAAGCATACTTGTAACCTAGGACTTTTTTCATTAATTGCTATTTTTCCTCTACCTGAAGAATATTTTCACCAGCTTCCTCACTTTATTCTCATATCTGTTCAAATATTACTACCTCTTTGACAAGACCTCAAGCCTATGGTTTCTGAAAGAGCCTTCTTGGGACTTCCCTGGTTGTCCTCTGGTTAAGACTCTACACTTCCACAGCAGGGGGCACTAATTCTATCCGTGGTCAAGGAATTAAGATTCCACATGCCACATGGTCGTGGTGTGGCCAAAATAAATAAATAAATAAAATTTTAGAAATAAAGCAAAAGAGCCTCTCCCTACTGTCTTTCACCTTGATTGAATTTTTTTCAAAGCATTGATTCACTGCTGGAAATTATACATTTATTTTCTTGTTTATTTGTGCCCTTAATAGAGTGTATACTCCATGAGGGCAGGAGCTTTGTTACATGCCTAAAGCCTAGAATAGTGTTTGGTACATAAACTGTTAATCAGTAAAAAGAAAATACACAGAAGTTGAATTCATTAGTAAAAATGTAAGTGATTTAGAAGATAGACTAAGGAAATCTAACATGAATTAATAGATTTCTAGAAGGAAAAAAGCAAGGAAGTAATAGTTAACTGAATAATAGAAAACTATATCCTGACCTGAAGAAAGACTTGAATCTGTATACTGAAAGGCAGAATAATAAGCAGAAGTTATACTTTGTAGTGAAATTACTGAATATTAGGGATAAAGATGATCAGAAGCTTAGAAAGAAAGCTCAGATAGAACAAAAAGGAAGGATTATCAGGTCAACAATGGCAACACTGAGAGGTAAACAACAGCTGTGATTAAGAATCCCATACCTAATCAAGATATTTTCAGACACAGAAGGAACCAAAGTATGTCCATCACCCATGTACTGTTTGTACATTTGAGAGAGATGATTAGTAAAACTGGAAATCAACATCTATAGAAAACTGATCTCATATCTTTTAACATAACTTTTTTAGAATTTTGAAACATCATTTTAAATAACTGGTTCTCAAAGTGTGATGCCCATACTAGCAGCAGCAGCATTACATGGGAATCTTAAAAATGAAGACTCTCCTGTAGACTTACTGAATCAGAAACTCTGAGCTTGATACTCTGCAGTCTGTATTTTAAGAAGCCCTTTGAGTGATTCTAATGCATATTTAAAGTGAATTGCTGGTAGAAACTGTGTATTTAGATTTTTTCATCCCTTCTGATGGTCTTTATCTTTTAATTTGTATCTGTACACTATTTACATGTAATATAATGATATATTTTTAAAAGTTTATTTGTGTACTTATTTTTGGCTCTGCTGGGTCTTTGTTGCTGCACAGACTTTGCTCTAGTTATGACGAGTGAGCAGGGGGCTACTCTCTAGATGTGGTGCACTGGCTTTTCATTACAGTGGCTTCTCTTTCTATGGAGCACAGGCTCTAGGGAACATGGGCTTCAGTAGTTGTGGCATATAGCCTCAGTGGTTGCAGCTTCTGGCTCTGGAGCACAGCCTCAGTAGTTGTGGTGCACAGGCTTAGTTGCTCTGTGGCATGTGGGATCTTCATGGATCAGGGATCGAACCCATGTCTCCTGCATTGGCAGGTGGATTCTCTACCATTGAGCTACCAGGGAAGCCCAGTATGTTTTGATTTAGGTTAACCAGTTTAGTAATTCATTTTCTGTTAGTTTCCTCTGTTTTTCATTACTCAGTTTCTTCTTTCCTGCCTTCTCTTAGGTTATTTGAACATTCTTTTAGTATTCCATTTTAAATTTACCTAGTGTGTTTATTTTTAGTTATACCTCTCAGTAGTTTCTTTAGTGGTTATTCTGGCAATTACAGTATATATACTAAAGTTTTCATTGTCTGCTTAGAATAAATTCTCTACTCCCCTAAGTGGATTATGGAAATATTACTACTATATAGGTCTCTCTATACCCGCCCCCCCGCCACCACCAACTCCTTTCTGTTATCCTTGTCTTGCATGTTACATTTCCTTTATGGAAAGTCTCATTAGGAAATGCTATAATTTTTCTTTCAACTATTAAACATATTTAAAGAGTGTAAGAGGAGGGGATTAATGTATTGTGTTTACCCAGATATTTACCTTTTTTTTTTTTTTTGCTCTTCATTCCTGCTCTTTAAGGTTTCCTTTTGATACAATTTCTCTTCTGTTTGAAGAATTTCTTTTAGTAATTCTTTTGGCAGCAGATTTTTTTTTGTTTTTATTTATCTAAATATATCTTTATTTTACTTCATTGCTGAGAGCTATTTTCACTGGGTATAAAATACTAGGTTGACAGTTTTTTTAATACTTTAAAATGCTGTGCTACTACTTTCTGCCTTCATGGTTTCTTTTGAGACACCTGTAGTCATCTGAAATGTTATTCCCTTGTAGTTTATGGGTCATTTGTCTCTGCTTTCAAGATAACGCTTTGTTTTTAGTTTTCAACACTTGATGTGTGTCGTATGCATTTCTGTGTACTTACCCATTTTGGGAGTCATCTTTCGGAATCTGTAGTTTTATGTGTTTTGTCAAATTTGAGGAGATTTCAACCAGTATTTCTTCACATATTTTTTATTGCTTCATTCTCCTTTTCTTTTGGAAGTCAGTGACACAAATGTTAGACCTTACTGTTATTATCCTGTAGAACCCCAAGTTTTTAAAAATTTTTTGATCTCTTTTTTTTTTCTTCTGTTAAGACTGGATAATTTCAGTTGATCTGCCTTCATGCTCCCTGACTCCTCTATCTTCATTCTGCTGTTGAGCCCATCTATCAAGTTTTTAAATTTTTGTTATTGTAATTCTTATTGTCTTCTGTTGTTTCCTGAGACTCTAGTTTTCCATTGACTTCTAGAGTATTATTGATTGCTTGTTGAAGCATTTTTATTAAAGTTGCTTTAAAGTTTTTGTCAGCTAACTCCAACATCTGAGTCATCTTGGGGTTTGTAATTTTTGCTTGTCTTTTCCATGTGACTTGGGGGTTTTCCTAGTTCTTTGTATGCTGAGTAATTTTGAATTGTTTGCTGGATGTTTTGAATATTATGTTAAGAGAATTAATCTGATTAGGGAATAATAGTCATATAAGTTCACAATGAGGCAAAGAAGTGTTCTTTGTGATTCTCTCCTCTCCCTCACTCTTTTTTTTTTTTTGCTGTGACTGTGTTCAGGAGAGCAAAAACTTATAGCATCCTAGTTGGAAGATAGACTGAAGCCCTTTTTTTGTAGTTACCTGCATCAGAAAGGTGATCTCACTAAAGATTTGGGAGTAAAGGGAGCTACCTGAAAGCACTTTTGATGCTAAGATTACTTAGACCCTGGGAGATGTGTATACTTTCAAGTAGGGCCTTCTGCTATTAGTTAAGCAAAGTTGAGAACTATCATAAATAGACTGAACTAATAATATTAATGAGAAAGAGTTCAGTTGCTTTTTTTCCCTTTAGAGTTTTAACTTATCCTTTTAAAATGTAGTTTTGAATATGTTTGAGATCTGTTTTTATTTTAAACTTTCTTAAAAGTTAATATAAAACAAACATGTACATCTTCATATTGTAACTCATAGAAAATGGTGTATTGTTACTTGATTATCACAATAGATTCCTTAAGTATATAAAGGAAAGAATTATTAACTTCATTTCTTTGATCAAAGAAAATAAAAGTTTAAGCAGAATAAGATTTCAACAGATGTCAGAATAGTCTTAAGTTCTTTGTCACTATCATAGCTTTATTTTGTGGTAGGTTTATAATCCCTGTTAGGAAATGTTTTCTAAATGCTCTGTAACCGATTTTTTATCCTATACCCTGATGACAAAAAGAGGCCTCTGGTTACTTTCTTTTAATCTCTGCTCAGATATTCATCACTGCCCTACCATGCTCAGAGGTGCAGGTTCATGATTTCTCTTCCCTTTACCCTTCACCTCTCTCTCCCTCTCCTTCATCTTGTTTTTTGTTGAATCTATGTAAATAAGATCTATTGACTATATCAAGTTTCAGTGAAAGTTACCTCCTTGTGTTAAATGTTTTTATCTTTTTCAATTTATACTTGGTAACTTGATTTGGTTACTTGAATTTATAAGGATTATTGCTTATCAGATTTTTAAAAATCATTAGCACAAGTAACTTCTGTTCATAACACATTGAATAGAGCTATTTATATAACCTTTTACATGACCAGAATAGTGGATACCTCTAGCTTATGAATATTTCTTTCACGTGTCTGTTTTTCAGTCTTAATTAATTTGAGCTTCTTATCTGGGCTTTCCAGCCAATCACAGAATTCATTATGAAGCTTGAATTAGATGGGCATGTTTGTAGCCAGATGCATTTCTTCCTAGTTTTCCTGTCATCTACAGGGAATCTGGTCTTCTGGTGTCTTCAGCCAATGGAGACTAAACCAAACTCTCATTTTAAATACATTATTTGGCAAAAACAGTGTTGGTCAAAACAGAAACTTAACTCATTCAGCTTAATCAAAAAGAGGGAAATTTATGGGAAATATACTAAAGTAATTAGTTGAGCTACAGGAATCAGTCAAGTGGACCTTAGGTTGTCCAGTACCAGTGAATTCTAAATATTTCCCACCTTTTTCTACTTGTTTCTAAATATCTGCTCCTTATCTTCTGTTGGAGATAGACTTTCCTGTGTGCTAGAAAGCGTGGCTCTAAGTAGCCCTAGGTTCATTTGCTTCCACTTAAATGACTATAGTCATACGAGTATAGTGAAGAACAGATAGATAGCCACACATAATAGTCAGGAAGGCTGCATTTTAGGAAAATTGCTGGGAAAGAATTTAATTGTTCCTAACTAGAATCATGTGCCCACAATACTCAATTACCTGGTCTAGTGGGATGAAGTACATGATTAGCCCATCTTGTATAATGTGTCCTTCCTGTGGCCAGGTGGCAGTGTGTGTCATCAGAAGTCATGTTAATATAATTATTATGGATCAAGGAACATCCTAATTTATGTTTATTATTTCTTCTTTATAGATAGCTATTTTGCTATCTAATTTTTTCTCTCTTATGATTGGGAGAAAAGAACAACATTAAATTTCAAGTTTTTCAGTTTCCTGGATAACTGTTACTTAAAATTGTATCTCAGATTTCTTATGATTGTATTGTTTATTTCTATATGAATCAGCTTAAGTATGTGCTAATCAGTGTGTTTGGGGCTTAGAGTTTTTGTTCACATTAAAGACTTCAGAGGAAAAAACCTAGTTGCCCATTTGGTTATGTTGTGAGATGGTGTGGCTAATGGAAGAAAAGAATGTTCTAGCAGAAGAAGCAGTGTATTCAAAGACCATTAAAATGTAGATAGTGTTTGATGTTATAATACATTTCTTCATTTCTCCCATGACATCGAGTAATCGTTCTTCCTAAGCCCAAGTCTCAGACTGTTTTTCTGTAGCTTTCTTGTACCTATGGATTTCTAGATAAATTAGCCTTCCCTAGTAGTCCTTTGTGCTCTTTACGCATATCCAGTTTTCCTACCTGGTCACAAAGAAGGCATGTGACTAGTTCTATTCTTTTTGTTATAAATATGACATACCCTATGTCTAGTTGCCAGTGTCAGGCCCTCCAGAGTTTTTTTTTTTTCTATCCAGCCTGGTGATTAACATTATTAAAAACAGTGACTACTGCTCTGTTAACGTGCATCCCTGTATGACTACAATAAACAGGGCTTCCCTTCCTACCTGAAGTAGACATATAGCATGAATGAAAACTAAACTTATTTTGTTTCAAGGCACAGAGATGGGAGAGTCTTTTTTTTTTTTTTCCTGATTGTAACTACAGAGATGGGAGGTCCTTAACAGAGTATAATGTAGCCTATTCTGATTGCACACCTTCCCTGGAAAATAGCTCCTTTATGGAGCTTCTGATATTTAAACATTTGATGATAACATTGGTAACTAATAATTATATTTTCAATTATTTGTTAAGCAATATGCTCAATGTTTTATAAAATATCTCACTAAATTCTTGATGTTTTCCTGTGAGGTAAGAACTATGATTAGGTGGCAACTTAACCTGTTAAAGTGCTTATTTTCACTTAACATTTTTATTTTACTCACTGACATAGTCTGTTGACTGAGTAAAGTATAGTTGATTTACCGATACAGTGTTGTGTTAGTTTCAGATGTATAGCAAAGTGATATTCCTTTCCAGGTTTCATTTCTATTATAGCTTATTACAAGATATTGAATAGAGTTCCCAGTGCTATATAGTAGGTCCTTGTTGTTTATCTGTTTTATATATAGTAGTGTGTATCTATTAATCTAAATTCCTAATTTATCCCTCACCTCAGGTAATTCTAAATATGCTTTCTATGTCTGAAAATCTGTTTCTGTTTTGTGAATAAGTTCATTTGTATCATTTCTTTAGATTTCACATATAAGAGATATCATATGGTATCATATGTTTACTGAAGATTGTTTTGAATAGTAGTGGTGAGTAGTTTTTGTCTGACATACTTCATTAAGTATGATAATCCCTAGATTCATCTGTGTTGTGGCAAATGGTATTATTTCATTCCTTTTTATAGTTAAGTAATATTCCACTGTGTATTTATATCACATCTTCCTTATCCATTCATTTGTTGATGGACACTTAGGTTGCTTCCATGTCTTAGCTATTGTAAGCAGTTCTGCGATGAACATTAGGGTGCATGTATCTTTTTGAATTAGAGTTTTCATATTTTCCTGATATATACCCAGATGTGGGATTGCTGGATCATATGGTAACTCTATTTTTAGTTTTTTAAGGAACTCTGATTTTGTTCTCCATAGTGGCTACACCAGTGTACACTCCCATCACAATGTAGGTGGGTTACTTTTCTCCACACCCTCTCCAGTATTTATTATTTGTAGACTTTTTGATGATGGCCGCTCTGACTGGTGTGAGATGATACTTCATTGTAGTTTTGAATTGCATTTCACTACTAACTAGCAATGTTGAGTATGTTTTTATGTGCCTGTTTACCATCTGCATGTTTTCTTTGGAGAAATGTCTGTTTAGGTCTTCTGCCCGTTTTTTGATTGGGTTGTTTGTTTTTCTGATATTGAGATGTATGAGCTCTTTCTATATTTTGGAAAGTAAATCATTGTCAGTCATATCACTTACAAGTATTTTACTCCAGACATAGCCTTTTTAAACTTACTTGCTTCATCAATATCAAATTTATGCTTGGCATCTATTTATGTCTATCTGCATACATAACTTGTTTCAGTATGGAATCATGTTATAATCTTGAATTGTGATTTCATCAGTCTGCTCTGAGCTTACCCAGAATATAGAATTTTTTGTATTTTCAGGTAGCCAGCACCTATAAAAACCTGCTTCTTGCTGGAACACTTACGTGCTAGGACTAAAACAGTGATTGATGTGTAACAGATCTCAGCTTTACTGAACTTATGGCCCTTATAGGCGATTATGCCCCAGTTATTATTTGTGACAGTATTTTCCCACAAATCTTTGATTTTAGGATGTGGCACACAGAAGTGTTCCCCATGTAAACAGAAAGTGCTTTGGGATAGGAGATTTACAGTGGAAGAAAATTATGACTGGGGAGTTGTATCAGAATTAGTAGCAGAAGCCATGGTATGTTTTTAAGATACGCAAAAGTATTTGCAGTTGAAGGTCCTGAATCTCTACTGCATCTGTTTCACGTGATATGAATCTGCATTTTCATTCAGTTTTATTCCTACTCCAAATACAGTTTCATTTAATTCAGTTATATGTATGTGGCAAATATTTGATCTGTTTCCTAAGGACCATTTTGAATAGTAGTGGTTAGGAGCTGTTGAACTTTCAGTTTAAAAACTAAGTAAATTAGTGGACAATTTTATGGACAGTTTAGAATAATTCATTTATGTGCTGTTTTCTTTTGTGCTTTATCAAGATCCTGGAAATGTTAGGGTTTACTTACTCTTAATCAGCCAAAAGAAATGGTTTGATTCACTTATTCTGTTTTAGATAATTTTAATTTCCAAGTTTAACTCAAAGTCAAGACATTTTCTATTTGTTGATTTCATGAGTACCACTTTCCTATTTTTATTTCTCACTGTCCACTGGCCAAAGTAATTGTGAAACTGTGTTCAACAAACTTTTAAATCCTCAACCTCTTTCTTAAGCTCAGAAAAGTTGCAGATATCTGTCTTGCCCTTGATTATAGCCCTTCTTCAGCCTTCTCAAGTAAACTTTCTTCACAACTCACAGACTTCAGGACGAAGATTTTAGTAAGAAATGCCTGTAAGAATTAATAATATCCTTGACTGTCTAGTCCCTCTCCCCATTTACGAGCAGAACAAAATACCAATGGCCACTGCCTCTCTGCTTGCACTCAGGCAGCTGAATGTACTGCTCTGAATTTATGCCATGAACCTCAACCGGGTTTCAGCAGTGTCTGGCAGTGCTGCTACTCCTTCTTCACTTTCCCTATTAATACTATGTTCCCACTCATTGCAAACCTCTCACAGCCCCCACTCTCATCTATGGACCTCACCTCAAACTTTATTGAGAAATCGGATGCAGCTATCATCATCTTTGCATCACTGTATCTGCAAACCTAACTGCATTGGTCTTCAGGTTCTCAGTCTTCCTTTCTCTTGTTATTAAGAGACCTTCCCTGCCAGTCTAATTCCACTTCTTGTGACTCAGGTTCCATCTCTTCTTAGTGTCTCTAGGGCTTCTTTCCTGCAGCTGGCATCTCTTTACACATCATCAGTTTCTGTCTTTCGGTTGGATTTTCCCTCCAGCCTACAAACATACTCTATTATCTGCCAGCCCTGATACATATGCAAATACATATAAACATGATGACAAACTATATGCTAAGTCACTTGAGTTGTGTCCGACTCTGTATGACCCCATAGACGGCAGCCCACCAGGCTCCCCCGTCCCTGGGATTCTCCAGGCAAGAGTACTGGAGTGGGGTGCCATATACAGATACTTATATTTCATTCTTCTGTCTTCTATCTACTATTTCTTGTTCCTGTTCTTATCTAATAAATTATCTTCATTGAATCAAGTTTTTCTCCTACCTCAGTGTCTGTTTCTTCTCAGTCATTTTTGTGGACTCTATCCTTTATCAATCTTCTAAATTTTGGTGGAGTCTAAGGGTTGAGTCGTCTTTGCTTATACTCTGTTGGAGATTTCCTTATTAGCATTCTGTGACACCTAAATATATATCCTGCCTCATAGTTCTTCCTGAGTGCTGAAATGCATAGCCAGCTGCCTACTTGATCATTTAATTAACCTCTTTTTAGGTGATATAATACTTGATTTCTTCCCCTAGAGATTCCCCACTTCAGTAAATGGTGTCACTGTCCATCCTGTTACCTACTCAAAATTTTGGGGTCAGCTTTGATTCTTATTTCTCTCATTCTTCTCCCATATCTAATTTAACAAACACCTCTGTGCCACAATGTTCTCATCTATAAAATGAGAGGATAATTGTCAGTAATAAAATATCAGGTTATGACACACATACGTCTGCTTTTGAAAATTCAAATTCTCATATCTTAGAATAAAATGAAAGCAACTTACCATGACTTTCAGGACTCTTCATAACCATACCTTATGTCTAGTTGTTCTGACTGCTTTTTGTTATCACTTTTGCTATCTTTAATTCTCTACTTTAAAACATAACTCTTTATGCAATGTCTTTTTGGTAGGGGGTGGGAAAGCAGCTTCAGTTTTTGCTTTGTGCTTGTTTTGTGGTATTAAAATGTAAAGATAGGGCCAAATTTTAAATCAGTTGATGTTTTTTCACCTAGTGAATCACTTATCTTTATAAATAGACCTACTATGTTTTTCTAGTTTTGTGGGAGATTGGTAAAAATTTCTAGAAGTGAAATTGCTAAGTTAAAACATAAGAGTGTTTTCAGACCTGTGAATCCTATTGAGGTAAATTTTTGAGACATTACATGACCAAAAAGGTTTCATTTACCCTCATGCTTGATTGGTAGTTTGCCTGAGGGTAGAATTCTAGGTTCAGATCATTTTTATATAGGACAGTGAAAACATTACTCCATTGTTTTTTCTGTTTAACAGCTTTATTGAGATGTAATTCAGATATCATAGAATGCATCCATTTAAAGGGTATATTTCAGCAGTTTTTAATATGTTCCCAGAGTTGTACAGTTGTCACCCCAATCACTGTAGAACATGTTTATCACCCCAAAGAGAATCCCCCAGACAGCAGTCATTCCGCATTCCCACTAATCCACCAGTCTTAGGCAACAAGTAATCTACTTTCTCTTTTCATGTTGCTGATCAAAAGTCTGATATTAATTCTAGTTATTTTGTAGGAACCATTTAGGGTTTTCTTTTCAACTCTGAATTTCTGAAATTTATCCATGAAAACTAGGATTTATTCAGACATGAGTCTGTTTTACTTATCTTACTTTACTTAAAACTTTATAACCTTTTTAATTTGTACTGATGTATAGTCAATTAACAATGTTATGATAGTTTCAGGTAAACAGCCAAGGGACTCAGCCATACATATACATGTATTCATTCTCCATCAAACCCCCCTCCCATCCAGGCTGGCACATAACATTAAACAGAGTTCCCTGTGCAATACAATAAGTCCTTGTTGGTTATCCATTTTAAATACAGCAATGTGTACATGAGCTTCCCAGAGTCCCTATCATTCCAGGATGTCTGACTGTAGGTGAGTGATCAGACCATTGTGGTTATCTGGGTCATGAAGATCTTTTTTGTATAGTTCTTCCGTGTATTCTTGCCATCTCTTCTTAATATCTTCTGCTTCTGTTAGGTCCATACCATTTCTGTCCTTTATTGTGCTCATCTTTGCATGAAATGTTCCCTTGGTATCTCGAATTTTCTTGAAGAGAGCTCTAGTCCTATATTAAAAGAGATCTCTAGTCCTGCATTAAAAAATACATATATAGTACTGAGTTATATTTGAATTTGTCCTCATAGGTTAGATTATTTTGTGGCTTTATTTTTGTGTTTTTGTCAAGTTTTGACACCTGGATTTTGCTAGCTTCATAAAATGAATTTGAAAGGTTTTCTTTTTTATATGTACTATCACCTATTAATTAATAGTGTGTTTCCTTAAAGATTTGATAGAAACCATTGATTTGAACCTGATACCTTCTTGTTGGGAGGAAGGGCATCAGTGCCTATAGTTTTCTTTCTGCCATTGCCACCCTTCATTTCTTTCCGTAGCAGTTCTTATGCATTATATTTTAGCATAGACTTTTTTTTTTAATTCAGGTTTTTTGGAGAGTGAATTTGGCCATTTGTAAAGTTGTGAGAAATCATTGGTTGTTTACTAACAGTTAGTTCAGTTCAATCGCTCAGTCGTGTCCAACTCTTTGCCACCCCATGGACTGCGGTACGCCAGGCCTCCTGTCCATCACCAATTCTTGGAGTTTACTCAAACTCATGTCCATTGATTCAGTGATACCATCCAACCATCTCATCCTGTGTCATCCCCTTCTCCTCTTGCCCTCAATCTTTCCCAGAATCAGGGTCTTTTCCAATTAGTCAGCTCTTCGCATCAAGTGGCCAAAGTATTGGAGTTTCAGCTTCAGCATCAGTCCTTCCAATGAATATTCAGGACTGATTTCCTTTAGGATGGACTGGTTGGATCTCCTTGAAGTCCAAGGGACTCTAAAAAGTCTTCTCCAACACCACAGTTCAAACGCATCAATTCTTCGGCGCTCAGCTTTCTTCACAGTCCAACTCTCACGTCCATACGTGACTACTGGAAAAACCATAGCCTTGACTAGAAGGACCTTTGTTGGCAAAGTAATGTCTCTGCTTTTTAATATGCTCTCTAGGTTGGTCATAACTTTTCTTTCAAGGAGTGAGCATCTTTTTATTTCATGACTGCAGTCATCATCTGCAGTGATTCTGGAGCCCAAAAAAATAAAGCCTGCCACTGTTTCCACTGTTTCTCTGTTTGCCATGAGGTGATGGGACCAGATGTCATGATATTTGTTTTCTGAATGTTGAGCTTTAAGCCAACTTTTTCACTCTCCTCTTTCACTTTCATCAAGAGGCTCTTTAGTTTTTCTTCACTTTCTGCCATAAGGGTGGTGTCATCTGCATATATGAAGTTATTGATATTTCTCCCAGCAATCTTGATTCCAGCTTGTGCCTCATCTAGCCTAGTGTTTCTCATGATGTACTCTGCATAGAAGTTAAATAAGCAGGGTGACAATATACAGCCTTGACGTACTCCTTTCCCTATTTGGAACCAGTCTGTTGTTCCATGTCCAGTTCTAACTGTTGCTTCCTGACCTGCATACAGATTTCTCAAGAGGCAGATCAGGTGGTCTAGTATTCCCATCTCTTTTAGAATTTTCCACAGTTTATTGTGATCCACACAGTCAAAGGCTTTGGCATAGTCAATAAAGCAGAAATAGATGTTTTTCTGGAACTCTTGCTTTTTCGATCATCCAGCGAATGTTGGCAATTTGATCTCTGGTTCCTCTGCCTTTTCTAAAACCAGCTTGAACATCTGGAAGTTCATGGTTCACATATTGCTGAAGCCTGGCTTGGAGAATTTTGAGCATTACTTTACTAGCATGTGAGATGAGTGCAATTGTGCAGTAGTTTGAGCATTCTTTGGCATTGCCTTTCTTTGGGATTGGAATGAAAACTGACCTTTTCCAGTGCTGTGGCCACTGCTGAGTTTTCCAAATTTGCTGGCATATTGAGTGCAGCACTTTCACAGCATCATCTTTCAGGATTTGAAAGAGCTCAACTGGAATTCCATCACCTCCACTAGCTTTGTTCATAGTGAAGCTTTCTAAGGCCCACTTGACTTCACATTCCAGGATGTCTGGCTCTAGTGAGTGATCACTCCATCGTGATTATCTGGGTCATGAAGATCTTTTTTGTACAGTTCTTTTGTATATTCTTGCCACCTCTTCTTAATATCTTCTGCTTCTGTTAGGTCCATACCATTTCTGTCCTTTATTGAGCCCATCTTTGCATGAAATGTTCCCTTGGTATCTCTGGTTTTCTTGAAGAGATCTCTAGTCTTTCCCATTCTATTATTTTCCCCTATTTCTTTGCACTGATCGCTGAGGAAGCTTTCTGATCTCTCCTTGCTCTTCTTTGGAACTCTGCATTCAGATGCTTATATCTTTCCTTTTCTCCTTTGCTTTTCGCTTTGCTTCTTTTCACAGCTATTTGTAAGGCCTCCTCAGACAGCCATTTTGCTTTTTTGCATTTCTTTTTCTTGGGGATGTCTTGCTCCCTGTCTCCTGTACAATGTCATGAACCTCCATCCATAGTTCATCAGGCACTCTGTCTATCAGATCTGGTCCCTTAAATCTGTTAATCACTTCTACTGTATAATTTTATTTATTTAAATATTATTTAAATATTTATTTAAATATTATTTAAATAAATAAATAATTTTATTTATTTTATTATAGTTTTATTTATTTCTCACTTCTACTGTATAATATAATTTATACTGTAAGGGATTTGATTTAGGTCATACCTGGGTGGTCTAGTGGTTTTCCCTGCTTTCTTCAATTTAAGTCTGAATATGGCAATAAACAGTTCATGATCTGAGCCACAGTCAGCTCCTGGTCTTGTTTTTGCTGACTGTATAGAGCTTCTCCATCTTTGGCTTAATATAGCCAAAGAATATAATCAGTCTGATTTCAGTGTTGACCATCTGGTGATGTCCATGTGTAGAGTCTTTTCTTGTGTTGTTGGAAGAGGGTATTTGCTATGACCAGTGCATTCTCTTGGTAGAACTCTATTAGCCTTTGCCCTTTACTAATATTACTTGGTTTTAATTGCTGTGTTCTGCTGAAGAGATAAAAAAAGGATAGGAAATCTTCTAGTACCTTTCTTGAAATTTGTTGTTTTTAATTCTTTCATTTCCCTTTTAGGATTGTTGTAACAGTTTTTCTTGTTTTTTCAAGAAGATATTTTAAGCCAAAACTCTGTATCTACTGTTTACAATATTTTATTCTACTTTTTAATGTATCTTCAAAGTATTATCATCATCACAGTTTCTTTTTTCTTATTCTTTAGGAAAATCTGAAAGAGTTTGCTTGCTCAGACTCATTTTTTCTAATTATAACTGAGTGATCATAGTGATTTTTCTTCGTACTTTGGATATAAAATTACTGTTGTTTGGAAGTTAAGAAACCTGCCTTTCAGGCAGTTGTGGTTTGGCCCTGCATTATGTAAATCTTAGCATTTTCTACTGCCAGGAAGAAAAGGAATCAGTTCTAATCAGCTCAGTCTCCTCATTTCTCGCTTGCTCTTTGCCATCTCTAATTTTTTTTTTTCCATTTCTCCCATTCTTTGAGTGAATGGTTCTTTACCCTAACTACACAAGTTTTATCTGTGGAACTTTAAGGGTGGAAAGAAAAAAGAGAGACTGTAGGTAATAGAGTACTTAATTTCTTGGACTGTAAAGAATTGCTGAACTAGGATTAATTTTTCTCTCTTATCCTATTCTGAAGAAAGCTTAAATCTTAGCTCCAACACTACTTTGAATACTTGTAATGACTAAAACACCAAGATAAGTGATGAGGGAATAAAAGATGAGTAAAACATATTTCTTATTTCAAAGTAGCTAATAGACATGAAAAACATAATCAATTTTAGAATATCAAATTCCGAGTATAAAGCACTTCTGCCCTGGGTGGTCAGTAAACTCATCATAGAGGGAGTTTGTCATTTTCTGAGATGAAGAGACTGTAAGAAAAACATTTTGAAACAGGACCTGGTGGATAGATATCAAGTTAACTTTTGAACATGTTAAGTTTGAAATACTACTTATCTTAATAAGTATGTAGGAATGTACAGTAGGCACATGAAGAAAAATACCATGGAGTTGAGAGAACAGAGCTGGAAAATTTGGACTTCATCAGTACATATATAAAGCCACAAGATTAGATAAGATTACTTGGGAAATAAGTGTAGCTAGAGAAAAGACAGCCTAATGCTTCCTGGGGATATGAGAAATTAGCCAAGGATTCATAAAGGAAAAATATTGTAATATCTGATTATAGAAAAAAACTAGAAACTTCTGTCATTTCTTCTCAAACTTTAATAAGGATCATTTTGTTAAAGTTCAGTAAGTTTGAAATGGGGCCTGAGATTCTGCTGCTCCTACAAACTTCCAGAAGATTATGCTGCTGGTAGTCTATGAACCATGCTTTGAGTAGCAAGACTGTCTATGGCTAAAGAGACAAAGTGAAAAGGAGGAAAGACTGCAGCGTTTGTAGGAGAATAAGGATTAATATCCAGAATAAAGGGCATCTATAAAAAGAAAAAAAATAGAAGGGAGAAAGAATATGGATAGATGATTTTTCATAAATTTAAATGATCAATCAGCGTGAATGCTCAACTTCCTGGGAAATACAAATTGAAACAAGAAGATCACGTTTCCCCCCATTAAGATCAGGAAAAATTTTGAAGTCTGATAATATACACTGTTGGTGGGATTGTGGGAAAAGGGTGGACTGATACCCTAATAGGAGGTATCTTGGTACTTTTGTCCTTTTGGAAGACCATTTGCCATACTGACTTTTTAAACGTGCATATCCTTCAATCCAGGAACCCTGTGCTTCACTGTCTAAAAGGAAAACTTCTCCCTTTGTCGAGAAGGCATTTCAGAGCCATTTTGAAGCATTGTTTAAAGCCGGGAGAGGTGAAATCTAATGTCCTTCAGGAAGGAATCACTAAATAAACCAAGTGCCCTTTGCTTATTTATTCTCCTTCGTACATTTAAAAAATTATCTCACATTTTTCATTATAACTTTAAATAATTTAAGTGGCCATGATTTTTAGAGTATATTTATGTTAAATACATTTTCAGTCACACCATAAAATTACAGATTTAAATCATTCAGTTTATAGAGAGTATCTGTAGACAGTATATACTGTAGTATAATTTGCAAAAAGCATGTTCTCACACCACTCAGATAAATTGAACTCATTTTTCACTAAGAAAAAAAAAATGATCTGACCATTAAAAGAATACATTTGAATCAGTTCTAATGAGGTGGATGAAACTGGAGCCTATTATACAGAGTGAAGTAAGCCAGAAGGAAAAACACCAATACAGTATACTAACGCATATATATGGAATTTAGAAAGATGATAACAATAACCCTGTGTACGAGACAGCAAAAGTGACGCTGATGTATGGAACAGTCTTATGGACTCTGTGGGAGAGGGAGAGGGTGGGAAGATTTGGGAGAATGGCATTGAAACATGTAAAATATCGTGTATGAAACGAGATGCCAGTCCAGGTTCAATGCACGATACTGGATGCTTGGGGCTAGTGCACTGGGACGACCCAGATGGTATGGGGAGGGAGGAGGGAGGAGGGTTCAGGATGGGGAGCACATGTATACCTGTGATGGATTCATTTTGATATTGGGCAAAACTAATACAATTATGTAAAGTTTAAAAATAAAATAATATTTTAAAAAAATAAATAAATAAAAAGAAAATAAAAGCAAAAAAAAACAAAAAAAAAAAACAAAAAAAATGATCTGATTACTTATTTATCTTAAACATGTAATATGTGCCTATACTATATGACCACTAGACTTCTGAATTCTCAGTTGGGTGGCTAGATAAATGGATAAGGCTTGAAACCTTCCCAAGAATTTGTTTCACTGATAAAATAAGGTCTTGCTCATATTAAGAGCAAGGATATTAACCTCCCCCTTTTTTGCCAAGGGATTTCCCTTCTTCTCTTGTTTGTTAGGTAGTTTGAAGTTTATATAGCTCAGAAGAGTACACGGTAGTAGACGCACTTGAGATGGATAAGAATTTTGCTTTTCTTTTACAAAGTGGAGAATTGCAACGTAGTGATTTTTAAAGGAGAGGAAGAAAGAACTAGTTCTTAAGCAGATCATTTAGGAAGAATACAAATAGACAATGGAAATCTGGAAATGATTCTCCTAAAATCATTCGTATCCACCTAATCTTAAGTTACCTTTGAAGTCCATTGAAGTAAGCAGTGTCCTAATATCGTGAAATGAATGTTGTCTGAACTTACGATGTTGTAATACAGCCATTTAAAAGGTGTAAAATAGGACTACCTTGGTGGTACAGTGGATTAGAATCCATCTGCCAGTGAAGGGGACATGGATTTGATCCCTGGTCCAGGAAGATTCCACATGCCATGGAGCAGCTAAACCCTTGCACCACAACTACTGAGCCTGTGTGCCTAGAGCCAGTGTTCTGTAATGAAAAGCCACCGGAAGGAGAAGCCCACACGCCACAGTGAAAAGTAGTCCTCCGCTCACCACAACTAGAGAAAGTCTGTGCATAGCAACGAAGTAAAATAAATAAATTAATTAATTAATTAAAAGTGAAACTACATTGAAAGAACAAATACTTAAAAACACTGAAAAAAAAATAAAAGCAAAATACATACATATTGACATGGAAAGAATTCTGAGGCATGTTGTGTGGTGAAGAAAGCAAATGTTGAGAATATTTTAATATGTAATATTTATATGTATTTGTCTATTTTATATATGTATGTATTTTTGTTTTTTGAGTAAAAAGAAGTTATGGAAGAATGTATATCACACCATAAACAGGACTTATCTTTTTGGCAGGACACCCAGAAATATGGGGAATGTGAAAAAGAGATTTTTACTGCTTGTTCCTAAATACTTATGTATTACTTAAATGTTTTATAGTTGAGAAAATGTTGTATTACTAGTATAAGAAGAAGTTTAAAATAAATCATCTCAAGATCTCTAAGCTCTAAATTTCAAGGAACACTGACAGTTACAATAATATTTCAGTAGGAATATTAAGATATTCATATTCTAAATGATTTGTATTTCATATTCATATTCTAAAGATTCTAAAGAATTCATATTCTAAATGCTTTGTATTTAAATTCTTTTAAAATATTTTTTAGGTGTGGAATATCAAACAAATGATTAAGTTGACACAGGAGCATATAGAGGCCCTATTGGACAAATTTGGTGGGGAGCATAATCCACCATCAATATATCTGGAGGTAAGCTTTTGAGTGTCATATTTGTAGTAATTTTGAGGAAAAGAAAATGAAGTTGTAAGACGCATTTGTATTGGTAATATGGGTTATTTTAGGGAGTGGGATTAAAAATAGATATGTGAAGAGAGAATTAGCTTTGTCTTTATTGTACTCTTTAAGGTTGTTTCACTTGTTACAATAAATATATAGTATTTGGTAATTTGGAAAATAGCAAAACTAAAGAAGAAGTTGTATATAAACTTCAAAATACTACCCTGGTTTAAAAAAAGAAAAAATTATTGAAAAAAGAGAAAGCATTCTTTTCTGGAGGCCAGCAAACTAGTTGCTGTATTAGAAAATGGGGAGAATTTTGCGAAATATCTTGCTTTCAGAACAAATCCCCTCAAATAGGTTTTTGCTTCCTCATGGGTAAAATTTACAAAATTTTAGTATCTCAAGATTGCTTAGCATTACAGTTTAATAGTGCCTTGAAGCTTTTGTATCCAGTCTTGAACATTATTGTAAGTTTATAGATTAGTTATTGTTCTTAATCCTGTTAGGTAGCAGTTTCTATAATAATCACAGGTACGCTTTCTTGGCATTAGTTTCCTTATGTAAGTCACTCAAGTTCCACAGCAAGGAAGCTGTTAGAGAATCTAGGCAGTCAGGCTCCACAGCCCATACTGCTTACACTGCACTATACTGCCGGTCTCCATAAAAGCTAGCTCCAACTATAAGAACCAGTCATACTGGGAGATAACCGTAAATTACAAATGATCAGGTTACCATTTGCCTTCAAATGACAGAGATTTTTTAGGCATGGATTGACAGACTCCTAAACCAAAATTCTAATTTAGTAATCTAATTACTTTTAAAGGATAAGTTAAATCTTCGGTATTTCGAGAGAAAGTAAGTTTGTGTATTTCTAAAATAACCTTGAAAGTTTGGAAATGACTGCTAATAAACTATTCTCTCTTTTTATGGCTTATCACAGAGCACACTGCCAGTTAGTATCAGTGCCAGGACTGGAACTCATACCTCTGAATACTAGTTAGTGTATTTTCTGATATCACATTCTCTCTGTTTTACTTTTGTGTGTGAGGAGAACAAGCAGAGGAGTCATAAGAAGGCAAATAGTCCTGGTGAAAATGGTAATTGCTTGTTAGTCAGAATTAGACAACTTAACCAGCAGTTTTTCTGCCAACCATTTTTGTGTCAGGAAACTTTCCCCACTCTCAGAGGTAATACATTTGCATCAATAACATGGTTTCACTATAGCAGGGATTCATTCGCCCCTCCACACACATACTCTTCAGGCTTTTAACTATTTGAACTATATCTAACTAGGACAGTATAGGGCTACCCAGGTGGCTCAGTGGTAAAGAATCTGCCTGCAGTGCAGGAGACGCAGGTTCCATCCCTGGGTTGGGAAGATCCCCTGGAGAAGAAAATGGCAACTCACTCCAGTATTCTTGCTTGCAAGATCTCATGGACAGAAGAGTGGCGAGCTACAGTCCATGGCGTCACAAAAAGTCAGACACAACCTAGCAGCTGAACGACAACAGAACAGTTTACAGCAGACTATACCTTACAGGTTGTATCATTAGCACATAGATTCTTACTGACAGGTACTAACATTACACAGTTTCTCTACAGAAAGCAGTATAATATAGTGGTTGAGATGAACTATGGAGTTACACACACCCTGTGTTTGAATTGTAGCTCTGCCTTAACTTACGCAGACAGGTTACCTAACCTCCCTATACCCCACCTAATTGGTAAAATGGAAATATATCACACATGGTAATTTAAAGACTAAATTTTGAGTTTATGATTATGAAATAAGTGCTCTGTAAATCTTTAATTCATTTATTCAATAGGCAATTATTGAGTGCCTGCTAACATTTGTACTTGTCTAGGCTCTGGGCATATATATATATATTAAAAAAAAAAATCTCCTCCCAGTCTCTGCCTTCAGATAGCTTATATTTTAATCAAGGGAGTGGTTTACAGAAACTAAATACATAAATAAGTTAAAACATTGAACTTAACCACCATTTGATTTACTATGAAGAGGAGCCTGGCCGGAATTGAGAGTTTTCTTCCCTGAGGAAAGTTGACCAGGCCAAGGGAAAAGACTTGTGGGTCCTGATATTTGAAGGCCCTTAAGTAGATTAAGTACTAAGTGAGTAATCTACTGATTACCCACTGAGACCCACCATTCTCCTTTCTGTCTCGATGAATTTTGCTATTCTATTAATGTCGTATAAGTGGAATTCTAACATACTTATCCTGTAACTGACTGATTTCACTTAGCATAATGTCTTCAAGCTTCATCCATGTTGAAGAATGTGTCAAAAGTTTCTTCCTATTTAAGGCTGAAAAATATTTCATTGTATGTCTATATACCTGTATATAATATAATGTATATTATCCATTTGTCTATTGATGGCTACCATCAGTGGTTGGTTGTTTCCACCTTTTGGTTATTGTGAATAATACTGACTTTACCTTTTTTGCGTGTATATAGCCGGAAGTGGAATTACTGAATCGTAAGATAATTCTACATTAAATTTTTAAAGGAACTGCCATTCTGTTTTCCATAAGCAGCTATATTTTGCAATCCTTTATATCTTTGCTAAGACTTATTTTCTGTATGTGTGTGTGTAAGAGTAGCTGTCCTAATGAGTGTGAAGGGGTATCTCATTGTGGAAATGCAGATCTCCAGCTTTGTTCTTTTTCAAGATTGTTTTGACTATTTGGGATCCCTTGGATTTTCTCATGAATTTCAGAATGGTGTTTTTCTATTTCTGCAAACACATTGGGATTTGGGTAGGGGTTGCATTGAATCTGTAGATTGCTTTGTGTAGTATTGATATCTTCAGGGTTCATAACTCTTAAATACAAATGAACAGTTAAGAATAACCAGTATTTGAAGAAAGCTTTTAACAGGAAAGATAATGGCAGAAATGGTCAAAAGGGACTCAGAAACAGTGCAGAGAACAGAAGAAAATTTGAAAATCACTATAACATCAAAGATAAGAGAAGATCCATAATCTCTTCTTGCTTCATGGTTGTATTAAAGAAGCAAAAGTATTAAAGAATAAGAAAGAGCTCTTGGAAATTAAAATAGTAAGAGTTAAAATAGTATAATAGGAAATTTATATATGTGTGTGTATCTGCATGTGCATATAAACAGACAAACACACGCTATAAAGTCAAGGACATCTTCCAGAAAGCAGAATAAAACAAAGAAAATATTAAAGGAAAGATGGGAAAAATTGGAGAATAAGTCTAGGAGATCTGCAAAAACCAAACAACAGGCTGTCCAAACTTGTTTTTAATTTCTCCTCCCATAATGACAAACATGGAGGTGCATTATTCAAAGTTGGTTCTACAGCTCAAGGTTGTTATTACACACTGGCATAGATTGCTACCATCCTTTTGGTTTCTGTCTGCAGCAGATCTTAGAATTGTACTCTTAACACAATACCTCAAGTCCAGAAGCAGGGATCACAGATACTCTGGTGTACTGAGTTATTTCACGGAGGAAAACCCTCCTCTCAAATCCCCTACAAGTCTTTACATCTCACCAACCAGAATGGGGTTACATAACTCCTAGACTAGTGACTCAGCTTACATTTTCTGAAATAAGAGGCTAAAAAGTAAAAATTTTCCAGTTTTCACAGTCTGGCTTCAGATTAGTTTGTGCACTGGCAGATAGAAGTTGTGCTCTAGTTACTTCATTACATAGCATTTCCAAAGAAACCATTTTGATGTTTCCATAGAAAGTTAAATCTTTACCTATCCCCACATTTCTTCCTCATAGCAAAACAGAATGAAATCAGTTATATCACCATCAGAAATCCTCATGACTTTCTCTTTTTTGTGTACTAATTTATTTAAAAGCAAGCTTTTAAGTTCTAGATTTTCTCCTACTGGCATATGAATAATAATTAACACTATTGATTCCCTTGATGATAACTGCAGTGAAATGAGCTATCATACTCTAAAAGAATTTCAGTTTTGGCTTTTCAGTCTTTGGTTCCAGTCTTTTCTTTTTACCATCACACAAAGAAAAGATATTTCCCCTAAAAGTCATTTCCCAGAATTTCTTATTTTTGTCCCAGTTCTTATATTTTTACTCATCAAATTATTTGAATGCCTTCTGTATGTAAGATATAATGCTGGATGCTTTTCTAGAATTAGATTTCTGTTTCTGGACCTGATTTATTGGATTCCAGAAGTGAAGGGTGGAGAAGGCAATGGCAACCCACTCCAGTACTCTTGCCTGGAAAATCCCGTGGATGGAGGAGCCTGATGGGCTGTAGTCCATGGGGTCGCTAAGAGTCGGACGCAAGTGAGAACTTCACTTTCACGCATTGGAGAAGGAAATGGCAACCCACTCCAGTTCTTGCCTGGAGAATCCCAGGGACGGGGGAGCCTGGTGGGCTGCCATCTATGGAGTTGCACAGAGTCGGACACAACTGAAGCGACTTAGCAGCAGCAGCAGAAATGAAGGGAATAAAGTTTCTGGAATAACCCTCCAAGCTACCACCAAGTTTATGTGTATGCTCAGATCCCCTGCAGACAGACAGTAAAGCTCCTAACATTTATTGAGTGCTTACTATGCCAGGAACTGTTCCAAGCATATAGTAGATCATTTAAGCCTCAACCTGCCCTATGAGTTATATTTAATACTCATTTCCATTTTATCGAAGAAGAGACTCAGGCAAAAAGGATTTTAATAATAACATGACCAGCATTACACAACGGGTAAATGGGGTGGCCAAAGTTTGAAGCTAGACATTTTGAATTTAGAATCTGTTTTTTTAATGAGTCTTCTGTAACTGCTTACATTTTCCCCATGTGTATGTCTTCTTTTTTTTTCTTTTTTATCAGAACCTGTGCTCTTAATTGCTTTATCATTATTACTATGCTTACAGCGTTTCTGATCTTTAGCCTGTGTAGAACCCAAGATAATGCAAAAACATTTATCAAAACAGATACTGTAGTGAAAATAATACTGGAAGCTAGGTGCTTCCTGTGAAATACAGAACAGTTCATTAATTATCAGTTGTGGACAGTTTGAAAGATTTCATTGTATCTTGTGAGATTAAGTTCAATAAGAATAAATATAATGAACTCTAATGATAGAAATTTTTTATTCCATTGTTTTTTCCTATTATGTTTTAATTAAGTAGGGCCTTAATCGTCTTCCCATTTTTAATTGAGAAATAATTCATGAACTGTGATTGACTTTTTTAAAGTATACAGTTGAGTAATTTATAGTATATGCACAAAATTGTACAGTCATCACCATCATATAATTCCAAAACATTTTTATCACCCCCAAAAGAAACCTTTTACCCATTGGCAATCATTCTCTCCAATCCTTATCAACCACTTAACCTAAGTTTCTTAATCTGTGCATTTGCCTTTTTGAACATTTTGTGTGAATGAATTCAACCAAGTCGTAGCATGTAGCGTTCATTCCTTTTTTGGCTAATATTCTATTATGTGGATACATCACATTTTGTTTATCCATTAATCAACTGATGGACATTTAGCTTGTTACCATTTTTGGGCTATCATGAGTAAAGCTGCTATGAACATTCATGTACAAGTTTTTGTGGTAGACATGTTTTCAGTTCTTTTGGTTATGTACCTTGGGATGGAATTGCTGTGTCCTTTGGTTACTCTGTTTTAACTTTTTGAGGAACTACCAAACTGCTTTCCAAAGTGGCTGTACCATTTTACATTCCCACAAGCAATGTGTGAGGGTTCTAGTTTCTATACATCATTGCCAACTTGTTAGTTTCCATTTGTTGTTATTATTGCCATCCTAGTAAGTGTGAATTGGCATCTCCTTATGGTTCTGATTTGTAATTCATTAGTAACTAATGATGTTAAGCATCTTTTTCATGTGCTTATTAGCCATTTTTATATTTTCTAGGGGAAAATGTCTATTCAGATCCTTTGCCCATTAAAAAAACTGGGTTGTCTTTTTATTGCTGAGTTGTAAGAGTTCTTTGTATACTCTGGGTGATAAATCCTTATCAGATTTGATTTGCAAATATTTTCTCCTGTTCTGTGAGATGTCTTTTTTTTTCCCACTCTTTTCATAGTGTCTTTTGAAGCACAAAAGCTTGAATTTAGATGAAGTCAAGTTCATCTACTTTTTCTTTGGTTACTGTGTTTTGGTGTGTCATCTAAGAAACTATTGCCTAGTCCAGGGTCATGATGAGTTACTTCTGTTAATGTTTTCTTTTAAGAGAAGGCACTGGCGACCCACTCCAGTACTCTTGCCTGGAAAATCCATGGATGGAGGAGCCTGGTAGGCTGCAGTCCATGGGGTCGCGAAGAGTCGGACACGACCGAGCGACTTCACTTTCACTTTTCACTTTCATGCATTGGAGAAGGAAATGGCAACCCACTCCAGTGTTCTTGCCTGGAGAATCCCAGGGATGGGGGAGCCTGGTGGGCTGCCGTCTCTGGGGTCGCACAGAGTCGGACATGACTGATGTGACTTAGCAGCAGTAGTAAGAGTTTTTTAGTTTTAACTCTTTTTTTTTTTTAATTATCTTTAAATGGAGGATAATTGCTTTAGAATGTTGTGTTGGTTTCTACCATACTACAACGTGAATCAGCCATAACAATACATGTATCCCCTCCCTCATCCCTCACACCTCTGCCCATCCTGCCCCTCTGGGTCTTGCTCTTCCTAAGTATATGATCCACTTTGAGTTAATCTTTGAACATGATGTTAGGTAATAGTCCAGCTTCATTCTTCTGCATGCAGATATTCAGTTGTACTAGTAACATTGTCAAAAATCAATTAACCATAAATGTAAGGCTTTTTTCCCCCTGGACTCTTAATTTGTTGTGTTATGTATATATCAGTACCACATGTCTTGATTATTGTAGCTATGTAGTAACTTTTGAAATCAGGAAATGTAAATCTTCCAACTCGGTTCTTTTTCATGATTGTTTTAGTTATTCCAAGTCCTTTGTACTTCTTTGTGATTTTAAGATCAGCTTGTCCATTTGTGCAGAAAAGCCAACTGGGATTTTGATAAGGATTGTATTGAATCTGTATATCAATTTGAGGAGTATTTTCATCTAAATAATATTGTGTTCTTTTCTCTACATTCTTTCATTTTTTTAGTTCAAAAACTATACTTCCGTTTAAGAAAGAAGCCATTGAATGAACTAATGGATTAAAAAAATAAATACCGTGAGTTGTGCCCTCAAGTGCCTTACAGTTTGGTAGAGTCATGTTGAGAACCTAGTCAAGTAGTACATTGGGTTAGAGGAAAAGTTCAGGTTTTTCTGTAATGTCTTGTGGAAAAATTTGAATGAACTAATTGACCAACCCAATAGTAGTAACAGTAATAATGATAAGAACTATTACTACTTATTACTACTAATAAAAGTATTGGGTTTTTGCTATGTGGTAGTCTCTGTGATAACTTTCTTTACTGTTATTTATCTCAATGCTCACAAAATTTTTTCACAAATGATTTTTTTAAACCATATAAAGAAAAGTGTGGTAATACTGTAAAGAAGGTGAAAAGAAAGTACTGATTTTTGAGTTTATCAAGCAGAGCTTTGAATTGGACTTTGAAAAATGGGTAGGATTTTGATGAGAAAGAATGATATTTTGGAAAAGCTGCCTCTTGAAGAAATACCTGGTTTCTGCAACTTCTTGAAGCACCAAAGGAATTTCATTGATGGTAGTATTGATGCTTGAAGTATATGTTTATGCAAGATGACCTACTCACATTTTCAGGGTAAGAAAACAAAGGAAGAGGGAAAGTTGGAAGATAAAAGAAAAAATGGAGATAGTGATGAACCACGGCCTCCATAGTGGGGGACCTTAACCACCCAATGCTAGAATTAAATTAAGAACAAAAAAAAGGATGGGGAAAAATGGGGAGAAATGCTCAAAGAAAGAGGAGGAAGCTTTGATTTGATGGCTTTGATCTTCAGAGTAAATTTGAATGTAGTGGTATTTTTTGAGTGAATTAAAGGTTGGGGAATGAAGTTAGGAGCCAGAGAAGCATAGAAAAGGTTGGAGTAAATGTTGTGAGAAATGTAATATGAATTAAAAATAAGTACAAATTTTCATGCAATAATGTAGAGGACTAATTTCCATGAATTGATAATGGAACTCAATGGCCTTGTCTTATTATTTTCTTCAGTAATATGTGGTAACCTGAGAGAAAGAACTGAATCATTGAATGATGGAATTTACCCAGAGTTGGTATTTAACAAACAAGTTGATAAAAGAATTAAGAATTAACCA
Organism: Bison bison bison; assembly: GCF_000754665.1. Taxonomy (NCBI): domain Eukaryota; kingdom Metazoa; phylum Chordata; class Mammalia; order Artiodactyla; family Bovidae; genus Bison; species Bison bison. The sequence goes on along the minus strand of NW_011494924.1, from coordinate 4,684,831 downwards.
GACAGTCTAAGATGTTACCAGTGGCATTGTTGAAATCGTGAGTCATAAAGCATGGGAAGAAAATAGCAAAGAAATCTGAAAAACTTTAAGAGATTGATATTGACCATTAACCAGAGTAGTGTGGTAGTGAGATTTAAGACATTTAAGAAATTTAAGATAAGTGTGTGTGCACAGGAGTGTGGGAGGTTCCCAGCTGAGATCTTGTCATCATTTAGAACACTTCTGTAAAGAATTATTTGTATCTCTGAATCTTGTAGGTAGAGTAGAAATAAATGCCTTTGTAGATAAGAGGTTTAGAGAACTTTAAGACAGGAGTGTTATAAGAGTAATCACCATCCACACTGAATGCAGCAAGGATAATGGAGTGAAATGAGCCAAACCAGATACAAAACAAGGCGGGGAAGGAAGTACCTTGGTAGATTGCATCTATGAGAATGGAGAGAGATGGAATAAGTAAATGTTTTGTGTTTAAGAAAGAGTTATTGATAAATGCAGTGAAATAATAGATTGTAATCCACAGTGGAGGGAATAATATATTTTCAAAAATTAAGGCTAATGTTTTGATACAGAATTAACATTCTGAAAATTTGTTGACATTTATTACTTTTCCTAAGCTTAACTCTGCGTAGTAAATGTACCTGCTCAGATGATAATAAGATTATATGATCTATGCAAGGAGGAATTTTTGCCTCCTTAGGCTGTATGTATATAATCTTCAAAGGATAGGAATTGTGTTGGTCTTTATTTTGGTGGTTTGAGCCCCAAATAGTACCAAGTACATGCATGCTCAATATATATTTATTGAATGATTAAGTATCAATAAGTGGATCATATTGAAAAAAGATGTCCTTAAGTAATTAGCCCATGGAACTGAAAGCTAAGTAGAAACATAGATCAGTAGATTTTGGACTGATTTGGCTATAAGGCCGTGAAATGCTGTGAAACGTTTTGGGGTCAGCATTGGGCAACTATTAGATTGTAAAGGAGAGTGCTTTTTTATGTAGTTTAATTAAGCCCTTCAGTAGCTCATTTTAGTATTTTCCCTTCCCCCCTAAAAAAAATTATATGGTGACATTAGACATCAGGTGTGGTGGCCTATATTGAATTGAAACTTCTCCTTTATTCTCCTCTGAAAGTATTAGTCACTCAGTCATGTGTGACTCTCTGTGACCCCATGGACTGTAGCCCACCAGGTTATTCTATCCATGGAATTCTCCAGACAAGAATACTGGCATGGGTTGCCATTTCCTTCTTCATTATTCTTCTCTACCTGTAATAATTCTTCCTTGCTTGTAGAGTGAAGTTCAGGCTTCAAAGCATAATGTATACAGTCTCTCCAAGCTGTCCTTTACCCACTTTTCTAGTCTTATGATTTGTGTTCGTATTCTTCACTTAAATTACATGAACATCTATTGATCCCTTTCATATGTCCCAGGTATTGTATGACAGTCAGCTGTACTAGTCTGTAGTTTTCCTCTGTCTTAAAATTTCTAACCTCCTTACTCTGTTAAAAATGTCTCCTGTACTAGTACTCTCTTCTCCCCACTTAACTCTGTCTATATAAAGGCTAACATTTTAAGCATCTCCCCTTCCTTACTCTTACCTTGTATCAAAAACATTCTTTCTCATATACAACACAAATAAAAATGCAGCCATTTGCTTCTCTGCAGCCCAGTAATAGACTCTCTAGGTAATGGGAAACGGCACTTTTAAAATTTTGTAGCCTTTTATAAATGTGTGTAGTGTCGTATCTATTTTGGGTGGTAGGGAGACATGGTGGTGGATTATGGTGTGGAGGGGAGAAGGTGATTACCACTGCAGTAAAGAACCATGGGCATATACATTCGAATCCATTCTATCTCTTAATTTTCAATTATCATTCTATTTTCAAGATTCTTCCTGCTTTTAGAAAATGATATCTTATGTGATCATTTGACCTTTCAGCTTTAGTAAAATGATACTTCTAGAAACATACCCTGATGGGTAATGGTCTCAAAATTTCTTGACTACAGGATGTAAACCACCTTTTCAAATAAAATTCTATTCTCTAAGAAGTGTTTCATGGGAAAGGGGAGGTCATAAGGTATCCATAGTGTGGAAAAGAAGATATTTTTAATTAATAACTGTTTCAAAAAAAAGGTCACAGTTATGCATCCTCTAATCCCTATTGAGGAGACTTTGGTGATTATGGTGAGATTTGGCACTGTGTACCTTTGCCTGCCTGCCAAATCGCTTTAGTCGTGTCCGACTCATTGCAAACCCGTGGACTGTAGCCCATCCGGCTCCTTTGTCCATGGGATTCTCCAGGCAAGGATATTGGAGTTGGTTGCCATGCCCTCCTCCAGGGGATCTTCCTGACCCAGGGATCGAACCCACATTTCATGTCTCCTGCATTGGCAGGTAGGTTCTTTACCACTAGCGCCACCTGGACTGTGTACCTTAGGCTTGTCTTTTTGACAGATCTCTCTTAACGCCTCATCTCCTTTTCAACCTCTCTCAGTTGGTTAGAGAGAGACCGAGAGAGATGTGAAACCTTATATACCTATAACTTATCTAGAAAAAAATGCTTCGATGTAGTAGTTTATCTTATGTTAGATGTGTAGTTTGGAAGGTAAATTGTGTTTTGGCCAGAAAATAGCTAACACTAGTTTTTTTTTAATTAATATTCATGGCTGTTACGGACATCATACATGTATGTGTGTGTGCAGTTTCTATATGAGTGTCTTATAACAAGATTTATCAATTTAAAGATAAAAGTACTAATTTACAATACTTCCAGTACTTACTTTGTAATTTGTAACACAAAATCCTGTTAGCTAGATTATAAAGAGATTATAATCAAAAACTAAAATTTCATATTTCCTTTTGTTACTGTCAGGAAAAAGTCCAGATTCAATGTAAGTCTACTTTATTTTATAGGCCTATGAAGAATACACCAGCAAGCTAGATGCCCTCCAACAAAGAGAACAACAGTTATTGGAATCCCTGGGGAATGGAACTGATTTTTCTGTTTCTAGCTCTGCATCAACGGACACCGTTACATCTTCTTCCTCTTCTAGCCTTTCAGTGCTGCCTTCATCTCTTTCAGTTTTTCAAAATCCCACAGATGTGTCACGGAGCAACCCCAAGTCACCACAAAAACCTATCGTTAGAGTCTTCCTGCCCAATAAACAGAGGACAGTGGTGAGTCAGCTTTTAATTCATCGTGGCTTTTTCTTTGTATTTTTCAGAAAGACTAGTTGTGGAAAATGAAATGTGATACCATTTAAACCAGAATGGAAAAGACATAGTTATTTGATGCCAAAGTCTGTGTTCCTTAAGTGGAACAAATCGCATTGTCTTTAGTGTCACTTGTATACCTGTCTACCAAGCTTGAACCACACTCACATCTGAGTGTTAGTTTAGAATCAGTCAGAATTTTGAGACTTAAGCTTGTTTGTTGTCTAACATATGTCAGGTAAGCTTTGTTCTTTGCCATAGAGAAAGCCTTATTCAGATTTATTACCAAATGTTGGATTCTTATTGTGCTTGACATTTTTCCTCTTGTTTATATAAGCTTTGATTGTTGATCATTATATCATCATTGGAACACAGTACTCTATAAATAACCTTTAAAGCAGGGAAATCTGCAGGATAATTATAGATGGTCTGTAATCTCAAGTGCAACAAGTACTGCCATTGGACATAACTGAATGGAAAAACGCACCTCCCCGCATCACTCATTTTTTATAATGTATATGGTTATTTTGATACTAATAAAAAAACATTTCATTACTAAATACAGTTGAAGCCAAAGTAGTCTTTTAATTTTTCCCCTCAGATAGCATTAATAATGCTTCACAGAAAATGTTTGCTGACTTACTATGCTCTAGTGGCCTCCAGTGGGGTCAGTTAGTTACCCGGTGAAACAAAGGCATGTGAATGTCATTATGTGGAGACACAAGACTAGGCCTTCGGCTTATGCCACAAAGGTGGTTGAAACTTATATCCTCACATAATCTGAACCTTTGAAAAGCTTTACCTTCAATAAAAGGGTGAATTAGAAGAAAATCTGTTCACCAGCATACATAAATAACAGTGAAACTTTTCTGTCTTTGCCAGGGCCCCAGATAAAGGTTAAAGTTTCCCTTGTGAATTCTTAACTGTAGATCTGTTCTTACCATAGTGTGGGGTTCATCATTATGTTACCTGCATTATTTAGGAATTCTCAACCCAAGAAATGAAATTTTTAAAAAGGTTCTGGAATAGTAATAGCACTCAGGCACTGGCCAGAAACAAATGTAAATCCCTCCCTTAGCCCATATAGATCTTATGTAATTCATACACATAATACCTCAATGACAAGGTCAAAATCCCAAGTTACAGTATGCAAGAAGAAATAGTCTGTCATCAGTGAGTTAGAAGACTTAATAGCAGCAAAATTAGATTCCTAAGAAGGAACCAAATAGAATTTCTAGGTGGCCTTAAAATTTAAAGTGGATGACACTTATCATCCCTGAAGTATTATTGCTAAAAATAATTGTGTTGAATGTTAAGCTTCTGGTCCTTCCACTTTATAGGAAGGACAAGAAGTAAAGGGAAAAGTTAAGCACCATGAGAAGCAGACACATTCGAAAGATGGACATTCCGTAAGACAGCCTGGACTCTCAATTCATGGAGAATAAAACACTGGAGATTATTCTACACTTAAATAGACCAAACAAACCAAATAGACCAAACAATAGACAAAACAACCAAATGCATTGTGTAATCCTGGTTTGGGACTAGGGTGAGAAAGAGCTGTAGAAGTCCTTCTTGAAATGGGATACGTCAAATATTGGTTGAATGTAGTATGTTTTTATGGAATTATTAGTTTCCTTAAGTGTGATAATAGAGATAATATAATGTAGGAGAATATCTTTATTCTTAGGAAATATATGCTTAAATGTTTAGGGGTAAATTGTTATGATGCCTGCAACCTCTCTCACCTCTTTTTTAAAAATAAAACTTACATATAGTAAAGTGTACAAATCTCAAGTGTACAGCTCAGTGACCTTCTGCATGTGTACCTGCCATGCAGATAAAAATTATAGAACATTTCTAATGTTGAGAGTGTACTCTTGTGCTCCCTCAATTGAGTACCCACCTTTAAGAATAGCCACTATACTGAAGTCTGTCTCGATCAATAAATTTAGAACTTACTTTCAAATGGTATGATGGAAAACAAAATGTTAAAGAGAGAAAACAAATATGGAGAAGTAATTATCAAGCAGGTTACAGCATATTACAGACCAAGTGTTAAAATGCTGTATAGAAATCAAAATATTTATTTTTAAGAACTCAATGGATTAATTTAAAAGTAGATTGAATTTAGCTGAAGGAGGAAAATTGGTGACCTCTGGAAAACAGAGAAAGAGAGTTATAGAAAATATGAGAGGTTAATAGGTATGAAGGATGGATTGAATAGTTTCATCATATGCCTCAAAGCGGAAAATGAGAACAGAATAAAGGAATGGAGCTTCCTGATGGCTTGGTGGTAAAGAATCCACCTGCCAATGTGGGAGACACGAGTTTGATCCTTGTTTCAGGAAGATTGCAAATGCTGTGGAACAACTAACCCTGTGCACCACAACTATTGAACCTGTGCTCCAGAGCCCAGGAACCCCAACTGCTGAAGCCCTAGAGCCCTAGAGCCCATGCTTCATAGCAAGAGAAGCCACCGCAATGAGAAGCCTGCCCACTTCAAGTAAAGAGTAGTCCCAGCTCACCACTAGAGAAGAGCCTGTGTAGCAACAGCCATAAATAAATAAATAGATATTTTTTTAAAACAGAAAAAGAATAGAGCAAAATTCAAAAAAATGATGGCTAACCTTCATTAAAGACACAAATTAAGGATTTGAGACGCATAAGCTTTAAGTTGTTTAAGTAAATTTGAATTCATTCTTATTAGATGTAACAAAATGAAAGAATATTGTTTTAAAAGCACTTAGGGAAAATTACCTATAAAGAAATTCCAGTTAGATTATCAAAAAATTTCTTTGTAGCAGCTGTAGAAGCCAGAAGACAGTAGAATAATATACTCAAGAGTGCTGAGTGATGCTGTAAGTTGCTTAGCTAAAGTGTGAGTTTAACTTATTGGGTACACTGTGAGTCAGGGCACAGTAAAGCCTTTCCAGATGAGTTTACTTTTCTCAAGCTCTACCCAAAGGGACTACCTGGAAATGACTTAGGGAGAAAACTGAACACAGAGGAAGCAATGAAAAGTAGAAATTAAATGTAAAAATGTAAACATTTTAAAGTAAGAATTAAATGTAAAAAATTGAACACAGAGGAAGGAATGAAAAGTAAGAATTAAATGTAAAGCTAGTTTGTACAAGAAAACACAGAGGAAAATATTTTGTGACTTGGAATTTGGTAACAGTTTCTAAAATATAACACCAAAACACAATCCCTAATGAACATATTGATAAGTTGTACTTTATCAAAATTAAAAACTTCTCCTCTCCTAAAGACTATATTAAGAGAATAAAGAGACAAACCACAGACTAGTAGATAATCTTTGCAAAATATATATATCTGATCAAAGACATGTATTCAGAATATATAAAGAACTCTTAGAACTCAACAGTAAGGAAACAATTAAGTGGACAAAAGATTTGAATAGATACTTCAAAGAAGATATGTGGATGGCAAATAAACACATAAGAAGATGCTCAACATCATGGGCCGTTAGGAAAAAAGCTGATTAAAGGCACAAGATACCACCACACACCTACTAGAATGATTAAAATGAAAGAGTGGCCTTACCAACTATTGGTGAGGATGTGGAATGGAATAACTGAATTTTCGTACACTGGTGATAGGAATGTATAATGGTATAACCACTTTTGAAAGCAATTTGAAGATTAACTTAATGTTTTAAAGTCTCAAAAGCTTTTTTTTTTTTTTTTTTTCCCGGCAAAAATAGAAAAATCCACCCTGAAATTCATATGGAATCTCAAGGAATCCTGAATACTCAGACAACTTTAAAAAAGATCAAAATTGGAGATCTCACACTTCCTGATACTAAAACTTATTATAAATTAATAAGTAAATCATTTTGGTACTGATATAGACAGATAGACCAGTGAAATAAATGGAGTACTTTTAAAATTATTTCTTTTTGATTATAGCCTTCCTATTGAGTATGAAGTGGGACTTTGTTGTGATTTTGATATACTTTTCTCTGTTGGCTAATGATATCAAGTGGCTTTTCTATATCTTTCCTGGAGAAAGTATTTTTATAAATAGTTTTGCATGGCATGTGCAAAACTGGGCATTACCGAAATGGTTAAATAAGTTTGGTATATCTGTCAAATGAAATACTTCTTAGTAGAAATAATGTATTACTAGTATACACAACAGCACAGATGACTCTGAAAGTAATTATGTCAAGTGAAAATAGCCAGACAAAAATGACTATATACTTTACAATTCCATTATAAAATCTAGAGGAAATTCCCTGGTGGTTCAGTGGTTATGACTTGGGACTTTCACTGTCAGGGCCCCGGGGTTCAGTCCCTGGTCAGGGAACTAAGATCCTACAAGGCGTGTGGTGTGGCCAGAAATAGATATGTAGGTAGATAAAGCAATTACAGAAGATGTGAAGAACATAGTTGTCAATTTTATGTAATAGACATGTAAACCTTGTACTAATAAATGAAAGAACACACGTTCTTTTCAAGAATGTATGGGACACTGAAAAATTTTTCTACTGCATTTTAGGCAAAAAAGGGAATCTTCACAAACACAAGGTGTGTTTTTTGAGCATAATGTAATTAAAGTAGAAATTAGTAACAATAATGGGAAACCACATTTTTAGAGATTTGAAGACACTTCTGAATGTCATATGTCAGAGAGAAAATATGAAAAAAAATCCTAGTCCTATGTAAATTTTATTCTTCTGTAAAAAAGTTAAAGAGAACATTTCCTAACTCATTTATAGAATTTGTGTATCTTGGTTCTAAAACCAAAGATCACTTGATAAAGAAAAACTAAAGGTTAATCTAAGAACATATTTGCAAAAATCTTTAATAAAATACTGGTCAACTGAATCTAACAATGTATATATTTTAAAAAAATAATTCTTCTAGGAGTATAACAATGATTTTTAAAAATTAGTGCAGCTCTGGGATTTCCCTGATGGTCTAGTGGTTAGGACTCCATGCTTCCACTGCACAGGGCATGAGTTCAGTCCCTGGGTGGGGAACTAACATCCCACATGTGTGTGGGATGCCCCACTCCAAAACAGTCAGTGCAGTTCTTATTAGCAGATTAAATGAATAAAAGTGTATGGATATCTCTAGATACAGTAAACAAGACATTTGATGTATTGAAAACCTTTTTGTAACAAGAAAGAAACAAAAAAACTCTGTAAACTTGGAATAAAAGACAACTTTCTTAATAAAGGGTATCTATCAAGTATGTCTAAAGAAGGATTCTGTGTTCTCATTAAAATTGGAAACAAGCAAGACAGATCTACTACTTATGGAGTTGAATAGTCTATCCAGTCTCAATCAAGACAAAGAAATAAAAAACATAAATATTAAAAAGAAAGAAAACTTATTTTTAGCAGTTAATTTGTCTACATAGAAAATCTATTATAATAAGAACTCTGCACTTAATAATTAGAACATACAATTTTATTTAAAAAATGATATCATTGACAAAATAATTTTTAAATGTTTAAGACTTTTATAAAGAAATTTGTACAGCTTTATTGAAAGACATTTGAAGAGAGTAAAGAAATCAAAAGTTACTTTGTTCTTGATAATCTTCCTAAATATACTTCTCACCCAAATTAATCAAAATTATGTGCAGTTTCTGCAGAATTCTAGGGGGATCTTATCCCACCCTTACTACTTTATTTGAAAAGTTGATTCTAAAATTTATATGGAAAAGCAAAAAGCTACCCTAGAGGCCTCTTCTAGGGACTGACCTCTTTTAGTGTGAAGAAGTGTTTATTTGAAGTTTGGTTCTTTATTCTTACTTGTCTTTTATTGTATTAAAATTCACATGAAATGCATGTAAAACTTCTTTTCTAAATGTTACAATGATTGTTTCATGAAAGTATTAGAGGTATTTATTCTTCCTTTTCAGAATTTCTAACAAATATGTTTACTTTAAATTTTCAAAACTGTAATTTCTTTAAAAGTAATTTAGAGATTTTATAATATACTCTGTATCAAAATCAATGTGTACTCATTATTTCTAAAAATGAAAAAAGTATAAACAAGGTAAGTGTCCCTTGATACAGAACTACTTAAGACTATCCAGGTCATGCATTAGATACAGTGACTAAAAAGAATAAATGTGTGTGTCCTTTGAGATGGCTTTGAATCATATATAAAAGCCTGGTAATTGCGATTATCTGGAGGATGAGGACATTGCCGGGGGCAGGAGAAAGGGACTAATCTTTTTGCCTTATACTTATCCCCTTCTTTCACATAATGTCAAGCTACTTGTTTTATTATGGTTAAAATTATTGTTTAGAATGATCATATCTGATTTATTAACTATCTATTTCATTATGGATAATTAAATGCTGCAAAATACATTTAAATACACATATCCTGAAATGTTGTGGGAATATTTTAATGTTAGGGACTTAAGTATTGGGTCATAGGGTATGCACACTTAAAACTTCATAAAATGTACATTTTATGCAGAAAAATTGTACTGGTTTATATTCTGTCTAGTGTATAAGACTTCCTTTTCCCACAAGATCCTGGTCAACATTGAGTGTTAATGAAATTTAGATGTTAACTGCCTTCCAATGCAGGAAACGCGGGTTCGATCCCTGGGTTGGGAAGATGTCCTGGAGAAGGAAGTGGCAAACCACTCCAGTATTCTTGTCTAGGAAATCCCATGGATAGAGGAGCCCGGTGGGCTACGAAAGAGTTGGATATGACTTAGCAGCTAAACAACCTATCTAATAGAATTTCAAGTATATTAGACATGACATACCCTCATTCGTGTATGTTTTTAATGTGTTGTGTTAACAACAATAAGTTAATCAAAAAAAAAAAAAACTCACCCAATTTTCCTGAAATGTGGCTTGTTCTAAGCTGACTTTCTTGAACTTGTAGTTTAAAAGACAGAATTGGCTTGTTTTATTTTTTATAGGTTTACTAAAATATCATTTATAGACATACTTTACTTATTTAAACGATACAATTTTGGTCTATTCACAGAGTTATGCAACTGTCAGCACTGTTAATTTTAGAACGTTTTCATCACTCTGAAAAAGAAACTGTGTACCCCTTAAGCAGTCACTCCATCTTCCCAGTTCTAGCCAACCACTTACTTCCTTTCTACCTCTCCAGATTTGCCTGTTCTGTACATTTCATTCCATATAAATGGTGTCATAGAATATGTGGTCTTCTGTGACTGACTTCTTTTGCTTAGCATAATGTTTCCATGGCTCATCCATATTGTAGCATGTCAGTATTCATGCGTTTTTATGGTTGAATAATATTCTGTGTGTGTATCAAAACACACTTTAGCCATTATGAATTTTGTTTTCACTTTTGGCTGTTAGTAATAATGCTGTGAATATTCATGTCCAAGTTTCTGTGTGGACATATGTCTTTGTTTTTCTTGGATATATTTTCCTTTGCAAATATTCAGGTGATTACATTGACTTTAGATCTTTGTTAAGGCAGGATGCTAGTTTTTAACTAAGATCATGGCCTTAGATCAAGCAAGGACACTTAATTTTGGAATTTGGAAAAGAGGCATTAACTTGGTTCTTCTGAAAATATCTTTTTAGTCTTTCCATCTATAAAAATGGAAACAGTGCTCCCCTACACCTTTACCTTTGTTGTTTAGTCACTAAATTGTGTCAGACTCTTGCAACACCATGGACTATAGCCCGCCAGGCTCCACCGTCCATGGATTTTCTAGGCAAAAATACTGGAGTGGGATGCCATTTCCTCCAGAAGATCTTCCCAACCCTGGGATCAAACCCACATCTCCTGCATGGACAGGAAAATTATTTACCACAGAGCCACCTGGGGAGCCCACCCGTTTTCCTTTGTGAATAGATAATTCTTTCATGTGGTATTTGTATCAAGAAATCTTGTTTCTGCCCCTCTCCCTATACACTCAGGTTCCCCTGAGCCTTTTAGCTAACTTTTTATTTGGGGCAGGGGGGCAGGGGTGTGTGCTGCTCCTCTCCATACAAGGCATCGTATTGTATATGTTATTCTGTATTTTGCTTTTAATGTTTTGCTTTGTTTTTAATGTTTAATGTTTTGCTTTTAATGTTTATGTGAGCCAGCCATATAGCTATAGATTCCATTGTAGAGATGTACTATAGTTGCCAGTTATATTATGATATACTAAAGACTGCAAGGAGATCCAACCAGTCCATTCTAAAGGAGATCAGTCCTGGGTGTTCTTTGGAAGGAATAATGCTAAAGGTGAAACCAGTACTTTGACCACCTCATGCGAAGAGTTGACTCATTGGGAAAGACTCTGATGCTGGGAGGGATTGGGGCCAGGAGGAGAAGGGGATGACAGAGGATGAGATGGATGGATGGCATCACTGACTCGATGGACATGAGTTTAAGTGAACTCCGGGAGTTGGTGATGGACAGGGAGGCCTTTCGTGCTGCAACTCATGGGGTTGCAAAGAGTCGGACACGACTGAGCGACTGAACTGAACTGAAAAGCAGGCTTCCTGGATCAAAGAGAAATATACATTTGTAATTTTGATAAGATACTTTAAAATTTTGCTTCATAGATTTTGCTTAATTTTGCACTGCTACCAGCACTACAAAATTCAGAAAACTAAGATCATGGCATCTGGTCCCATCACTTCATGGCAAATAGATGGGGAAACTGTGGAAACAGTGGCAGACTATTTTGGGGGGCTCTAAAATCACTGCAGATGGTGACTGCAGCCATGAAATAAAAAGATGCTTACTCCTTGGAAGAAAAGTTATGACCAACCTAGACAGCATATTAAAAAGCAGACATTACTTTGCCAGCAAAGGTCTGTCTAGTCAAAGCTATGGGTTTTCCAGTAGTCATGTATGGATGTGAGAGTTGGACTGTAAAGACAGCTGAGCACCAAAGAATTGTTGCTTTTGAACTGTGGTGTTGGAGAAGACTCTTGAGAGTCCCTTGGACTGCAAGGAGATCCAACCAGTCCATCCTAAACAAAATCAGTCCTGAATATTCACTGGAAGGACTGATGCTGAAACTCCAATACTTTGGCCACCTGATGCGAAGAACTGACTCATTTGAAAAAACCATGATGCTGGGGACGATTGAAGGCAGGATGAGAAGTTGGATGGCATCACCGACTCGACCAACATGAGTTTGAGTAAACTCTGGGAGTTGGTGATGGACAGGGAGGCCTGACGTGCTGCAGTCCATGGGGTTGCAAAGAGTCGGACATGACTGAGCGACTGAACTGAACTAACCAGCACTGTATGAGATGCCTGTTTACCATAGCCTCACCAACAGAATATGTTGTTAGACTTTTGTATTTTTGCCCATTTGATAAGTGAAAAAATATTTTGGCAAGTTTAAGTTCGCTTTTCTCTGAGGTTGAACACTTTTTCTTAATTTTAAATCCCATTTATAATTTGTTTTCCTGAACTCTCTTTCTTTTGCCCATTTTTCTGTTGGGTTGGTCTTAATCTCAATTTTTCAGGAGCTCCTTATGTATCAGGAAATTTATTTTCCTGTCACATAAGTAGCAAATATTTTTCCCAATTTGTATTTGTCTTTTGACTTTGCTTATATAGTCATTCTCCCAGTATTTGTAGGGGATTTGTTCCAGGACCCCATAACACATCCCCTACAAATATTGGGGGATGACTATATAAGGATAAAATCCTTAGATGCCCAAGTCCCTTACATAAAGTGGCATAGTATTAATATTTGCATATAACCTATGCACATCCTCCTGTATACTTTAAATCATCTCCAGATTACTTATAGTAGGCAAATTTAAGGTTTACTTTCTTGGAACTTTCTGGATTTTTTTCTAAATATTTTTGATCCTCGGGTGGTTGAATCCATGAATGTGGCACCAACAGACATGGAGGGTTGAGTGTAGTGTGTTGTGTGAGTGTTTTCTTTTATGGCTTCCAGATTTTGCATCATAATTTTATAGGCCTTCTTCTCTTGAGATTGTAAGGGAGCCATGTTTCTTCTAGTTCTTTTATGGTTTGTCCCCTCCTTCCTTCAACATTTAAATCTGATCCACTTGGAGTTTACTCTATGATACTGTATGAAGTATGGATGAACTTTCTTTTCCTAGATTGGTTCCAGTTGTCTCAGCATCAATTAGTTAAAAGTTCATCTTTACCCTGTTACAGATGCTGCCTTTATTTTGATTTTATTTATGTGTTGAATGAAGAGTCTAGTTTTGGTTTTTCTGTTTCATTCCATTGGTCTGTCAGTCTGTTGAACAGGTAGTATCATGAAGAAACAAAAATCAGCCTGTTGAAGTGGATGAAGGACAGATTGATGACTTTCCCTTGGTGATAAGAGTGGGAAACCAAAATTTTGCCTACTGATGAAACATATATACACCTTGGAATCAACCTCTTTAGAGAAGCATAAGGGTGCTTAGCTATATTAGAAGATGGCATTACAGGAGTGCATGAGAGAAATTAGCAAAGAAACTGAAGGGTGGATAGCCCCAGTCCATTAATGACTTTGTATGCTGTATTAAGGAATTTGGATTTCACCCTATAATTAAATGGAAAAATTTGAGAACACTAATGTAAGATTATATCACAGAATGAAATTCTGAGTTCAGTGGACTCCTCAGCAGTCCATAGATGGGCTTGAACTTTTATGTTTCAAAGAGATTATTCTAAGGCTTTCATCAGGTTCTCAGAAGTATTTGGCAAACACACACATTAAGAACACCTTTTTTAAAAAAGATTTCACTGAAAACAGGATAGATTGGATGGGGTTTAAAACTAAAGATAGGGTTGCCACCTAAGTAGGCAGAATACGAATAGCAGAGGGGAAAAGTCAGCTTTCCCTTCTGTTCATTATTTCTGGAAGGTATGGACAGTTCTCTATATTGGCAGTAGTTATGTTCTGTATATTTCCTGCAAACACTGAATTAGTGAATACTGAAAAACTGCTCCTAGGACAAGTGCAGGATTACTATTATAAATGAGCCAAAGATGGCCTCTGTATATTGGCCCCTGGATTGTTTATTTCTTCACAGCAGACTGGGGTCCATTAGCTTAAAAGTCACCTGGCATAGGGTACTTATTTACAGTATGAGAGCTAGGAATAGAAGGCATGTTACCTTGATTAACCTCAGCTGCTGCTGCTGCTAAGTCGCTTCAGTCGTCCGACTCTGTGCGACCCCATAGATGGCAGCCCACCAGGCTCCCCTGTCCCTGGGATTCTCCAGGCAAGAACACTGGAGTGGGTTGCCATTTCCTTCTCCAATGCATGAAAGTGAAAAGTGAAAGTGAAGTCGCTCAGTCGTGTCTGACTCTTAGCGACCCCATGGACTGCAGCCCACCAGGCTCCTCCATCCGTGGGATTTTCCAGGCAAGAGTAGTGGAGTGGGGTGCCATTGCCTTCTCCAAACCTCAGCTGGGAAGGGTCAAATTTTTCAGTCTTCTGTGCATGCCTGCAAAAGCACTGCAAGTATTGATTTGGGGGTTACAGATAAATTTTAATGAATAATCAAGTTTGCAAATACAGAATCCATGAATTAAAGAGGATCAACTGTACAAATCTAGTCTCTTGAATACTTTCAGTGATGAACCTACTCCCTCAAACTTTTCCCTTGCTGGATAGTTTTAACAGTTATATTGAGCTAAAATCTGTCTCTTGTTTTTCTAATCTTAGGTCCTAATTTGGCTTTATAGATTGTTCCCCATTGACATACTGTTGAAATTCAGCTGTCTTATATTCACTTTCACTCAATTCACCTCTGGCATAAGAGTCCCAATTTCTTTAGAGACTTCTGGTTTGCTAAATACCTTAGTGATTTAAACTTGCCTGGAGAATCCCAGGGACAGCAGAGCCTGATGGGTTGCAGTCCATGGGGTCGCTGAGAGTTGGACACGACTGAGCGACTTTACTTTCACTTAGTGATTTACAAGAATGAAACCTTTAATTTTGTTATTAACTAACACATCTTGTCTGTCACCCTCCACTCCCCTCTCCGCATAAAAACCGACCAACCTGAACTCCCATTGCTTCACCTTAGTCTATCTACACTGTGTTTGTCAGTTCTTTTTCAGTTTTAAATTATTCAAATTAATAAGAAGGGAGATGAGTCACTGGCAGAAAAGACCAAGGTAGAGATAACTTCAAATATACAGGAAGATTCTTTTTCTCTCTCTTTTCGATGCTTCTTCTCTCTTAGCTCCTAATGTCATCTTTACTTCTCCTTAAGTTAGCTTCATTCGGTAGCCAGATTTTCTCAGTGTACTAGGGAAGATAACCATTAGGGATTCCATATTTCTGTCTTCTTGGAACTTTACAGTAGGAAAGAAACTTCTGTCAACCAGAGTCTATCTGTCAGTTAAAGGAAGAAGTGTAGTACTGTTCAGGTCATATATCTAGCCCTGGATCTGGGATATGGGAAACTGATTAGCCAGCTTATGTGCAGCCAGAAGAGTAGTGACCCTGGATTCATAACTTCTCGAGTACCAGGTGGTTTTTAGGGAAAGGTGGGTTCCCAGAGGAAATAGGAATGCTAAACAACTACACAACAAATACCACCTGAATACATTAAGACAAGTATTTTCTTCTATGTTTAGGATCAGTAAGAGATCTCTTAAGGACCATAATAATTGAAGGATTACCGTTTTCAGCTTTGAACAATGTTGGATCAAAGTTGATTTTGCTTTAAATGTTGACATTTATTATTTCTCAGCAGAGAGCACTTAGTGATCTGTTGTATTTTCTTTTCTTTTATGTGTTTAAGATATTTTGTAATTTTAATAAAAAAACAAAAATTAATTTTGCCTTGAGTTGGTGAGTAATAGATGCTTGAGTCATAATTTTCCATTAATGTTGTTAGCCCTAGAAATAATTTTCTCACATAGTAATCCATATGACATTTTCAAAATGTTATAAAGGTAAATTACTGGGTTTTGGTTTTTTTTTTCCAGTGATGTGAAAAAATATATAATTTACTTCTCTACCTCATATCCTGACTTTATGATACCCTAGGTACCTGCACGGTGTGGAGTCACAGTCCGGGACAGCCTGAAGAAGGCACTGATGATGAGAGGTCTAATCCCAGAGTGCTGTGCTGTTTACAGAATTCAGGATGGGTATGGTTTGTATGTGATGTGAAACTTTGTTTAAAAGGGGGAAAAAACATCAGATACTAAATTTTGAGGTTTTCTGTAAGATCTTTACCCAAACCTAGGGTATTGAAAATCAACCTCAGGGAAAAAAAAAAAAAACTAAGTTAATTAGCCTAAACAAGTCTGGTATGCCCTTTGAGGAGTGAACATTAGATAATTTTGTGTAATGATGGTGTTTATTATTCTGATAAAATGACTTTATATGGAGTTTGAGATTCTTAAAATTTTGAACCATTTTCTCTGTTTCTTATTTGAATAATGGACTCTTTCCCACTCCTGTTTTTAATATAAACTCGTAGTTTCACCAAAGACTTATCAAAATTAACATTTTATATTGAATTATTTTTCAGAAAGCATGAAATTTTGCCATGACCCCACCCCTGCCACTCCCAATTTTGAATCCCATCTGGAAAAGAAAAAAAAGAGATCTCCTTTTTGGGGGCATATTGTCCCTTGAATACTCTTTTTCTTTGAATGGATAGGTAAATCCATACCTGTGATTTTTTTTTTGTTTTTTGTTTTTTTTTTTTGGACCCCAGGAACAATCCATTTTCTGCTGTTGTAGGTCTTTTCTGGAGCTGACTTGAAGAAAAGAGTACATCTCTTTACCCTGCTGTTTGTCCAAGAGTGATACATTTATTTGGGGTAAACTTAAAAATTAATTTATTGCCATTTAAATTTCTAACGATGGAAGACTAGGGAGCCAAAACTCCCTCACCATTACTAGCCCCTCAATAACCAATTTTCATATCTTCAGCATGAGGTATATGAAGCTTTTTAGGTATGATAACCAAGAAAGGCTGTGTCTGCGCTTTTCAGGGAGAAGAAACCAATTGGCTGGGACACTGATATTTCCTGGCTTACTGGAGAGGAGTTGCATGTAGAAGTGTTGGAGAATGTTCCACTTACAACACACAACTTTGTATGTACTTTTTATATTTCAATGTCAAAAATCGTTAAGTTCTTTGAGTTTTTATTTAAAGAATGAAGTATGAGATGAATAATTTTGGCATTGTTTTTTTACCTAAGTTGAAAATCAGTTTTATTCTTTAAAGGGAAAAAAAGCACCACATATTAAACAGGTTTTTTTTAATCATTATACTTTGTCTTTAATTTTAAAAAGTAATAGATAGTCATTTAAAAATTTTGAATGATATGAAAGTATATCAAGTAAAAACTTGGAAGTACCCTACCAGAGGTAAATAGTTGTTATTAACAATTGATTATTGTGTGGTCTTCCAAAGTCTTTCTGTATATAAAATGTGTGTTCTTATATCTGCAGGCCCAAAATATTCTTTCTTTTTTACTTCCTTCATTTTCCTTCATTATTTTCCATTTCTTTCCTTTTTAAAAAAAACTAAAAGTGGAATTATATTTTGTATGATACTTTAAAAAAGTGTTAAGCACAGCATCATAGGTATCTTTCCATGTCATTACACCTAGCTTTATAATGATTACATAGTAGTCCATAAGAATATACATTCAGTGTATTTAACCATTCCTCTTTGACATTTAAGTTTTTTTTAAAAATCCATTCTAAACATGGTAAATAGATTCTGCATACACCTTGACACACTTGTGTAAATGTTTCTGAAAGATAGGGTAATGGAAGTGGAATAGCTCTCCTTGAGGACTGAAGAAAGACAGATGTTAAAGCTCTCCTTCCATACTTCTCCCTTTATCTGGTTTTTGCATTTGCCAGAATCTAGCCTAAGCTAAGCGTCTCCAGCCTGAGGCCTGGAACAATGGAACTTCTCTACCTTGGAGATAAGGGTACAGTTCCCAGAGCTTGAGAACCTGTTCTCTGAGCGAGTAGGCAGCAGCCAAGATTAGAATAATCTATAAGGCAGGAGTGCATTTCTTACTTTTCTGTGTATGAAATTTGAACTGTAGTTTATTTTTCTAAATGGATAGTAATTGCTTCCCTTTCGGCATCAAGTGTTTTCCCTTGTGCCTTTGTGATTAGAACAGCTGGGTTCTTCTGATTTCCCAGGGGGTTAGTGTTTTGGGGGCTCCATTAGTGGTGAATAATGAAGTCGGGTTTGTGCTTCAATAGATCAGGCATCTTTTGGACAAGTGTTAAATATACCTGATGTCAGTCAGATTTACCATGAAGCATATAGTTTTATTATCATGAGATAAGGCATTCGCTAGTATTGATTTTGTTTTTAACTTGTAGAATTTTGAGAAGATAAATCTTAAGAATTTTTATTTCAGTATTTAGGAATTAAAAAAAAAAGTTGAGTTTATATTTCATAGTGATGACTACTCTTTTTCTTAGTTATTCTTCTTAATTAAATTTGGATATGAGAAGGTAAAGGAAGACCCAAGTCAGTAACGTTGAAGTAGCGCCTCAGGCAGGTCCTTGCCGCAAGAGGACAGTGAGAGGAAGCTGCAGCTGAGGTGCAGGCTGTGGGGATCTGCACAGTACAGTTGGAGACATGCCAGTAAATATTTGTTCAGATCTTTTTGTTTGCCAATATTTTGTCTGATCTGGGGATATAACAGTGAAGAAGAAAACAGGATCCCTGCCTTAGGGCTTCCCCGGTAGCTCAGCAGTAAAGAATTCTCCTGCAACACAGGAAACACAGGTTAGATCCCTGGGTTGAGAAGATCCCCTGATGAAGGAAATGGCAACCCACTCCAATATTATTGAGTGGGAAATCCCAGGGACAGAGGAGCCTGGCGGGCTACAGTCCATGGAGTCACAAAAGAGTCAGACACAACTGAGTGACTAATTGTTTTAATTAAGAATTTTCATTAACACTCTTAATTACTGTATATATTTAAAGTGCCAACATCCGTTGGATCATTGAAAAAGCGAGAGAGTTCCAGAAAAACACCTATTTCTGCCTTATTGACTATGCCAAAGCCTTTGACTGTGTGGATCACAATAAACTATGGAAAATTCTGAAAGGGACGGGAATACCAGACCGCCTGACCTGCCTCTTGAGAAACCTATATCCAGGTCAGGAAGCAACGGTTAGAATTGGACATGGAACAACAGACTGGTTCCAAATAGGAAAAGGAGTACGTCAAGGCTGTATATTGTCACCCTGCTCATTTAACTTCTATGCAGAGTACATAATGAGAAACGCTGGACTGGAAGAAGCACAAGCTGGAATCAAGATTGCCGGGAGAAATATCAATAACCTCAGATATGCAGATGACACCACCCTTATGGCAGAAAGTGCAGAGGAACTAAAAAGCCTCTTGATGA
>NW_011494924.1:4661102-4665028 GCF_000754665.1 Bison bison bison | reverse complement strand
AGTGGAAACAGTGTCAGACTCTATTTTGGGGGGCTCCAAAATCACTGCAGATGGTGACTGCAGCCATGAAATTAAAAGACGCTTACTCCTTAGAAGGAAAGTTATGACCAACCTAGATAGCATATTCAAAAGCAGAGACATTACTTTGCCAACAAAGGTCCGTCTAGTCAAGGCTATCGTTTTTCCAGTGGCCGTGTATGGACGTGAGAATTGGACTGTGAAGAAAGCTGAGTGCCGAAGAATTGATGCTTTTGAACTGTGGTATTGGAGAAGACTCTTGAGAGTCCTTTGGACTGCAAGGAGATCCAACCAGTCCATTCTGAAGGAGATCAGTCCTGGGTGTTCTTTGGAAGGAATGATCCTGAAGCTGAAACTCCAGTACTTTGGCCACCTCATGCGAAGAGTTGACTCATTGGAAAAGACTCTGATCCTGGGAGGGATTGGGGGCGAGGAGGAGGAGACGGCAGAGGATGAGATGGCTGGATGGCATCACTGACTCGATGGATGTGAGTTTGAGTCAACTCCAGGAATTGGTGATAGGGAGGCCTGGCGTGCTGCAATTCATGGGGTCGCAAAGAGTCAGACATGACTGAGCGACTGAACTGAACTGAAAGTGCTATAGATACACAGAATAGAGATTCCTAGAATAAATGTTTTAATTAAGAATTTTCATAAAGACTCTTAATTACTGTATATGTTTAAAGTGCTGTGTGTGTTAGTTGCTTAGTTGTGTCCAAGTCTTTGCAACCCCATGGACTGGCCCCTCTGTCCATGGAATTCTCCTGGCAAGAATACTGAAGTGGGTTGCCATTTCCTTCTCCATTGAAGTACAATAGATACACAGAATAGAGATTTCTAACCTGGCTTTTGAGGAGTCAGGAAATTTTCCCAAAGGAAGAATTATCAAACCTAAAACCTGGTGGATGAGGAAAGATGAGTGAAAGGAAGACTAGCTAGACAAAGGGAACAGCAAGAAAGCATGTTACCCTTTCAGTTTGAGAGAAGTTTAGAATGGAGGCTACATACTTGGAGAGGCGGATGTTACAGTGTAGCATGTATACCGGTGGAATAAGCTCATGTGAGTCCTTGTATGCTCTGTTGAAGATTTGGACTTTTCCCTAAAATCATTGGAAATTTAATAACTATTATAGGCAAGGGAGCAGTGTGATTAGTTAGATTTGTGGTTTTGAACAATTGCTCTTAGCGTCATATAGAAACAAGAGTAAGCCTGTGTTCTGCTTAGAAAGGGAAAGAATTCCTCTCTCTGCTTCTGTGTTCTGAATTTCCTTGGCTATGGGAGGAAGGCTGCTTATGCCCCCTGGTTTCATAGTCTGTTACAAAGGCGATTCCTTCCGCATTTACATATATCCCAGGAATCCTTGGGAATGGATGGGGTGGAGGAGGCAGGAAAGGTAGAGAAGCAAGATTAGAAACAGATGCCATGGGTCTAGACCTTCCCATTTTACATAGATGCTAACCTCAGACAGCCCCACACCTTACAAATCAATGCATGCAAACTGCCTGTTCTATGGCCCACATGAGTTTACCATTCATGTCTCAAATTCCAAAATAAGCATAAGTTGTGGCCCAAAAGAAAAGATATATCTTCCTGTAGCTGCTTATAAACAAAGGTGTACATACAGAGGTATATGTCACTCAGTTTATGCTCAAATGCATACCCATATTTTCTCCTTTCTGCTTCCCTCCTTTCTCCCTTCCTTCTCTTTTTCTCCCACTTCCTTTACATACAGAAACAATCAGTTATGCATAGTTTTCAAGTATGTTAGTGACACGAAGAAAGACTGCAATCAACTAGATTAAAGAAGGAAGAGAAATTAAGGCTTCGTGAAACAGATTATTAGGCAATTGAAAGTATGAGTATGTAGCAAAAAAGATAAGATGACTATAAAATGGTGATTCCTATGAATACAATTTATATTTTTCTGTGCTCTAATTTCCAGAGATTATGCTCAAGTATAAAAAGATGCTTGCGCTAGTAAATAATAGCCACATAAATATTAAAAAAGCTTTTTCTTACTGCTTGTATATCCAGAGACAAATGGAAAAGGAACAAAGCTAAAATCAGTTAGTTGCCTTTTTATATCTTCTGTAACTTGATCCATAGCCAGAATGTGAAGAAAGCAAGAGCTACTCTTAAAATTATCTAAATAGTTTGTCTAAATATTCTCAAAAAGCCAGAATGGATGATATGCCAAGGTACCATTTTCTATGAAACATTTCTTTTAATAACATTTTATCCTGTTAAATATGTGTTTATTGAAGAGGTTTATAAAGTGAGTATTGAAATCAATTTAGTGGATCATGAAAAGAATTTATATGTAATAGAATGGAGTAGAAATTCTGATGTGCATTATATATAGAGTAATATTATAAGAATACAACTGTATCCTGGATCACAGTGTATTTTTCTTATTATTGTGTGTGATTAATGTTGTCTGAAAACTTGAGAATATACAGCAAAAACAAACGACAAAATAGAGTGACCTATGCTCTCATCACTCCCAAATAGCAGTTGTTAACATTTGTCATTTACTTATCCTTCTTATGTTTTCTGCTTATTACATACACAAACCAAACGGTAGTAAACAGTTTCTGGTTTTGTCCATTACCAAGATAGAACCTCCCTAGCACAGTTCTGTTTATGTGACACGTTTGCCTTCTGACATGGAGTTCCTACATGTTGCTCTGTAAGCATCACATAGAGGAATGTTCACAGATGCATTGAGGGGTTCTGATCCTCTAACAAACTGATAATTTGTTAAACGTAGTTCTTACCATCTTTTAAGTGATGTTCGATCTTTTGTCCTAAGTTAACAAATTTAGGTAGGGTTAATCTGATTTTCATATAATTTTAATTATAAACTAGTTTTTTTTCTTTTGTAACTTTTTTAACACTTTAATCAAAGTATATTACATTTTAATCAAGTGTATATAGTTTTTAAAATAGTGCAAAGGGGTTGCCCCAACCCTTATTAGCCTTTAATGCCACTCTATAGAGGAAATCATTCTTTTACTTTTATTTCTCCTTTCTTTTTTTTTTTTTTAAATAATTTAAAAAAACATTTATTTGGGTATATATTTCTTTCTTTTTTTTTTTTTTTAATTTTTTATTCCTTTATTTCTCATGTGTTCCCCATCCTGAACCTTCCTCCCTCCTCCCTCCCCATACCATCCCTCTGGGTCGTCCCAGTGCACCAGCCCCAAGCATCCAGCATCATGCATTGAACCTGGACTGGCATCTCGTTTCATACATGATATTTTACATGTTTCAATGCCATTCTCCCAAATCTTCCCACCCTCTCCCTCTCCCACAGAGTCCATAAGCCTGTTCTATACATCAGTGTCTCTTTTGCTGTCTCGTATACAGGGTTATCGTTACCATCTTTCTAAATTCCATATATATGCGTTAGTATACTGTATTGGTGTTTTTCCTTCTGGCTTACTTCACTCTGTATAATAGGCTCCAGTTTCATCCACTCATTAGAACTGATTCAAATGTATTCTTTTTAATGGCTGAGTAATACTCCATTGTGTATATGTACCACAGCTTTCTTATCCATTCATCTGCTGATGGACATCTAGGTTGCTTCCATGTCCTGGCTATTATAAACAGTGCTGCGATGAACATTGGGGTACACGTGTCTCTTTCCCTTCTGGTTTCCTCAGTGTGTATGCCCAGCAGTGGGATTGCTGGATCATAAGGCAGTTCTATTTCCAGTTTTTTAAGGAATCTCCACACTGTTCTCCATAGTGGCTGTACTAGTTTGCATTCCCACCAACAGTGAAGAGGGTTCCCTTTTCTCCACACACTCTCCAGCATTTATTATTTGTAGACTTTTGGATCGCAGCCATTCTGACTGGTGTGAAATGGTATCTCATAGTGGTTTTGATTTGCATTTCTCTGA
>NW_011494924.1:4642252-4660364 GCF_000754665.1 Bison bison bison | reverse complement strand
TAGATTCAATGCAATCCCTATCAAGCTACCAACAGTATTCTTCACAGAGCTAGAACAAATAATTTCACAATTTGTATGGAAATACAAAAAACCTCGAATAGCCAAAGCGATCTTGAGAAAGAAAAATGGAACTGGAGGAATCAACCTACCTGACTTCAGGCTCTACTACAAAGCCACAGTTATCAAGACAGTATGGTACTGGCACAAAGACAGAAATATAGATCAATGGAACAAAATAGAAAGCTCAGAGATAAATCCACGCACATATGGACACCTTATCTTTGACAAAGGAGGCAAGAATATACAATGGATTAAAGACAATCTCTTTAACAAGTGGTGCTGGGAAATCTGGTCAACCACTTGTAAAAGAATGAAACTAGAACACTTTCTAACACCATATACAAAAATAAACTCAAAATGGATTAAAGATCTCAACGTAAGACCAGAAACTATAAAACTCCTAGAGGAGAACATAGGCAAAACACTCTCTGACATACATCACAGCAGGATCCTCTATGACCCACCTCCCAGAATATTGGAAATAAAAGCAAAAATAAACAAATGGGACCTAATTAAACTTAAAAGCTTCTGCACATCAAAGGAAACTATTAGCAAGGTGAAAAGACAGCCTTCTCCTTTCTTTTTTAAATTTGAAAAAAGACATAGGAGACTTGGAAAATACAGAACAAGGTTACATATAGTTCTACTATATATTACAATTATTTCTTAAGTAGATAAATTAAGATTTTTAGTTGGAGTTTCAATATCAAACTCTCAAAAATCAATTGAATAGTTAGAAAAGTAGAAGGATATAGTAGACTTGAAAAGCTCTATGAACCAATTCAACATAATTACATTCTTAACTTTTAATGGTTTCTATTTTAAGCTCTTCTAGTGATTCTTTTCATGTTACTGAATAATAACTTAAGATCACAACTTCTTTATCAGTTTTAGACATTATTTACTGATTGCCAGTTCCATTGGAAATTAGATCATCTGTAACATGACAGCCTTTCCCCCTCTTTCCTCTCCTCCTTGGAAGTGTTTTTGGTTTTTGTGGGTTTTTTGGTTCCTCTGTTCCACACCTTTGTAACTTTAAGCATGCTATTTTTTCTTGTGTCAACACCAATAAGCATCTCTTAACTCCTTTGTAGAATTATTCAAGTGTACACTTACTCTTTCTTTCACCTCTGTTACTTCCTTCTCCTGTACTCTTACTTTTATATAGTAAAGCTTGAAATTAGTTTCTAGTCTTTCATTTATCTCCCATCTTCTTGACTTCTGAGTTTAATTGAACAGTGGGTGGGAGATAAATTCATGTAGTCCATCTGTTACCTTGAACCCCCTGGTTTCGTTTTAAACTCTTCATGGTTAAGTCGGTTCTCATGATGTAAACATAGTAAGTCTACAGCCATACCACCCTGAATGCGCCAGAGCTCATCTGATCTCGGAAGCTAAGCAGGGTTGAGCCTGGTTAGTACTTGGATGGGAGACTGCCTAGGAATACCAGGTGCTATAGGCTTGGGCTTCCCTGATGGCTCAGACGGTAAAAGAATCCGCCTGCAATGCAAGAGACTTGGGTTCGATCCCTGGGTTGGGAAGATCGCCTGGAGAAGAGAATGACTACCCACTCCAGTATTATTGTCTGGAGAATCCCATGGACAGAGGAGCCTGGCAGTCTATGGTCCGTGGGGTCGCAAAGAGTCGGACACGACTGAGTGACTAACACAAACATAGTAAAAATTTGTTATTTTAAACAAAAGAGTAAATAGGTTGATTTCTAAAGAGATTCTTACAGAATCCTCCATGATGTTTTACTTTGCAGGTACGGAAAACTTTTTTCACCTTAGCATTTTGTGACTTCTGTAGAAAGCTGCTTTTCCAGGGGTTCCGCTGTCAAACATGTGGTTATAAATTTCACCAGCGTTGTAGTACAGAGGTTCCACTGATGTGTGTTAATTATGACCAACTAGAGTAAGTAATCAAAAAAAATTTTTTTGCCACTTTACATTTAACTTTTCTTAATGTGAAACTAGTATGTCTTAGAATCTGTGGATGTTTGCTTTACAGAAGAGTTGTTACAGGGAATTTTTTGAGGTTTGGCTAGACAGTAGTGTAGCCAGTACTGCTCTTTCAGATTATAATTCTGGTCTGCTGTACATTTCATTTATGTTTCATATTCTGTTTTAATTAATATAAGATCTCTTCCCGATAGATACCACTTTTAGATGGTTTTTGAGTGTTTAAATTAACTATTATATTTTTGGACCACAGATTGGGGAGTCTGGTTCTGTCAGCTGTTTTGTAAATTATGTTTTCTCTTGAAGTTAGTGTCTGTGTGTCTCTCTCTCCCCTCTCTCCCACTCCCTCTCTCAATATATTGAGTTAATTTTAATCTTTTTGTGTGTATTGTCACTACTGCTATTAAGGTCTTACTTTATGATCACTGGAATTAGGGAGAGTTCCACTCAGTAGTTTAAAGTACATGATAATAATGTAATCTTTTAGCAATAGATACATTTTCTTCTAATTCCTTAACCATAAAGCATAATTTTTCCTCTCTACTATGTAGAAATTTGCTATATAGAACAATTAGTTTTAGATTCTGAGCTTGTCTTTGAAAGTCGAGTATAATTTTTTACCCTAAGCTATCAGACAGAAATACAGCTAATTGAATTTAGCAGTCTTTCCTGAAAATGCAATTTGAGCTCAGAAATTTTTGTTAATTCTTTAATGTATTCTGGTGTATGAAGCTTCTGGGTTTTGCACAAGTTAGGTTTGTTTTGTTTTGTTTTTGTTTTTGCCTCACAGTTTGCTGTTTGTCTCCAAGTTCTTTGAACACCACCCAATACCACAGGAGGAGGCCTCCTTAGCAGAGACTACCCTTCCATGTGGCTCATCCCCTTCTGCACCCCCCTCCGATTCTATTGGGTATGATTTGATTCCTGCTGTTCAGTGACATGCTACTTGAGCTGATTTTTCTTTTTTTTTAACTTTTAGTTGCCTAGAAACATTTCCAACATTTGGGTCATTAAATTAAGGACTTTTTTTTTCAGGTAACTCATCACACCTGTCATACATTTGGTACAG
This sequence comes from Bison bison bison, assembly GCF_000754665.1. Taxonomy (NCBI): domain Eukaryota; kingdom Metazoa; phylum Chordata; class Mammalia; order Artiodactyla; family Bovidae; genus Bison; species Bison bison. The sequence continues at coordinate 4,657,274 of NW_011494924.1, read as the reverse complement.
ACACAGAGGGTTAAAACTGACATAGACTGTTGTAGGACCATACTTGGAAAAAATCAAGCAACAAATCATTTAGAGTCCCTGCCTTGTGCTTGCTTTATTTTTAATATCAGATACAGAAGTATATGATTTCCATTTAGAAAAAACCATTGACGCAGGAGATAATGGCCAACAGTTTTAAGCTAATATATAATTATAATCTACAATTTATGATATATTATTTTAAACTATGTGATAAATATTGCAATGTTTACAAAAGAGAATAGTGAGACAGAGTAGTGAACATTTAATCAAGAAAGTGGGATTTGAACTGGACCATAAAGAATTCCAGAGTCTGAATGAGCTCAGGAGATAAAAGCACAGTAGTGATGGTGGGACCAGAGGGGTAGGGGGAGAAGAGAAGGACAGAAACAGCTTATCTTCATTTTCTAGTTTATCCATTTTCTTTAGATTGGATAATAATATTTATAAGATTTAATCCAGATTTTTGTTTTTCCTACGTAAAGACCAGTGTCCTTTGCATACATATTTCTGACTTAGGTGCTACATGTTGCTGTCATAGTCTTCATTTATTATTAAGTTTCGAGAATGACTTGCTGTCACTACACCAGATCAATTATATTAATTAGACTGCCCTCTACAGTTGTAGTTAGTTCAGGCTTTTTCTACTTTTAAGTTATGACATAAACTGTGTTACTGCCTTGAGACTTTAAATTAGCCTCTAAGTATTTAGAAAAGCCAGTGCATGTTTCAAAAGTTTCTGAAAGCTGTCATTTTAAAATTCTGTTTACCTCCTCCCAAAATCCCTTGCCAAAGCCTGTTATTGGCTGTCTAAAGCAAAAACAGAGACAGCTTTGTCACAAACTAAAAATTAATCAATTAATCATAATAAAACCCTGTTTCCCTGGTGGCTCAGACGGTAAAGCATCTGCCTGCAGTGCAGGAGACCCAGGTTCGATCCCTGGGTCAGGAAGATCCTCTGGAGAAGGAAGTGGCAACTCACTCCAGTATTCTTGCCTGGAAAATCTCATGGATGGAGCCTGGTAGGCTACAGTCCATGGGGTCGCAAAGAGTCAGACACGACTGAGCGACTTCACTTCACTTCAATCATAATAAAAAGGACCAGTAGAGCAATAATTTTTATTTCAGTTCTAAGTGGATTCATTTAGTTAATATGAACAGTTAAAGTTAAAATTTCTTTCCCTACCCTTTTAAAAGGATGCTTCAAAGAAGTAAAACTCATAAGTTGGTATGGTTCAGATTCTAGTAATATATTTTATTTAGAAGCTTGTTGTCACAAGTTGACTTTTTTGGCTCTTCCGACCTTCATCTGGTCCAAAACTATATTTTCTTCTCATTCTTCTTTAAACTCTCTCTCAAAAATGTCTTTTTATTCCCTCAGCTGTCTTTCTGGCTGTCTTATTAACCACTTGATACTGCTGATTAGTTTCAGAGTTTGCATAAGATGGGGTGCAACAATAACCAATCTCTGAAGAGAAGCTGTTAGCATTGAATCATTCATTGGTCCTGACGGAGCTCACTGAGTCGCACCTCATCAATCAAGTGGTACTCACTTCTCAGCTCCCTTGGATATTCTTTCTGAAGAACATAGACTTCTCATGGGTGTTTACAATCTATTCTCAAAACTTTAATGTGCTCTGTGAATGCCAGCTTCATTTTGGGGGCAGTGAGAGATCATAGACTTTGTTATTTATCTACACTACCAAAATAGGTCAGTCTGTCAGTTTCATCAAAGAGCAGTTTTTAGAAAATTTGCTTTAAGGTTTAATATATTATTCTTCTGTGCGTCTTGTATCAATTATTGGGCATAGTAAACATTTCAAACTATGAGAGATTGACACTCTGAGAATCATCTTTTGAATTTGGAAATTATTTTTGCCATTTTTGTTCAAGATTTTAATTTACCTCTTGTATAAAGCAATAGATACATCTTGTATAAAGCAACAGATACCTGAAATACACATGTGTGGTTTTAAAAGATTTATGATTTCCTAATACTTCCCATAAAAATTTCATCTTAGTAACCATCAAGAAATGGCAAAGATAGAAATAATTAGCAGACATTACTCAGTCAGTGTGTACTTAGAACATTTTTGTATAATGTTAAAGAACAAGAGTTTCTTCAGCTGATTAACCACAGGTAATTTCTAGCCATTTGAAGATTTCTCTGGAGTTATCTGAATAAAATCAGTATTCTTATCATTGATACTTCGTGGAGGGTCTGCTTGAGCAAAGCAGCTTTGTTGGTATTAGTTGTAAGCATGTATCAGTTTTTTAAACTAATTCTTTTAAAAGCCATTACTGCCATTGCCTTTATTTTAAGGTTTTATTTAAGATTATGAAAACAAAATCTTTATATAATTCATTTTTCTATGTTATTCTTTCTAGAAAGTTGCTCTAAATCTTATCTTCCAATCACTTGACTTTTCCAGGCCCCCAATTCTCACCAGTCCATCTCCTTCAAAATCCATTCCAATTCCACAGCCTTTCCGACCAGCAGATGAAGATCATCGAAATCAGTTTGGACAACGAGACCGGTCCTCATCAGCTCCAAATGTGCATATAAACACAATAGAACCCGTCAATATTGATGTAAGTATCCAGCAGTGTTCGAATGTAGAAAATTCAAGTGTGTTTATTTTTCTGCTGTTTTTTTGGATCACAGACTGGGGAATCTGGTTCTGTCAGCTGTTTTGTAAATTAAATTTTCTCTCTCTCTCGAAGTTAGTGTCTGTCTGTGTCTCTCTCTCTCCCCTCTCTCCCACTCCCTCTCTCAATAAATTGAGTTAATTTTAATCTTTTTGTGTATATTTTTAATATAGATTTATAATATAGATCAGAAATAAGTGCCATGTTTCATTTATCACAGTTAGTATAAGTAACAGACTTTTCATGAATTACAGATCAGAAAAGCCTTGTCATCTTCTCTGCTGGCATAAAATATTTAACTAGTACCAAAGTATAGAGTTATTCTCATTGGTTTTTTCCTTATGACACTTCTGTAAAAGTCTTATTTTCATTTATTTAACAGATAATCAATCCACTTGACCCATTTGAAGGTATAGAAAAAATAAGAATATACTTGCATATTTCAATGTGAAGTCTTTACCTAAATTTCTAAAAGTTCAGCTTTGAGTTAAATAATGCTTAAGGACTAATCATTACTTTATGTACTTCTCGTGCAAAGCTACTGTTTACCTTCTTTACTTTCTTGAGTATACCATTGTACTCCATCTCTATACAAATCAATTATTTTAGCTACTTCTGGCTGATCACTCTTGAATTTTTTTTCTTTTCTAGTTTATGTTACACACTGGAAGTTAATTATGAACCTTAGTGTCACTTCTTCAGTTTAACCTTGACTTCTGGACAGCAAAAACCATTCCCAATATAGTTCCCTAAAATAGGAATTATTACGTGATGACCTAACTTAAGAGGTCATCAAAAAACATTTGTATTAATAAAAGGCTTAGAAGACAAAGCAGAGGTCTATTTCCCATAGTATAGACCAAGGGTCAGCAAACTCTTAAAGGGCCAGATGGTAAATATTTTAGGCTTGTGGATCTTGCAGTCTCTAAAGACAACTGTTGAGCTCTGTTACTAGTGTGAAAACAACCACAGATAATAAGTACATTTTAAACAAACAGGTGAGGCTTTATTCCAATAAACTTCAGTAAAGCAGGTGGCCAGCCCATTGTATTTTGCTAGTTCCAGATATAGACAAAAGGGAAGGAAGGGTTGAGAAAAAAAGATGACATACACAGGATCACTCCAAAAGGACTGGTTCATTCTACTGTATCATCCTGATAACCAAATTCCTGAAGAGAATAAAGAGCCCTTGACATCTGAGCTGTGGTGGGGTCAGGATCATTTCTCCCATAATTTGTACTTTAGAATAAAAAATGTGGGTTATCCTTAATCTTGAATGTAATAAGCAACAGAAAAAGCTACCAAATTTGTTTGCATTGGGAAGTAATCATATTTAAAAAGAAATCTGAAACTGTTTACCCAGATAAGCAGGATACTGAAATTACTGAGGGGTCATGTGTATGCTAGAGGACAGCCTGTTGTTCTCTAATGAGCCTAATGTTCTCGTTATACAGGCATTCCTTCTGTGAGTCCTCATAAGGTTGAGTAAAGGAGCCAAAATTATCCTAACAGGAAAATATTCACTAATTAACAGACTCCCCTAATAAGTCTCCACCCACATATTCCTCCCTCCCAGTTTAATACTAGCTTGCATTCCAGCCCCTTTTCATCATTATCCAACATTGCCATGAAAAAATAAAGCAGACTGATTGCTAGTCTGACAACAACAAAAAGATTTTAAGGATTTATTGAAGATAATGAAAAGCCACTGGGAAATAAGGATACAGCAGAATTAAATTAGTCCAGTTAACAGTAAAAGAGAGTAAGTGTCTAAAGGATGACAAGAGAACAGGCTTTTCTAAAGAAAATGAATTAAATATCGAAGGATTGATGGAGGCATTGAGGGAACTGAAGAAATCCTTTAAAATTTTTATAGAAATGATTGATTGTGATGTGAAAGATGAATATTAAATTGAGAGTTTCAGTTTATGTTATTGTAAGTTTGATATTATGGCCAACAAAACCTTGATTCCCTCTGTATTAATTCTAAGAATTAGCATATTGTTGACATTATAACTTAATATTTTTGTTGAAGTAAATGAAAATAAACTTTTTATCAATCTTAATTTCATTTTTCAAGATACATTCCCAAGTCAGACTTTCTTCCTACTTTTTGCTATGAAATTTTTTTTCTGATTTTGTTGGATTTATTTAAAGTAGCCTTTTCTTAATACCAATTTTTCTCAGCGAAAACGGTCTTCTTCCATCTGCCTAGACCCACATACAAAGGGGGAAAAAAGGAGGAGAGGGAAATAAATGAATAAGAGGATTTTATGAAATATGAAATCAAATCTTATTTCTAGGTTAGATCTATTGTCAGTATGTTCAAAGTTGTAAACTTTGTATTTACTTTCAAAAGTAACATTCTTTTAGACTATTTCTCTTTATATCTTAGTGTTCCTAAGATTCTCCTGTTCTCTTGGGCTTGAACATTTGGAGTGTCATGTTTACATCTTTCTGTTTCATCTTCCCCATAAGCAAATAGTCATAAGATATCACCTTTCCTTTTGATATGTATCTCAAATTTGTTTTTTCTACCACCATTTGGGCCCATATTTCTTCACTTGAACTACTTATGACATTAATCTGCTATATAAATTTCCTGCCATTGATTTCTCTGTCCATTTACATTCTTTATTGCTACTGTCAGAATAGGGTTTTATTCGTTTTATTATTTATTGTAAGACTTCAATCACCATCTGTTCCTTTGTTATAAAACTTTTGTTTACTTCCCATTGATTATAAAATATAAACCTTTTAGCATTTCATTCAATTTCAGTCATCTCATTCAGTTTCAGTCATTATTTATCATTTATTATTCCAGTAAACCAAATTTAATATTTACTGTGGGATAGGCACTGTATCAGAATAGGGAATTAAGATGAATTAGCATACAGTCTTTGCCCTCAGGGAGATCGCGGTCTAATGGATGAATCAGACATATAAATAAATAAACACAAAAATATACAATGATGGTTTATAGAAGGGGATGAACTCTACCTGATTAAAGACAGTCAAGTTTAGCAGAGAAGAGATAACATTTAAGCCAGATTGTAGAAGATGAACAATGAATATGAAGGAGTAGGGATTTATTAAGTACCTAGTGTTAGGGGTTTTAAGAAGGAAGAACATTTGTTAAGGAAATGGTATGTGCAGAAGTATGGAAGTACCTTTATGTGGGATGTAATTAATACTTGATATTGTAGGGAAGATGACATGTATTATTCTGAGGTCTCTGTAGTAGTTGATAGTGAAGGGTCCAGTAAACTGAGTGGGAAAGAAAGTGGTCAGCTCTTTACTTTAGAAAAATCTTTTGAATTAGTGAGAGATTTGATAGACGTGGTTGTTAGGATTGATACTGTAAATGGCATGCTTACTATGTACTAGGTCCTTTACCAAGTACATAAAATTTCTTATTCCATCCTCATAAACACTTGTGAGTTAAGTACTATTATTTTCCTTCTTTTACTGTTAAGAAAATTAGATTTAGAGTTGTCAAGAAACTTTCCAGATCACACAGGTGGTAAATGATTGAAATGGGGTAAAACCTGGCCATTCTTCTTATAGGCAATTGCTGTTCTATCTAGTAGTAAAGGAGAGAAGTGGGAGATGAGAGATAAAAAAAGACAATGCCTAGAATTCTCTGCCTTAGGTGTATACATAGTATTTATTTGATTCATTAAGATAGAAATGCCTAGGGAAGAACAGGGTTTGTAGGAATGAAAATGTTAACTTTTACTTTGGACATACTGACTTGAAGATGTCTGTGCATCTTTACTGGTTTAGAAGTCCAGTACCAGTTGAAATAAAGACCTTGAGTAGAGATACACATTTAGAAATAATTAGCCTATTTGTGTTAAAGTCATGGATGTAAATGATGGTAGAAATGCAACCCTAGTGATCATTAACTTTTGAGATATAAGCAGAGACTGTCTTTGTCTGTCTCCATTATAGGCTCCTCTTCCTAAATTTAGCTTCAAACAAGTAAGAGAAAGTGGTGTTGAAGAAGCCAAAGGGAGAAATGGGGACTTCAAGAATGCTGAAGTAGTTGATGGCAGTTGTCATTGAGACTCAAATGTATTCAATATAACTATTGAACTGGACAATTACAGTGTCATTTTGATGTCATTGAGAGCTGTTTTAGAGGTCTAGTGGAGGAGAGCAAAAGCTGGTAAAAATGTGGGATTGAGTGCCAGATTTGAGAAGCTTGGCTACAAAGGAATGATGAAAGCCATAGACTGAAGCAGAATCATGTGAGAGACTTGAGCATACTTGTAACTTGAGGGGAAGAAGCAAGTAAAGAGAGAGGTTCAAAAGAACAAGAGAAGGAGTAATTAAGGTAGTAAATAAAAATTCCTTGAACTTGGAAGTGATGTTCCTCAGGGGCTGCTGCTGTGCTGCTGCTAAGTCGCTTCAGTCGTGTCTGACTCTGTGTGACCCCAGAGACGGCAGCCCGCCAGGCTCGAGGAGTTAAAGGTGAACATAGCTGCCTCTGAACTCTCTAGAGACAGAGAGACCGTGGGCAGATGACCTAACCGTGGAGCTAACAGTGTCTGCCCCTTGTAGTGATTATCATTCTTGGCACAAAAAAAGAATTCAGAAATTATAGCTAATATTATGCAGATGTTTGTAGATATAGAGACAGAACAGAATGTTCTTTGATAGCTTCTGTTTTCTCTATCCTGCTAAAAAGGGGAAGAGCAGTAATTAGGAAAGGAACCATAGGAAATTGGGGGAAAGTTTGAAATAGCCAGTATTGGAATACTAGAAGGTCCTGTTTAACCTAGATCACATAGAAAAAGATTGTCAGAGAGCTTTAAGAACATATTTAAGATCGGAAAATACAAGCTTATGGTGGTTATTAGCAGAAGGTTGTCCAGAAGGCCTTTCTTTTTTTTTTTTGGCAGCGCTGCTCAGCTTATGGGATTGTACTTCCCTGATGAGGGCTTAAACCCCAGCTCTCAGCAGTGAAAGCTCAGAGTCCTGGACCACCAGGGAATTCCACCTCTGCTTTTCTGCATCCTATCTACCGCTCAAACTCCAGCTCTTAGATTAACTTCTTCAAATGCTTCACCAGTGACCAAGTTCTATAGTTATTTCTTTATCCTTTGAACTTATGTTGCACCAAGAATCTTTTTACATATACTGTTTATTTGGCAATTAATTAAGCAACTTTGGCACCTTTTTTTTATTGTTTTCTTAAGCTCTTATTTTTATGTAATTTCTATGTTTGTATATCTTTCTTAGATGATAAGCTGTCAAGAACTCAAAGTTAGTGAGACCACCATGATTTTATATTTATTGGTAGTCATACAACCACTAATACTTAGCACCTTATTTGCAGATATTTGTTGATTATTCTGTATAAAATGGTAAAGGTTTTTTATAGTACATTGAACATGGCAGAAATGCATCTGTAAAGAATCTTCTCTTGTTTTAGCTTATAAGCCTTTGGGCATATTTAGAGACATTTGGGGTAGGTCAGTCATCAGTTATACTGGGTAAACTAAGTTCTGTCAAAGTCCAAATTGGTCCACATTGCACTACATTGCCAGTAGACTCCTCCCCCACTGCCCTGCCTCACAATGTCTGTTGTAAAAAGCTGTATTTTAATAATAAAGACAACTAAAAAAATGTTTCCCTTCTAGTGTGTCCTTAAACATTTATATTCTTAAGATCATATCAGTGTACACTTAATTTTGTATCCTTTTTTAATTATAAACATGTTTCATGATTCAAATTTCATAACTGTTTTAGTAGCTGCATAATATGTTCTAAATTGACACACTATAATTTACTTAACCAATATGTCAATATGCCTAAAATGTCAGTATGCCTAAAATAGGGAAATAATTATTTTTTAGTATAATGGATAATGTTGCACTAAACATCTTTGTGCATATCATTTTTTCTTATGAATTATTTCTTTAGGAAAAATTCCCAGAAGTGGAATTACAGGATCAAAGTGTATGAACATTTTATGGCTCTTAATATGTGCCAGTAGAATGTTTTTGAGCATTAATGCAGCCATTGGTTTTAAATGGCCTGAAATGGAATTCAGCATTTGATCAGGACTAAACCCTTCAGTCTAGGGTTAGGTTGGCAGGTGTTTCAAAGTTTTTATTTTATCATGTTCACTAGTTAATTTCATATTCTTTCTGTTTTGTGAAGTAATTTATAAGACAGGTATTATTTTGAATTCACCTTTCTGTTAATGCTTAGTGGAAAATAAAATGTTGTTGCTTTTTTATCATATGCTTTGATTAAGTATACATTATTATCTATTTGTAGGACTTGATTAGAGACCAAGGGTTTCGTAGTGATGGAGGTAAGTAGTGATTTCAATTTAAAACAAACAAAAAAACACCCCGGGAAGAATGCAATTGCTTTGCTGCTTGTCTCCTTTATATTTGCTTCTTTCATGAAACACAGACACAGAGAAAAATATGTAGAGAAAAATAAAAAATTGTTTGCTTTTCTTTAGTAATTATCATTTATCTCTAATAAAATTTTAACTGATTTTAAATTTTAACTCCAGAAACAGAGAAAAAGAGAGGACATAAAAGGGAGTCTTAAATGTGACATCTACAATTTTTTAATGTTTTTATCAAATCATTTTACCCATTTTATTCCTATCTCCACTAATACTTAAAGACTGAGCAATCAGGTTTTTTTACAATCAGTTAAAACTTGACTTCTTAAATCATTCTTGGGGAGAATCCCTGGGATTACCTGCTACAGCTTGTCAGTTTGATAGACACTGTCAACTACTTCCCTTCAGCTTTCTAGAAGGCCCTGGAAGATAAATTTTATAGCGTGGACTCCTAATAGAAAAGCCCAGTTCCCCTCTTACTAGTCCAGTAAATAAAATAAGCAAATGAGAGATCGAATGGAGATTTCTTAAAGAATTTTTATCAGCTGTTTACTCTGGCACCCAGTGAATATTGGGGTCATAGCAAAACATTACTTTAGAAAATACTTTTTAAAATAAGAGTTTATCCCCATAAGATTTTTGTAAGAGATGCTGTTTGAAACAGTCTTGACGTTTTCTTCCAGGTGGTCCTTTATGCTTCCCTCTTCAACTGTCGTCTGTTTAATAAGGAAGCCCTGCAGTGCCCACATACTTTGTTTAGAGTCAGTCTTTTCACTGTGACCCTGCTTTATATTCAAAATATCTAAGCCCAGATGCAAAGATACTTTATGTCAAATGTTGCATGAACCATCTTTTGTTATGTTTCTATATACTTGTGGACCTACCAAAATAATAAGCCTGTGTTATGTACTCTGGACTTAGTATTTATTATATGTAGTACATAGTTACAAAAGTTTTTTTTTCCTGTTTGTTATTCCATGAACCCACCAATTAATGTTGCTGCCAGTTTGACTTTCGTATGCTTTAATAGCTGTGGCTTTGATAATTTTGCCCAGTACATTCAGCATTTAAATGTTGCCATCACGTTAGCATCACAGAGTTAACTTAGTCATAAAAATTGCCTGCTTAGTACCAAAAATCAAACAGCATTTATCCTTTATATGAATCACTTTTAAAAGAATGATTGGAATTTTATGAAAATAAGCAGTTTTTTAAACATCCATAATTATTTTGTGAAGCAGGCTTCAACTCATCTTATTTATTCCCCGTGATTTCTTTCATTTCTTCTGTGTCTGTCTTCCTGTGTTTGCCTGCTCCTCTCTTTCTCTTCTAACAGCCCCTTTGAACCAGCTGATGCGCTGTCTTCGGAAATACCAATCCCGGACTCCCAGTCCCCTCCTACATTCTGTCCCCAGTGAAATAGTGTTTGATTTTGAGCCTGGCCCAGTGTTCAGAGGTAGTTGGGCTCTTCTTTCTTGTTTTCACCCAAAGCAAATTAAATATAAACAACAGATGCTGTTTGTGTCTCACCCTCACAGTGTGTTTGTAAGTGTGAGAGTTTTCAGTGCTAAATTTCTGCTTGGCCTGGCTGGAGTGCTCTGAATGTGCTTCTCACACATACTCACTTCCAAAAGCTTTCTGTATGCTGTCTGTCATAAATGTTTAAAAGCAAGAGCTGAAACTTCCATCTTGTTTTTTGTTAATACTAACTTTTGGTCTTGATAATTTCCTAAACTCAGGGGGTGGCAGCAAATAATGTGGGGAGGGTTTTCTTCAAGCTGAATTTCTTTTACTTTAATCCATTTAGGTGATAACCTTGATGGTTGCTAATATCAATTTTTTTGGTTTTTAAAAAATGGAAATCCCTATTATGAGTTCTTATTAGACTTTTGGCTTTGACTTTTTGTAATATGTATTCTTTTTTTTTTTTTAAACATAAGCCATGTATATTTTATATCAAAACTAGGGAACTTAAAGAAGATCTGTAATGTATTTGAAGTATTTTAGCATACTTTAGAAAATTAAGATTGATACTTTGAGTTATGCTCTCATATGAGGGGAGAGTGTAGCAGTATAATTTCACCCATCCATTTTATTTCACCATTCTTTAACTAGTGGTTAAACTAATTCTTAAAAATTTAAGTCAAAATTTAGACAAGTGTCTTGCTCTAAATATTTTTAAAGAATTATATTTACTGGTTTTTGCTAGTGTCTGTTACTTATTCTGAATGAATGATGGTTTTCAGATTTTTGCTCTTTCTGCCCAACTTTCTCAGAGAATCCATGGAATGGGCTGGAAGTTATAGAGAACTGAGTAGTGTAATTAAAGTAAGTGATGCAGTACAGCACTGAGTAGATCAGGATTGTGAAGCCTGGGTAAACAGTTAAGGCTTCATGATGTTGAAATATTATCAATGGAAGGCAGAATACGGATTGTAGTTAATAGATACTCCAGTTAATAACTGTAGTTTTTAACTACAGTTTGTAGTTAAACTACAGATTGTAGTTAATAGATACTCCAGGTGTCATTTTCTTTTAGAAAATTGCATGTGAGATCATGGAAATTACACATGATGACATATGTGGTGTAGTAATGATGAAATTTCTATACAGTTTTAACATTTTAAATGTTGCCATTAGTATTTTGATCCTTGTCCTTTGAGAGAGAATGACTTTTTAACTTGAGAGTAGTTACCTACTTTTTTTAAAAAATGGAAGTCTTTTCGTTCTGTTTGTGCAGTATTAACTGACATCTCAGTCCTGCTTAGCTATACTCAGGCTCCACCAGGAGTCATTACCCTGAACCCCTCTGAACCAGGTGCTTTCTGTACATGAATTGGAATTTTTGGTCAGTCAGCACTTGGAAGAAAAAGTATCCATCAGAAAGGTGAGTCCATTTTCAAAGAGTGTAGCCCTTGGACTCATTTTGCTGATAAAATATTTCCGTTTGTAGTAACGTGGCTGAGATGCCATTGCACTTTACTTGTTCTCATTTTATAGGCAGAGATTTTTCAGAAAGTCTTGAGAAACCTACTTGGCTTTGTTGCCATTAACTTTGTTGTGCAGGTAAAATTAATCTTTGTTTAGCAAAATAAAGCTCCAGAAACCAATGACAGTGACCAGTATCTCTCTTAAATAGTGTATAGTATGTAGTGTAGGATTTTTTTAAATTTTAGTGGCTAATATGAAAGAGTTAGATAATGTCAATATTAAGGCCATTATTAGAAAATGTTTTCATTTGGAGCATTTCTCTCTTTTTTATTATTATTATTGATTGGCTCTTAATGTCACATAATTAAAGTTTATTTTTTATGTTTGCTTTTAAATTGATTTTGCTTTTTGGTTTTTTTGGTCAAAGAAAAAATTGGGATATATTTAAGATTGTTTTTCTCCTAGGCTCTGCAGCAGTAAGCAAAGTATATATCTATAATCATATATTTTAAAGGTTATTAAATTGACCAAAATGCTAAAACTGTAAAACTAAAAGAAACTATAGTTTTTAAATTTATAATTAATCACCAAATGAGGCCCTCTTTTTGCCTGTCCTTTCCTAATGGTCAGTATTAAAACATGCACTGCATTTTTTAAAATAAGTCTACATCTCCCTGCACCCTCTGCCCCCAGTAAGCTAACGTACTTGATCCTCCTTTAATAGATAAATTTTTCCTTTCACTAACTTAGGATCAACCACAGGTTTATCCGCCACACCCCCTGCCTCATTACCTGGCTCACTCTCTAATGTGAAAGCATTGCAGAAATCTCCAGGACCTCAGCGAGAAAGAAAGTCCTCTTCATCCTCAGAAGACAGGAATCGAATGGTGAGAGTATATATCTTTTTTCCTCTGAAGTGCTTTCTTCTTAGAAATCATTAAGAGCTGATAGTTTTTTGCTTAAAGCATATTCCCACAATGTTGATTTTTGCTCTCAACTCTAATATAATTGAGTAAAAGGCAGTTTGGGAAGAGTTAGAATAGTGTTCTGTTTCTGAACTATGGAAAGAGAGTAAGCCGGTATTTTAGGAAGCATTAGGCATATATGTTTTAAAGAGTTGGTCTGAAATTCAAATATCTACCAAAGGACATTTTTTCCTATTGAAAAATTAAATTTATGCTGTAACTTAAATATTTATTAAAAACTAATCACATTAGCAGTAGTGCACTAGTATATATTGGCTAAGTGGATTCTCTGTCATACCAGAGTTTTGTATGTGTTGATAACATTTATGAGAGAGAGATTGGCTCAGATAAGATATATGAAGTAAGTTAGTACTGACTGGGAGAAAGTAATTAAGATTATCAACAGTTGCCTAGTACCTTAACTCAAATTTTTGGCCTTTGGAGCCAAAGCTAGTCGCAAATGTGTAGTGCTTACTTATCTTGCCCCAGTAGTCTTCCAAATGATTTTTTTTTTTAAGTTGCTTTATTTTATTGATTTTAATACTGAAATTTAATATAACATTTCTGCTCATAACCAATAAATAATTTTCATTTTTACTGAATTATTTCCATCCTAATATTGACTTAGTTCTTAAACTTAAGTTGTGTATTGTAAGAATCATCTTCGTATTATTCCTCTAGAGTATAGTTTTGTTTTGTTTCTCCCCAAAGTTCTTATTCTCTTCTTATGTCCCTTTCAGAAATAGAGGAATGTACTTAGTGTCAAACATAAAGTGTTCCTTTTTTGTTTGCTTTGGCTTGACTTTTGCCTTATTTTTATCAAGAAAACGCTTGGTAGACGGGATTCAAGTGACGATTGGGAGATTCCTGATGGACAGATCACAGTGGGACAAAGAATTGGATCAGGGTCATTTGGGACAGTCTACAAGGGAAAGTGGCATGGTACGTATGTCATACAGTGATCCTGTCACAACCTTTGTTAAAAAGAAAATGTCAAAGGGAGTATTCACTGTTTGTATCATTAAGCTGTTTTGATCAGACGCAAGAGTTCCCCAAAGGTTTTTATCAAAAATTATGGGAAATAAAAATTGGATTCACAGTAACCAGAAGTCCTCTCATTATACTTCAGTAATAATTTTTTAAAGATGATGATCGTCCGGATGAGCTAGTCACCAAGATATTTTTTTTTATAAGTCTTTCTGTTGGTAATTTTATTTATATTATAAACCACAAGTAAACATATAAAAAGAGAACTTAACCAAAGGAAGAAATGACCAGTAAACATATAAAAAATGTTCAGTCTCACTACTTGTGAAAGAATTAAAAATTCAAAAAATAGAAATCATCATTGCTTCTTAAGTGACTTATCTTTCTTTGAAAAAATAAATGGACAAAAAATTATTTTAATTGATTGTTTAGAGTTGTGATTGTAATGCTGCTGGTGGGAAAGTAAATTGCTATGAATTTTCTGGAGGGCAGTTTGGCAATATGTATATGGAGCCAATAATTTTATATGTAGAACATGAACAAACAGATGTGTAAGTATATTCATTGGAGATTTAATATTAATGAAAAATGGAAATAACTTAAAATGCCCATTAAAAGAAGATTGGATTATACTGATAACGTCCATATATAATTATATAGACAGTAAAATGGTATGGCAGATCTATATTTATTGATATGGAAAAGTTTCAGTGGTATATTTTAAAAGCAGCGTGTATAATATCCCATACTATGATGCTACATATATATATCATAATTTTCTAAATGACCATCAATATTTTAGTATATATCTTTTCTAGGTTGTCTTTTTCGTGTGTGTGTGTTAGTCAGTTGTGTCTGACTCTTGGTAATCCCATAGACTGTAGCCCACTAGGCTCCTCTGTCCATGGGATTCTCCAGGCAAGAATGCTGGAGTGGGTTGCCATTTCCTTTTCCAGAGGATCTTCCCAACTCAGGGGTCAAACCTAGGTCCCCTGCATTGCAGGCAGGTTCTTTACTGCTGAGCCACCAGGGAAGCCCCTGTCCTTTTCGTATATATTTATAAATGTTATATAATATTTATAAATAAATATATAAATAT
>NW_011494924.1:4560128-4642152 GCF_000754665.1 Bison bison bison | reverse complement strand
ACCTGCCAACGCAGAAGATACAAGAGATGTGGGTTCGATCTCTGGGTCAGGAGGATCCCCTGGAGGAGGGCATGGCAACCCACTCTGGTATTCTTGCTTGGACAATCTCAAGGACAGAGGAGCCTGGCAGACTGTAGTCCGTAGGGTCACAAAGAGTCAGACACGACTGAAGTGACTGAGATTACACACAGAGTATACAGGAGTAGGTTAACAGTGATCATTTTTGAATGACATGATTATGGGAGATTTTTATTTTATTCCTTACGCTTTTAAAATGTTTAATTTTTTAAGTTTGTTAGTTTTTTTTCTATAAGCACTTGATAATCAGGAAAAATCAATGTTAGTTTAATTATATTAATGTTAAGTTTAATTATATTGAAATATACATGCAAATAAGTGCACTTTAATGTACAGGTAGCTAAAATTTTGCAACGTTAACACATTTGGTCAATAAACAGAGCATTCCCAGAACTCTAGAAGTCCTTTTCATGTCCCCCACCCTCAAGAGTAGCCACTATCCATACCTGAATAGACATAATAATACAGTATGCACTCCTTTGTATCTGGTCCTTTTTACACAATATTGTTTATAAGATTCATCTGTATTATTGTATGTAGTTGTAGGTTATTCATTCTCTATATAGTGTTCATTGTGTGACTATAGGCATGACTATATACCGTGTGACCAGCATTTGAATAGTTTCCAGTTTGGGGCTTTTATAAACACTGCTGCTATGAATATTCTTAGCACCTGTCATTTAGTGAACATATGTGTCCATGGTGGTTGGTATATATCTAGGAAAGACTTGTGGGGCCAGTAGTCCATTCTAAAGGAGATAGGTCCTGGGTGTTCATTGGAGGGACTGATGCTAAAGCTGAAACTCCAATACTTTGGCCACCTCATGCGAAGAGTTGACTCACTGGAAAACATCCTGATGCTGGGAGGGATTGGGGGCAGGAGGAAAAGGGGACGACAGAGGATGAGATGGCTGGATGGCATCACCGACTCGATGGACGTGAGTCTGGGTGAACTCCAGGAGTTGGTGATGGACAGGGAGCCCTAGCGTGCTACGATTCATGGGGTCGCAAAGAGTCGGACACAACTAAGCGACTGATCTGAACTGAAGTAGATATTAACACAGTGTTTCGTGTGGTTGTACCAATTTATACACCTTTTGGCAATGTGTAAGAATTCTACCTGTTTCATATAAAGTTTTTTTTTAAATAATTTTTCTAAGTAAAAGCAATAAGTGATCCATGGATTTGAAGGAAGTGTTAAATACTCTGATAAAGAAGTTTGCAGTTTTCTATTTCCGCAAAGTTTCGTTCTGCCTGTCATCTACAGTTTTAACATTCAGTTAGTGAATGCATCTAATTTAGTTTTGCTAAATAGCTAGGAAAATATCATGGGTATTTAATTGGTTAAACTAAATTTCCAAGGGAAAAATGAGATAGGCTGGTTGTTTTTGAGGGAGGGGAGAACAGGGATTGGTATTTTAAAATACTAGTATAGGAGTGTCATTTTTAGTTTTTATCTTTTGAAAATTAATGCCGTTTAGGTAGTTAAGGTATAATTTATTTGCAGTTTTGCAATGGTATGGTTTTAATGCTGTGGTAATTTGTGAAAATACCATAGAGTTTTTTATGTTTTTAAATTTTAATTAAAGATTGGAATGACATTTGGAATGGCAATTACCTTTTAGGTGATGTGGCAGTGAAAATGTTGAATGTGACAGCACCCACACCTCAGCAGTTACAGGCCTTCAAAAATGAAGTAGGAGTACTCAGGTAAGCTTGTGTGAATCATGTTTTCCAGAGAAGTTACCTTGATCAACTTGTGTTTTCCAGTGACAGCTCCTGTTAGCTTCACAGATTTACTCAAAATGGACAAAACAAAGTCTTTCTGAGTATATTTTGTCTTTGACTGTTTTCTTTTAAGTGGTATGCAATATTATATGGTACAGCTGATAAAAATATTAATCCTAGAGTGAATTAATGGAAACAGTGTTCGGATCATGAAAAGTGGTGCTGCTTCTTACGGGAATACTGCTCTCAAAATTCTAAGGTTATCAAAACACACTTAGAGATTGTATCAAACCTGGAACTTGAGGGAAATGAGCAAACTAGGGTATGTCCAGGCAAGGAGAACTTAGATGCGGAGGATTCTGGAACTATAACTTAGGGAGAAAATTGTCAACAGTACTGAGATGATAGGTCCATAGGAGGCTATTATGTTCAAAAGGGTATAAACTTGCTCTGTTTTATTCTAGAGAGTAGAACAGAGAAGCCAGTGATGAAAGTTACAGGAAAATGTTTTTCTAGTATGAACTACTTTAAAGGGAAGAAAGAAAAGAAGAGGGGACTTCCCTGGTGTCCAGTGGCTATTATTCCACACTTCCACTGCAGGGGCACAGATTCCATCCCTGGTGAAGGAACTTCAGATTCCCCGGTTGTGGAACATGAATTCCACATGCCGCACGATGTAGCCAAAAAAAAGAAAAAGAAAAAAAGAATAGTGGGAACAGGCTACAGTCTCAGTGATGAATGTCCCATAATTAAAGGTATTTAAATAGTATCTAGTTGCCTATCTATGAGGTACACTAAAAAAGACATTTATGAAAAAGTTAGGGTGTTAGACTAGATAATTCCTAAAGTCTCATCTAAATTTATCCTGCTGCTGCCTTGCTAAAAAATACCTTTTTCTGACAGCATCTTATTGACAAGTAGAGTGCTTTGGCCCTGGTTTTGTGTTTTGTTTTTTTTTTAACATTTGCTAAAGTGTATTAACATTTACTATTTCCTGTTATGTTTCTTTTTACAGGAAAACGCGACATGTGAATATCCTCCTCTTCATGGGTTATTCAACAAAGCCACAACTGGCTATTGTTACCCAGTGGTGTGAGGGCTCCAGTTTATATCATCATCTCCACATCATTGAGACCAAATTCGAGATGATCAAACTTATAGATATTGCACGGCAGACTGCACAGGGCATGGAGTAAGTTCCATTCTGTTAAATCTCATGTAAATTTTGAAGACCACTGAGGATGTTTTAAAGGTTTCAGCTATTATTCTTTTGACTTAAATTCCCAGTTACTCTCCAGCATCATATAGACACTTTTAACTAATGGCTAGCTATATGATATTAAGAAATAGAATAGTCTGTCTCTAGTACAGTCTTCAAAACATATATCAAATATTTGATAATATATATGTGACTGTGAATTTATGTTTACTATACTATAATTTCGCTAAGCAGTGAGGGATCAAAAGATAAAAGTAGTCCCCCGGTGCCCCTGCAAAAATAAATCCACTGAAAAGTCATTAACAGTTACTGAAGTATATAAAATGATTGTTAATTATCCTTTCATCTTATTTTCTCCATGTGCCCCTATTTTCTATTGCAAAATAATCATCTGTGTAAAATATAGTAAAAATAAAGTAAAAGTGAAAGTCTGCATTTTGATCCTTTTTGAGGATTTCAAGTTGACTAGTTCATTGAATTTTACTTTGTAATTTAAAAGATAAAAAAATTACTTTATAAAATTTATCATAGGCCAAAGTAAGAAATTGACTACCAAGGATAGATTTTGCATAAAGTGCAAATAAACAGTAAATAAATCAAAAGGTAAAATTAAATATATTTTGAAAGCACTTAGATGAAAAAATTTAAGTGAGTTAAATACAATTTTGAAGGTCCCATATGTAGTTTAAAAATATGCATGTATATTGAGTCAGTTTAACATTTTATAGTATACAGATGATTTTCACGTACATAGTCATCATGTCATTTAATTTTTATAAAATTATGAAGTACATATTTTATGTTTACAGACAAACTGAGGCTTCTAAATGACTTGTCTAGACTTCACATTTAATAAACAGCAGCAAAGATATTTAACTCAAAATTTTTGGCTCCCAACCATTATTCTTTCCCCATAACTACTATACCACTTTTGCATTATAAAATTAGAATAAAACAGTAAAAGAGTATACATGTATTAATACCTAAAACTCTGACCCAGGGTCATTTATAGCAAATAAGCATAGAACCAGGACTCAAAACCTGATCTAGCTCTTAAATCTTCCCACTGTTCTACCCTTTCTGTCAGAAAACTAGGCAGTATATTTGTAATTTAGATTGTTTATAAGTCTGTATTCAGCCAAAGTCCTTATTGCAGCAACTTATTACTTTATTCAGTAACATTCCCACTTTTCCAGTAGACTAAAACAGCCCCACCTCTGACTCTGAATCTGTTCAAATCTGAAAGGTTATATTAAAATCTTGCAAAGAGTAAACTGTGGCCACAATGGTAAACATTGAAAGAGAAACACATCTCGTTCTGCTTTTACCCCACCAGTCTCTTTGCTGCTTCTTCAGCAGGCCAAGTATGCTCTTTGCTCAGGGCCTTTGTACTTGTTATTTTCTTTTTAGGATAAGTACTCCCGCCACCAAGTATTCATAGAGCTTCTCCCTTATGTCTCTGTTCCAATGTTGCCTTTTCAAGGAAGCCTTCCAGTGATCACCTTGTATAACTAAAACATTCCTACCCCGCTCTGTCACCCTATGCCCCACGCTGTTTTTGTTTTTAACACCCAACTCCATATAACATTTGTTTATTGTCTGTCATCCCCACTAGAATACAAGCTATATGAGAGCAGGGGTTTATTGTTGTGCTCTTTGTTTTGTCTCTAATGCCTGAAACAAGGCCTGAGCTATGATAGATACATAAGACAAAAATTTTAAAATGAAACCATGATTACACACAACAGCATAATTATTGATAGGTTTACCTTCCAGAAGAGAGAGCAGCCACATCCTTGTTGTATCAAAAGTGAGAAATGTCAAGAAAAGGAAAAACAGTCAAAGACATAATCAAAGATTAACACAGAGGAAAAGGCTTTTGCTATACACAGAGGCAGCAGAGAATAGTATTAAATATTGTTTTAGAAACAGTGACTGGGCAGTGAAGTGCAGTGTTGATTAAGGTAAGAAGTGGAGGTAGAGAAAAACACTGTCCAATTGGAATTGTTCTGTGGTCTGGGAAATAGTTAAGAGGCAGTATTTTCCCATTACTTTTATAGTTTGGGATCTGTAAGTATAAACCTTTACAGTCTATGTGTTTACTCTGAAATACTTTGTTTGCATTTTGAAGTAACTTAACTATATGATGAGTATATCTGGCTGTGAATGTAAATCATCCCATTAGTTTATCCTTTATCTTAATAGCTGAAAAATATTAATTATAAAATATAAGCCTTCTAACAGACTATATTTTTTATTGCCAGCTTAAATTTAACCAAAGAAGATACAATTCCTTTTTTTCCTTTTAGTTTTTATAAGACAATATATGCAACTGGTTAAATGTTCCAACACATCTTTAGTTCCTGAAGGCTTTGGCAGATTGAAAGTCCTCTTATTAAAGTGGCTATGTGGCTTTCAGGTTAAGGTGACCCATTTTTGTTTCCTTGAGATGCCACCAAAACTATAATAATGAAAATTGTTTTTAAGCATGAACATATAATGATGGAGAGGAAAAAAAGAATAGCAGTAATATTTTAGAAGCTAGAAAGCAGATGAAGAAGTAATAATAGACATAGTGCACCCAAAAAAACTAAATTATTAACTGGGTGTGGAAAAATAGAAGCCAACCTGATTTGTACCACAGAATCCTCAAGTCTCAAGAACTGGGAGTGTGAATTATTTCTGGAGGAGGAAAAGTACATAAATGAAAAGGCCTATCTGAAATGTTTCTCTAGATGCCTTCTCATGCTCTATGCCACTGGATGGACACCCAATTCCTACCCTGGCAGGACACTGGAAACATATTCTCTAGAGAGGAGAGAAAGTTTCTGGACTCAAGACACAGGGAAAAGGGGGTGTGGGGGTGGGGGGTGGGGTCGGGTGACTGCCTACTAAGTGATGAATGGAGAGTTCCCTAGTGCTCTCTCTTCATTTGTTTCCCAGAAGGCTGGCAGCCAAACCTTCCCCTTCAGGCAGGAGATTGGAAGACTCTTGTTTGAGGAATCTACCAGCCAAGAATAGAGACACAAAGATAGTGATATTAGGAATTCCATCTAGATGGGAGTACATGGGAGTTCAGAACAAGAATTCAATTTGTATGCTCCAAGCTTTCAGACTGTCTTTTAGTCTCACTTAGTCTGGGTAAAGACAAATTATCTCTCAATTACCAGACATCAGAGGGAAGGTCTCTTAGGCCAGTGACAGAGAACAAATGGGGGAAAGGAAACTAGGAATAAACAAACACAGTTCAAGGAGAGGGGCTAACCTCTCCCCACCAACCCCTGCAAAAAAAACTGTTTATCAGTTTCCTCAGAGATAAAAGATATTCTGTGAAATAAGGACAGATGCTTTATAAGGAACATTCATATAACAATGTAAAAATGTTAAAATGCTGATATTTATAGTCAGCTGGAAATTACATTCCTTCCAATTATTTAAACTTTTAGATGTCAGGTTCCTCCTCCATTGTCCTTCACCATCTTTTCATCAAGTACAGAACAAGTTAGTTGTAGCTGACAAGTAGATCTGTAGACTATTTAAATAGTTGCTTAGTAATGGCCTTTACACAGCCCTCATTTCAAACTAGTCTGGCCCTGAATGATTTCCGGAGACTGTTCAAAATGATCTTTTCTGACTGCTTTCCAAAACTGATTCTAAAGTTCCAGGATATAAGCAGAATAAGAGCATGCTGTCTTACTATTAAAGTACTGGGGTTGCAGCCATTCCTAGATAAAACCTTTAGGAATTAGGAAGATTGAATTATTGGGACTTTGAAATGTGTCCCCTTTATTGGATTACAAAATATAAGCCGACAGTAGATGAGTGACGTTTTTCCTGTGTGACTGTCTTCTCTCTTCAGCAAAAGATCATTTCTGATTCCTAGGTTTACTTTAAGAGAGCAGAGCTATTCTAGTGGCAGATAATTAAATTCATTCTTAGGAATCAGGATTCATATAGTATATGTTTATCATCTTCTCACCTGACAGTCATTGATTCTGCCAAAGGGCCAAGGTATTTAAAGAATAACATTACAAAGAAATTCCAGGAATTGTCGGTCTGTTGTGCTATTTCTTTTCAGGGCTTTTCCTTTCAGTCTAATACTTACTGTATAATTTTAAATGTAGCATTATTAGAAAATTTACTAAATGTTTACTCAGGGAGGCACACAGAAAAAGTTGCAATCTGTTGTTCTCACAGGAGTGATATATTCTGATTGTAAGGTGATTAAAAATAATTTGAGGATAAATTCTTACAATTTACTTTAAAACCAATAATGAAGTGTATGCTTCTTTTTATTCATAGGTAAGCCTAGTTAAAAGAAAGATAGAAGGATGAATTGAAGCTGAGAAGATGGTAAACATGTATTAATGACTGAAAATAATTCTGGTTGATCGAAGAATATTTAATTATAGTAAACGTTATTTTCTGGCAGATAAAAATAGTAATTGAGAGGAGGATGCTGATAATCACAAAAAATGCAGATTGAAAGAAGTACTATTTTTTACCTACTAGAATTGCTAAAATGCCCAAATTCTGGCGAGATTAAGTATTGATAAAGATTAGGGAGATTGCTCGCTGGGACACTCCTGATGCAGCCAACCACCCTGGGGATAACTTGGAAGGATCTATTAAAGTGTTTGGTCTACACCCAAGAAACAACCAGCTTTTGTTCCAAGAGAGGTATATTGAAGGAGATATACTACAGGAAAATATCTACTAGTGAAAATTTGGAAACATAAATGCTCATCACTAGAGGACTGCATAAATAAAGTATTGGCACATATGTGCAGGGAAAGAATATATAGCACAAATGAATAATATATGTTTCAACATCAGCTTTAAAGTATGTCAAATGAGAAAAGCAAGCTGCAGCATGAGACCACTTAAAATTGTAAAAACAAAACATTGCATATATTTTTAAATCTTATGTATATATATGTACAAATAGTAAACAAAACTTAGAAGGAGCTCAGTCAGTAGTAGTTATCTCCAGGATGGCAAAAAGAGTCTCAGATGGGGATGGCTTATCAAGGACAGAGGCTTTAGTTTTACCTACGTAAAATTCATGTGGTTTCCGTCTTTTTATTTAAGATTCTACAGTTGTGTTTTATTTTCACAACTTTCTTACAAGTGTAATTTTTTTTAAAAAGGCAGGAGGCAAATGTGTAAAAATTTAAAAGCATTAAGTGTAGTGAGGAAAAGTGGTTTCTACAATTAGCCTTTGTTGCAGTTTTTCTTAATTTCAAAATATAAAGTATTATAAGGAAATGCATAATCACTATAGAAAACTTAGAAAATGTAAGCATAAGTAGGCACCAGTACTCTACTGAGAGAGAATTACTGTTAATGTTCAGATATGTAGTATTGTGTATCTTTTCAGAATTCTGTATTTTAATACTGTATACAGTGGTTTGTTGTTTTAAATACAGAATCACACTGGTTTTACTTTTATTTTACTTGCTCTTATTTTAGATGTCTTTACCGATCAATAAATATTGTGTTCTAACTCCATCTCTGCTACTACTAGTGAGTGAGTGAGTGAGTAAAGTTGCTCAGTCGTGTCCGACTCTTTGCGACCCCATGGACTGTAGCCCACCAGGCTCCTTGGTCCATGGGATTTTCCAGGCATGAATACTGGAGTGGGTTGCCATTTCCAAGTATGTTTTGTGGGGTTTTTTATATACAGTGATACATTTAGCAGTTACATAATATTTGTTCCAAGTGCTGTTCTGTGTACTTTATATATACTATCTCATTTAATCCTTAGCAACCCTGTTGTTCAGTCGCACTGTCGTGTCTAACTCTTTGCAACCCCATAGACTGCAGCATGCCAGGCTTCCCTGCCCTTCACTATCTCCCTGAGTTTGCTCAAACTTATGTCTGTTGAGTCAGTAATGCCATCCAACCATCTCATCCTCTGCTACCCCCTTCTCCTTCTGTCTTCAGTCTTTCCCAGCATCACGGTCTTTTCCACCCTGCAGGTAGATACTGTTATTAACCTGTATTTATTTACTGGTGGAGAAACTACAGTTTAAGAGGCCAGGTGACTTGCCGCAAGCACTTTGGCTCCAGAGTGTATTTCCTTGACCTCTTCACTGTTCTGCTTCTTCAGTTTAGTTAGTCCTTTCACCATCTAAATGGGCCCTGGATGCCATGCAGCCATCATACTTCCACTCCCTGGGTTTTTACTCTTCCCCTCTCGTAGACCCTGTCGTATTTCTTTTATCCTCAGTCCTCCAATATCTCTTCTCTAAGAACTGTCAGCTGATAACCTCACTTGCCATTTTATTAAGTATTAGAAACACCCACCACAGTATCTTCCTACCTACTTACATTCATACTCAATTTTTCTGTCTCATCATTAAGAGGAAAAGCCAGTCCTTTCATTTTGTGCATGCATACCATCCCCTTTCTCCTACAGACTGACATCTTTTGAGTAGCGCTCTCCTGTTCAACATCAGATTTTCCTTTTTTACTGGATTTTCTTGTGCTTTAAAACATCTTTCTTATGTACATTTGGAAGAATATTGACAATTGTTAAACCTAGGTGCAAGTCACAGGATATTATGCTATTCTTTGATTTTTCTGCATTTTCATGCATAAAAGTTTTCATAATAAAGAAGTTGTGGGAGTCCTTTTCTTGACCCCACTTCCATCTCAAACTATCATTCCGTTCCTCTTCTTTCTTTTATAGTAAAACTTCTCAACTGAGTTGTCCTTACTCACTCTCTAAATTCTTCCCTTCCCGATTTTCTTGGACCCCACTCCAGTCAGGCTTTTGCCCCTGACACTTCACTGAAATATCTCTTAATAAGATAGTTACCATGTTGCTAGATCCAGTGGTTAAATACTCAGTCCTCAACCATCAGAAGTATATAATGCAGTTGATCACACTCTTCTTCATGAAACGTCTTCTTAAACCCTTAAACTCTACCACCTGGGAGCCTTTTAGAAAAGCTGAATTTTAACCACCACCTCATATCTACTGAATTGAAGGCTGCATTTTAAGATCCCTGAGTGATTCTAATCATTAATCATTCTAAAGTTTGAGAAGCATTACTTTATAGTCTCCTAATTTTCCTTCTCCTTACTATCTGTTCCTTCTCAGCTAGTTCTTCAACTCCTTAACCTCTCTAAATATTGAAATAGTCCTTTGGTAATCTCATCAAGTTTCATGACTTAAAATACCATTTAATTTCCATTTCTATGGCAGTCTCCAGCTAATTCATTTTGTCTGAACTCCAGACTGTCATATGTAACTGTGCTTAACATCTCTTGATTGTCCAGTGGACATCTCAGATGTAATATATCTGATTCTGAGGTCCTGATCTTTTTCCTCAAGGCTGCCCTTCTGCAGTCTTTTCATTGCAGTGACTGGCAGCTCTCTTCTTAGGCTGCTTGTATCTGACATTTTGTTCCTAGTCTTTGATGTCTTTCTTTTTCTTATACCATACTACCAATCTATTAATCAGCTCCAGTTATCTTTGTCTTTAAAGTATATCTAGGATCTTACTCTAATGGCAGAAAGAGAAGAAGAATTAAAGAGTCTCTTGATGAGGGTGGAAGAAGAGAGTGAAAAAGCTTAAAACTCAACATAAAAAGAAAACAGTAAGTAAGATCATGGCATCTGGTCCCATCACTCCATGGCAAATAGATGGGGAAACAATGGAAACAGTGACAGACTTTATTTCCTTGGGCTCCAGAATCACCGTGGACTGTGACTGCAGCCATGAAATTTAAAAGACGTTCCTTGGAAGGAAAGCTATGACAAACCTAGACAGTATATTAAAAAGTGAAGACAACACTTTGCTGACAGACATCCGTATAATCAAAGCTATGGTTTTTCATGTCATGTATGGATGTGAGAACTGGACCATAAAGAAGGCTGAGTGCTGAAGAATTGATGCCTTTGAGTTGTGGTGTTGGAGAAGACTCTTGAGAGTCCTTTGAACTGCAAGGAAACCAAACCAGTCAATCCTAAAGGAAATCAACCCTAAATATTCATTGCAAGGACTGATGCTGAAGCTCCAGTACTTTGGTCACCTGATGCAAAGAGCTGACTCATTGGTAAAGACCTTGATGCTGGGAAATACTGAAGGCAGGAGGAGAGGGGTTGACAGGATGAGGTGGTTAGATAGCATCACTGACTCAATGGACATGAATCTGAGCAAACTCCAGGAGATGGTAAAGGGCAAAGAAGCCTGGTGTGCTGCAGTCCATCCATGAGGTCGTAAAGAGTCAGACACGACTTAGCGACTGAACCGCAGCAAGAATCTCACAGCTTCTCATCACCTATTCTGCTGTTACCCTGATTCAGACCACAGTTACCTCTTGCCTGGGTGAGTGCCTTACTTCCACCCTTACCCACCTTCATTGTATTCTCAATTTAGTAGTCCTTTGAAGACTTCAGTCAGATTATGTTGCTCTTCTGCTCCTCCAGTGTCTTCACATTTCATACAGAAAGGAAGCCAGAGTACTTACACAATAGTTCTTAGAAGGTCACCACCACCACCTCCCTCCCGCACTGCCTATTCTACTCCCTCTCTCAGCTCATTTACTGCTCTTCTGCCTCTTGTTTTCTCATCCAAGCCAGGTTGCTTTGCTATTCGTAGAACGCAGGAAGCACACAGCTGCCGTGGGGTTTTGCCCTTGCTCGTCCCTCTGCCTGCTGTGTTCTTATCCCATATCTGTATGACTCTCTGTCCTCCTTTGAATCTTTACTCAAGCTGTCCTTTGAAAAGAGACCTTCCCTGGCCTGAAATTACAACCCCCTGAAACTCAGCATTTTCTGTCTCCCACCTACTTTTTTGCATCTTTTTTATATCTTCTGTACTACAATGCAAGCCCCTTTAGGGTAGGGATTTTCTGCTTAATTTCCAAGACTTAGAACAGTTGTTGCTTAGCACAGAGTGGGCTTTCAATAAATATGTGTTAAATAAATGAAAGAAAGAACCTAAGAAGGTAAACGTTATCTCCATTTTACACGTTAGAAATCCAGAGCTTCAGGAATTATGTCATGTACCCAAGGTCATACGGTTAATGAGTGATACAGTTGGATCTCAGAGCCAGATCTGCACATTCACAACCCATGTCCTTTCCTCTACGCCTTTCTGGTCACGGCACTTAGATCCTCTGGGCTCTAGTTTTCCCATCAGCATAAGTGGCCTTATTGCCCTTTTGCTTGCCTCACAAAGAAACGCAAAGGTTATAAAATCAAATGATGTAAAAATATCCTGAGAACTTGAAAATGCTTTATATGTACAGGAGGGTGATAGTAATTATTTGGTTTTTTAATAGAAGTTTTACAATTTTTGCTTTTAGTTTTAGTTCTTCCACCTACTTCAAATTAGTATGAAGTAAGGATTGAAGATTTTTTTTTCCTTATATGGATATCCAATTGTTCCAGCAACAATGGTTGAAGTACCTATCATTTCCCACATTTAACTGTCTTGCTCTTATAAATAAACAAATACCATACTTCTGAATTTGTGTATTTGAGCTTATGAATGCTATTCTAAGAATAGCATAGTTTTTGCTATTCCGTCAATATCATCATATTCCGTATTTACAGTACACTCTCACTTGGTCTCTTCAGGCCAGTGGTGTACTTAAATTATGATGAGAGTATTTTCCAAAGAGAGATTATACCCTCTCTAATGTAAGTCCCAGCCGGGAAACAGGACATGCAGATATCATATTCATGGACTAGAAAACTCAGTATTATTAAGATGTCTATTTTTTCCAAATTGAAGTCTCAGCAGGATTTTGGTATAAATTCACAAGTTGATCCTAAAACATATATGGAAATACAGTGGCAAGAATAGTCAGTTTTAGTCACTCAGACAGTTTTGAAAAAGAACAAAGTTGAAGGACATTTAATGTGAGATTCAAAACTTTCTATAAGCTGCCACAGTAATCAAGACAGTGTAATTAATGACAGATGTGTGACTCAAAACAGGAAAGAAAGTCTAGACATATATCTATTATGTCTGTGATCAGTAAATTTTTTTTTTTAAACACCAAGATGCCAGGGCAATTCATTAAGAAAGGATAGTCCTTTCAAAAAATGTTACTGGAGATTGATTCTCAGCCCTCTTGGAGGAGGTTTGTCTTACAGCTTCACCATCAGCAGTCGTCTTCTCTTCTAGAATTCCTCTCTGAGAATTCTGGCAGGATTCAGAATCCCCCTACCTTTTGGAACCCACCTCCTTATCCTCTCCCAGAGTCCTTTTCCTCTTAAAGCCCCCTTCCCTAGAATCTAGCTTTCACCAAAACTTCCTTCCTTTCAGTCTCCTCCTCCCCAAATTCTCACAGAGGCCCACTCCCAAATCCCCCTCGTCAGAGCTCTCACCTTACACCCCCTCTTTGCCTGAATCTCCCTCCACTCTGGGCCCCCTGTTCCCCCCCACCCCCGCCTATTCTCCCCAGAATCTTCCTCTCCTCAGAGTCCACGACCCCTGCATCGCCCTCCTTCAGAAGCTCCCTCTCTGCAATCCACTTTTCCCAGAACTGGCCCCCTAGAGCCCATTTTCACAAAATCTTCATCCTGGGACTTCTCTGATGACTAAGCCTCCTCGCTCCCCATGCAGGGGGGCCTGTGTTCCATCCCTGGTCAGCGAATTACATCCTGCCTGCCACTACCAAAGAAGACGCATGCCACAACTCATGCACAAGGAAAAGCAAAGATCCCATGTAACTAAGACCCGGCACAGCCAAATATATAAATATTTTAAAACAA
The DNA here is from genome assembly GCF_000754665.1 of Bison bison bison. Classification (NCBI taxonomy): domain Eukaryota; kingdom Metazoa; phylum Chordata; class Mammalia; order Artiodactyla; family Bovidae; genus Bison; species Bison bison. The sequence continues at coordinate 4,628,389 of NW_011494924.1, read as the reverse complement.
ACAAAATGTTACCGGAACAACTGTATATCCAAATAGGATAAATAACTAGCCCTTTTCTGGCACAAAATGTGAATATTCATTCAAAATGGATCAAAGGCCTAAGACTAAAAGCTGAACATCTAAAACCTCTAGAAGAAACAAAGGAGAAAATCACTGTAGCCTAAAAATTTCTTATGACGCAAAAATGTAGGTAAAGATTTCTTATGACACAAAAATTAAGAACCATAAAAGAAAAAATTAATAAATTAGACTTCATCAGAATTTAAAACTTCTGCTTTTCAAAAGGCACTTAAGAAAATGAAAAGACAAGCCATAGACTTGAAGATAATGTTTGCAGGACACATTATCTGGTAAAAGAATTATATCCAAAGCATATGAAGAACTCTTACAATTTAGTTATAAGAAAAACTACCCAATGAAAAAATGGGCAAAAGATTGGAGTACTTTATTAAAGAAGATGAAAGAATGGCAAATAAGCACATGCAAAGATCCTCAACGTGTTAGACATTAAAGATAGACAGGGTAGCACTACACATCCGCTAGAATGCTTCTAATCAGAGCCAACAATACCAATATTTGCAAGGATGCAGAGTAACCAGAGCTCTAACAGGTTGCTGGTAAGGATCTTAAATGGTACAACCACTTTGGCAAGTTCTTTTCAAATTAAAATTAACCATATGAGCAATTCTAATCTCACTGACTTCCCAAAAGAGATGAAAACAAGTCGGCAACAAAAACTCATATATGAATGTTTGCATGAATGTATATAGATAGTATCTTATTCATAATTGCCAAAAAACACAACAACCCAAATGTCTGACAACTAACTGGTTAAGTTATAGTATGTCTATCCACTGTAATACTGTATGCAGCCAGGGTGTGAGTCTCCAAATCATGCTGAGCAAAAGAAGCCAAATGATTTTGTTTATGTGAAATTCTAGGAAAGGTAAAGCTAATTGCTAGTAATGGAAATCATTATCAATGGTTGCCTGAGCCTAGGGAGGTACCGTTAATTGTAGAAATGTATGAAGAAACTTTAGGGGTGATGGATATTCTTCACCTTCATTATGGTTGGTCTTTAGACAAGTATACTTTATGTGTCTGCTAAAAACTCTTTAAACTGTACATAGTAAATGGGTACATTTTGTGTTGTATACTGGTTACACCTCTCCGTAAATTAGATTTTTCAAGTGAGAGAAACTGAAAAATCTAAGTAAAAATTGAATTTAGGCCACTGTAGAGTGCAACAGAAAAATGTGTGATCTCCACTTACTTTAGGGACTTCCATCCTAGTAATCATGGTAAATGATTACTAACTACATAAGACTGGCAGGATGGCATTCCCTGAAGTCTTGCTGACCTTCCACATTGATTATGAGGGATAAGGAAAACATCAAAGTAGAATGGAGACTGGGATTTGAAATTCTATTTGGATAAAATAACACCTTGTCACCACCATCACACATTCCAGTCCAATCAACTGCTGACAATTCTCTGTTGGTGTCAGAGAAGAGATTCATCTTGCTGTGTGAAGAAGAAAGAAAGACTGATGAACTTATTTCAAATTGTGCAGCATTAGATGAAAGAGGACAGAAATGCTAATGTGTGTGTAGGTCAGTTGCTTGATTTTAGAAATAGCTGAAAGTATATGAAAACAGCAGCAAATGAGTGAGAGACACTTGAGGCTTTTATAAATAGATTAGACTGATAATTTGGGCAGATGGTGTAGGCACAAGTATTTGAATCTCAGCAAAGTATTTGACTGAAATCTCTCATGATATTCTTGAGGATAAAATAGAGATGTGTAACACACATGAAGAATTTAACTAGGTTCATAATCGTATAATTATCATACCTGAAGCTCTTATGCTAGGAGAGTTTTGTCCTCACTCTTCTCTTGAATATGACTAGCATATATTTACACATTACTTAGATGAAGGCATCATTAGCATGCTGATAAACTGATTTTTTGGCACCCCACTCCAGTACTCTTGCCTGGAAAATCCCATGGACAGAGGAGCCTGGTAGGCTGCAGTCCATGGGGTCGCTGAGAATCGGACACGATTGATCGACTTCACTTTCACTTTTCACTTTCATGCGTTGGAGAAGGAAATGGCAACCCACTCCAGTGTTCTTGCCTGGAGAATCCCAGGGACAGGGGAGCCTGGTGGGCTGCCGTCTATGGGATCACACAGAGTTGGACACGACTGAAGCGACTTAGCAGCAGCAGCAAACTGATTTTTTAGTGAAAACTAGAACTTTAATAAGCTGCAATTACAGGCCACATCTCAGGACTTCCCTGGTGACTCAGACAGTAAAGAATCTGCCTGCGATGCCAGAGACCTGGGTTTAGTCACTGGTTTGGCTAGATCCCCTGGAGAAGGGCATAGCAACCCATTCCAGTATTCTTACATGGAGAATCCCCATGGACAGAGGAGCTTGGCAGATAACAGTCCATAGGATCACAGAGAGTCAGACACGACTGAGCAGCTAAGCACACAGAGGCCATGTGTGCAAAATAAGAAATCTTATTCAAGTCCAAAAAAGAGAAGTACACAAATTTTGGATAAGGGAAATGGTTTTGTAGGAGCCATGCAAGAACAACAAATCTCTAGGGCTGTAGTTGAATATAATTTTGATAGGAGTCAGTAGAGTAACTGTAGCTGCCATAATAACAGTGGCTGATTTAATAAACATTTTTTCCCACCATAAGGAAGATGAAAGGAATTTGGGTTTTGTTTTGCTTTTTCTGTTTTTTGAGATTCCAAAAGTCAGTGACATCATGCAACCTGTTTCACTTAGCATAATGAGGTCAAGATCCATCCATGTTGTCATAAATGGCTGGATATCCTCATTTTTTATGGCTGAATACTATTGCTGTGTGTATGTGTGTGTGTGTGTGTGTGTGTGTGTGTGTGTGTTAACATTTTCTTTATCCATTGATGGACACTTAAGTTGTTTCCATGTCTTGGTTGCTGTGAATAATGCTGCAGTGAACATGAGGGTGCAAGTGTCTTGAGATCCTGAGTTAAATTTTTTTGATATATATATACCCCAAAGTGGGATTGTTAGATCATTTGGTAATTCTGTGTCTAATTTTTTGTGGAACCTCCATTCTGTTTTCCATAGCAGCTGTACCAATTTACAGTCCCACCAACAGTACATAAGGATTCCCTTTATCTACTCACCAACACTTGCATTTCTTACTTTTTCGATAATGGCCATTCTAACAGATAAGAGATGATATTTTGTTGTGGTTTTGGTTTGCATTTCCCTGGTAATTAGTGGTGTTGAACACCTTTTCATGTATGTGCCTGTTGGCCCATCTGTATATCTTCTTTGGGAAATGTCTATTTTTAAAACTTGATTGAGTTTTTGGTTACTGAGATGTGAGTTCTTTTTATTTTTGATATCCCCTATAGATGCATGATTTGCAGATACTTTCTCCCCTTTGATAGGTTGCTTTTTCATCTTGGTGGTAGTTTCCTATGTTGTGTAGAAGCTTTTTAGTTTGATGTCAGCGCATCATAGTATGGTCTTAAAAGAATGCTGAAAAATCGAATCTTGCATAAGACCTTGAAAGAAACAGCATAGAGAACAAATTTTACTAGCTGATGCGCCAGCTTCTTAAGGTTAAATTGATTCTGTAGGTGGATACTTTTCTTCACGGAAGGAGACTCCTAACAGAAGCCTGTCAAGAGCATGATATTCATTTAGTTTATAACATGTTTTTTCTTTCCTGGTACTTTTATGGACTTCCTTGGTGGCTCAGACAGTAAAGAATCTGCCTGTAACGGGGGAGACCTGAGTTTGATCCCTGGGCTGGGAAGACCCCTGGAGGAGGGCATGGCAACCCACTCCAGTATTCTTGCCTGGAGAATTCCATGGACAGAGGAGCCTGGCAGGCTACAGTCCATGGGGTCACAAAGAGTCCGACATGACTGAGTGACTAAGCACTACTTTTATAAACTTACAGCATCTTTGAAAGGTTAGGAGTTCCAGTGTAACTGTCCTACATAATGGATAGACTTTTGTATCATCTATAGCAAAGTCAGTTTATTCTTGTTCCCTTCCTTACCCTCAACCAGTTATGTGGGGTGTGGCATCTTACATTGTAACTGGTTGATACTTAAGGAAATAATGGTTTAGGGTCAGCCTTTATCTGGAATATTAAGTAGGGATTGAGGTTTGATACTCATCCCTTTTTTCCAGCTGAGGAGTTTGAGTCTCTCCTCTTTCCAGCCTTCCATTATATAGACCAGGATTTCTGCTCTTTTGCTGCTTTTGTTACAGAAGTGTTGCAGAAAGAGGATTTATTAAATGAGATACAAGTTAGTAGAGCAATTTCTAAACGATAAAGGATTCCACAAGGATAAAGTAGTATTAGCTCAAGTTGCAGCTGATGCAACCTTGGCCTGTAATAGATCTATGCTGTTTACGATTATATATCACTAGCTCAGCCATTATATTTATATCTTCTTAGTTATCTAGTACTTTCCTGGTCAGAAAATTTCTCTCTTCAACCCTCTAGTTACATTTCTATCTACATTATTCTTGGTGTATTTCATTGTATCAAATTTGTTGAAAAGATTGATACTATCCATCAAGAATACCTGTATCTTCCCATCTTGTAACTTCATCATGCCTCTCTATTTTCATATATACCACCCATTTGTTGTTGTTGTCTTTAATTTCAAAGGAGACAGGACCTCTTTCCAGAGACCACACCTTTTCTGTATACTAAATACTAATAAGCTAACTGAAGTCCCAAACACCACCAGTATCATGACCTATCCGCTTTTCTTTCTAATGAGGATAAGGTCTCCCCATCTTGGAACAGCTTTTGATTGACTCATTTTTCTCCTTTTTTGAACCTTTCTATGTCACTGCAGAACTTTTCAAGTATATGAGGGCCTATAACTGATAACCATGTTTTCTTTTGATGCAAGAGTGAGTGTGATGTAGCATATCAAATTCTCAGCCTAAAAAAATCATGACAACAAGATAATTTCAGATTGTGAAGGAAATAAACAGAATAATGTAAGAGTAATTGGAGGAGAAAGAATTGGCTTTGTATAAGCAGTAATTTTAAATAAAAATTTTGTCTGAGAAAAAATTTCGAGGTCTTGATCTCTGGATGAGGAAATTGAAGATGAGAAAGCATAAATAATTAAGTTAATTATTTGCAAATGTTTTATTTTAAACAGTGTTCATTATATAATTTTGATTATATTATTTGAATTTTAAAGTCTTACTTTAAGGCAAAATTTATTTCCTAATAGTCATCGTTAGATTTCAGAAGTCTTATATATCTGTTTTTCTTACAGTTAAATGAAGAAAAATAACCTTCACTAGGACATTATATTTATCTCATTGTCATTGATCCAACGTATATGTATTGAATGCTTACCACATGCCAGGCACGCTACTAGGCGCTGGGGATAAACAGAAATAAACCAGACACAGCTCTTTCCCTCAATAAACTCCACTGAGGCAGCTTTTAGGGGTAACAGATGATTTAAATTTATCATCGACTTTGAAATAGATTCACTGTGTCCGTTACAGTAGAAAGTTCCTCACTAGTTTTAAGAAGGTATTTTACGAACATACAATTCAGCATTTAAAAGTGGTTTTATTTTATCAAATGGAGTTTTTATTCTGAATAGAAAGTGAACATAGGTGGAAAAAAAAAACAAAACATGAATCAAACTGTTACAGTAATAACTGAACAGGGGACAGATCACTTCATTTATGGTTGAGTCTTGGGAAAACGTCACTTAGGAGTCAGAACGTATATTCAGTGTTAAGGAATAAGTCTGATTCAGTGGAGAATAGAATGAAAGCTAATTTGGTGTGGGAGGGGAGCATTGATCACAGAGATGGGATTAAATACCAAGGTATACTTAAAGGACCTGGATAAATAGGCGTGACTGGAGTAGAAGGTTTGTATTGGTAAACAGTAAAAGATAAAGCAAAGTCATTCAGTAGAAAAAAAGATTTTGGTTGTACCATAATAGTAACATGTTCCTAAAATCCTCAGTTCACTTGCAGTCTATTTTACTGTTTCTTCTATAAAGGGATTATCACAGTGTGCAGTTTGCAGTTGTATCATGATTCTAAATAAATCTTTGTTTACACCCCTAAATGTGTTCTATAGATACTGAGGCCAGAGTCATTAGCCCTCCTCAGGTTAAAATGATCTTTTGTTTTTCAGTTACTTACACGCCAAGTCAATCATCCACAGAGACCTCAAGAGTAATAGTATCCTTCCTGAACTTGTCTGCGAAGTTTGAAAACATCTGACCTTTTCTCCTGCATTTTATCTTCACATTATGTAAAACCAGCTTTCATGCTGAGTTCAACAACACATTGTAAAGGGAATCAATAACTGGGTTTGCACAGGAGGCTAATAGTGCATGATACTCCAACCTGCTTCTGGTTTTTGAACAGCTAAGCATTGCAAAAAAGAAAAGCCTATGAAGTCCTTATGATAGTAGGACTGTGATTGCTTATGTCCTGTAAGCACTATAACATGCATAGTTTCGTAGCTATCTACTAGCTTCTTTCAGTGCCCTGACCTTGTTCAGTGGTCGTTGAGATGTAATTGACGGCTCTACATTATATAACAATGAGATGAGGCAAACATAACGTTTCTTCTTGCTCCGTAAGCCCGATTCAGATCCGATCTGCCAGGTGCCTAAATGCCAGTGAAGAGCTTTATAGCCTTCCTAGCAGTGCCAGAAGGATATTTGGGCCTCTTTTAGTAAAATCCAATGCGGAAGTCCCAAGGTCCCCCACAAACTTAGGAAAACAGCTTACCTCATCTTACCATGTTTGAGGCACCAAAAATCCTAAAAGCAGGTCACACAGTTCAAATAACACTATTTTTAAAGCATACTTATTAACTTTAAAAGGAAATGTGAAGTACTATACTTCCTTTTAAAGAATATCATAATAAAGAATTGTGGAAATTATATCTCATACCTAAAATCTTCATAATGCTTGCTTTGATAGGAAAATGAGACCTGTTGTTTTCCTTTACTTAACTACACCTCAGATATTTTTCTTCATGAAGACCTCACAGTAAAAATAGGTGATTTTGGTCTAGCCACAGTGAAATCTCGATGGAGTGGGTCCCATCAGTTTGAACAGTTGTCTGGATCCATTTTGTGGATGGTAAGAATTGAGGCTATTTCTCCATTAATTAAATTTTTGGCCCCTGAGATGCTGTTATTAGAAAGTCATTGAAGGTTTCAACTATAGTGTTCTCATAGTTCTCAGTATACACAAAAACCAATGTTGATCTTATTTTGTTATAAATAGATTTTAATTTTATCTTTAGGAAGAATATTATGGAACCAGCTTCAGTATATCTTAAACAAAAGAATGTATCTTTTATAAGCACTGCTTAAGTTTTATTCAGAATTGTCTCTCTAAAATATTTTGTGTTTAGAATGTTCTGTGTATGTTGTTTCAAAAAAGAAGTATGCAATTTAAAAGTAGGTGTGATTTGCAGCCATTATTAAGGTTTCAATAAAAGAACTACTCCTTTTAAGAACAAGAGACTGTTTCACAATCTTATTTAAGCCTAAATTGGAAAGTTACTTTCTTTAGACTAGAAAGAATGGTATAATTATGGGCAGCTGGGAAAAGAAAAAGAAAAATGAAAGGTAGATTTTAAACACTGTCAGCCTTGTGTGCCCTGCATAGCTCCTTGTTCTTTCTTTATTCCTATTTCTGCTTTGTGGAAAAGAAGAGAGAGAAATTATAAGAAGAGGGAACTAAAACTTTTGTTCAGTTCCTTTCAGCATGCTGTGAAAAGGGTGGTCATAGGGCTTTTCTTAAGCCAGCTCTTCTCAGGAGGGTCCTTAAGACCCTTCAAGGTTTCCCAAGGTCGTCCTGTGTGAGACTAGCTTTTTCTTCATACTGTTCAACACATCACAACAGATTGAATGCATAACTGAGTATGTGACCGTAGCTGGCTGCTGTTAAACCAGTCAAAAAGAACTACAGGGACTTCCCTGGCAGTCCAGTGGTTAAGGCTCCATGCTTCTACTCCAGGGGTCACAGGTTCAGTCCCTGGTCGGGGAACCAAGATCCTGCATGCCTTGTGGCATGGCAAGGAAAAAAAATGGCAGTAGTGTTCTTCTCACTAAACTTTGTTTTTGAAAATCTAGTTTTCATTTTTTTTTTAAAGGGTAATCTGTCTTAACGGCTAATGGTTGTTTTATAATTTAATAAATATTTTAACAGTTCCTCAGTTAAGTTTTAATATGCTCAGTATCCATAGGTATAATCCACATAAACAGATGCTTCTTGGGGTCCTCCATAATTTTTAAGACTGAAAAAATCCTGAGACCAAAAAATCCTTGAGATTTTTTGTGCTCCAAGTTGAATACAGGATGTTCCAAAACTGTTAGTGCAGTTTTAAGTTTTGAATAACTGAATCTGCAGTAAAACTTTAGGATACCTGCTGGAAAAAGCAAAACTGCAAGGACTTTCAAAGCTACATTTGCCTGAATTCCCTGAACTTATCTGTAGCAGTTCTAAGAAGAGGATTCTGAATTAGTCAAGATAAGCCTGGGGTTAAATTTGGCTATGATTTCTTATAATAACTGGCATTAGAGTGAGTGGCAAGGTGGAAGGGGGTTGGCCTTGGACTTGGAGTCCAGAGGTCTGCACTCTCGTACTTTTGACTCTTAACCTGCCTGTTTCTTGACCTCCTCCAAGTCTTTCCATCTTTAACACTGGGTTGAACCAATGGATTTTGAATGCCTTTTCTGGGATTTAGTAATTAGAGCTAGCTATATTTTTCTTTAATATATGTTTGTTTTAATAAATAATTATAAACAAACTAATTAATCATTGTAATCTGGATCTCAGACACCTTTAAGTCATACACCTTATAACAAAGATAACAGTGTATCCTGCGAGAAGGTGAAATTGCAAAATCTACAATTATAAAGAAACAATTGATACATGTTTTAAAGGTGTGTTTATTTTAACTGGTGTGGGAAAGTTAGGCTCAGTCAAGTCTCCAGGTTTGTCCTTTTCCAAAAATCTTAGATTATACAGTTTATAGACTATTATACATTGTTTTATATTTTCTTTTAATTTCTTTTTTGTTAATACCTGGGGAGATGGGTTCATCCTTTATTCCACCAAGCTGAGTTTTAAGACGAGAGATTAGTCAGTAGTACACTTAATTGTTGAGTAAAATCCTTTTGAGTTGATCCTGCCTTCATAAATAGGAACATCCATAGACTAGGAGAGAAGAACTTGGTCAGAACCAAAGGTTAGGTAAGTCCCTGAATTATTTACAGTGGTATTCTCAATCTTTATTTATATCTTAAATAAGAAAACCTTTTGTGAAAATCTTTGTTACTAAATTAATTGAGGATAAATCATGCATTTCTTATAAATAGATCACATATGACTTTTCATCAAACCATCTACCAACAGCAGTGAAGTAAAACTAAATTTCAAGAAGGCAGTTCTTCAACTGTTCCTCACAAAATTGCATCGTGGCTTTGAAAATTATGTCTGTATCATAACCAGCCTCTTAATAATCTGGCTTGTTCATTACATCACAATTGTGTGGGGTTATTTTGCACTGTACTACCAAGAACAGTTATCAAGAAAATACATGACAAAACCAAGGAGATGTAACCTTCACCACACCCCGACGCCACCCCATCCTTGACTTGCATCTGGGTCTCCCATACATCTTTCCTCAGTGGTTCTCAACCTTGGTGGACATTAAAGTCATCTGCGGAGCTATAAAAACTAGCAGTTGAAGCTGTTCCCATCCCTAGACTCTGATGGTGTATTATTGAGCTAGTATGTAGTCTGGATGTTGAGAGGTGAAAGGCTGCTTAGGTGATTCTGTTTTGCAGGTAAGACTGAAAGTGCTGTCACTCCTTATAAGACAGTCTGCCCTGCCTTACCCTGACCACTGACTGGGAATCTTGTTCCAGGTCTTTGGGCCATTTTTGCAGCTTGTCCTGATTTTGGTATCAGACTCATGTTTTCACAAAGTCTTGTTACCCTGCAGTTTCTCTAATTTCTTCCTGATGAAACAGTCCAGAAGATGCAAGGTGAAGGAACTCTTTAAAGCCAATATTTAATCAACCATTTGTTGTATTACATGTAAATGGCTAATAAGGAATCTAGTTGTAGACTATAGTAACTGGAATGTGTGAAAATATAGCAAATATGATTAGGTCTGTATCTTTGCCCAAGAAGAAGCAGCCAAAAGAATCTTAATACCATTTTCTATTAAATCTACCTACTGTCTCTCGGTTTTGTTAATAAAGCATCCATGGCATAATTACACTTCTTTTGGAGACAGGAAAGGCATTTGAATGTATCAGTCTTGAAATTTTACCATGATTGTCTAAGGTGTGCTGAGATGAGGAGATTCATTTGTACCAATGGGAAAACTTAAATTCTCAGGCGATTACCATAGTGGTTATGCTACTTCCAAACATCTCATAATGACAGGTCTAGGGTTTCTTTCCTGAGTCAGTAATGGAAAGTGGGAACTCACTCTTAATAGGAAAAGTAATGGGAAAAATTCAAATGGCAGTAATGGTATTTTGTGTAGAAAGAGGGTAGCTGTTAAAGTTTTTTAAATCTTAATAATGTATATGGAATCTCAGTACTGTTTCTCTCAGAGTTTACAGAGCATTTATTTTTTGTTTATCTTTGATAATCAGTTTTCTTTCCTTGGCCATAAATAAGAGAATTGATTACATATTTTACATAGGTTATTTAATGATAAAAACATTGTTCTGAGAATTATAATAATTTGGTTTTCAGTCTTTATTTGGTTGATGTGAATAATAAACAAGAATATTTTCCTTTTTATGTTCTACCAGGCACCAGAAGTAATCAGAATGCAAGATAAAAACCCATATAGCTTTCAGTCAGATGTATATGCATTTGGGATTGTTCTGTATGAATTGATGACCGGACAGTTACCTTATTCAAATATCAACAACAGGGACCAGGTAAATATTCACCATTTCTTGGGGTTCATTTTATTATTTGTCAAGAGGCTCCAATTCATTGTAGCAAAGAAGTAAGTCTTGGATCCCGGATAAGCATGAAGGATAGAACTCTTGATCTTGGTTCCAGGTTTAGAATTTTTTGTTCAGTACTTTTGACAGTAATGACAGCGTGTAAGACCTTTCCTTGAAATACCATACTTCAGTGTTGTAGTGGAGTGAACCTCCTGCTCTGCTGACTAGAAACTAGAGACACAGTGCTGGCTCTGGCTCCTGCCTTGTGACCCTGGCACAGTGCTGTAGCATCTGGGCTCAGGCCTTTTACTCTGTCACAGACTGTCTGTGCAGGTCTGAGCAGGTGCTCAGCTGTGAACTTCTTGATACCAAGTCCTTTTAAAATGACTAAGATTCCTCCCTACTTTTTAGATTTTTAAAGCTAGATAAATGAAAGGACTGTTATATCATGCTTTCATTTTTCTGTGAGAAGAATTCAAATAGGAGGGGATTTTTTACTTCTCTCTTCCTAAGCTCCTGCTCTCTCTTCCTTGTCTTCCAAAGTGTCAGCATAGCCTCGTTCAGCTCTTTGTAATTTTGATCCCAGCCATGTTAAATTCACCTAGGCTTTTAACACTGGCCAAGAAAAATGAATTTTCTTTACTGAAGTTACCTCATATACCTCAGCATTTTAAGAGAGTGGGTGTGTGTGTGTGTGGAGAGAGATTGCAGCAGTTACACTGTTAATATATTAGAGAACAATAGTTGACCATATAAACTGGGATTAAAATAGTATTTATACATTATACTGTGATTTGTATGTGAATCACCGGAATAGTTTATTTTAAAAATGAAGATGCTGGAGCAGATGCTGAATCAGTGGGGTGGGGTCCGGGCATCGGCATTTTAATGGGTTTGCTGGGTGTTTCTAACACACACGGAGAGTCACCAGTGTAGAGTCTTTTTAAAAGCATGAATGTTGTATGTGTTTGATCATAACCTCCCAACCTAATGAAATGATAGTTTTTAATGTATAATGCTTCCTTTAGTAGTTTTTGGTCAGCAGTTCAACTGTCAATCTTTTTGGTAATACTGAAGCTTTCTAAAGATACTGGGTAGCTTTCTCACTAAGAATTTTTGACTATCATGTAATATCAGAGAAGTAATCTAAATTGTCATATGCTTGTGTGTACTTTTAATAAGTATGACCCTAACTCAACAATGGCCTTGATTCTCTATCTTGAGGATTTTTTAAATTGGCTACATTTCCACCTAAGTCAGTCTAAAACTATTTTTTTTTTATTGTTGTTTGGTCTAACTACTTCATAGCTTTAAAATGTTGAATTATAGCTCTAAGTTTTAGAAAGAAATCTATGACCTGGCTTCTGATGACCTGATTCTTTTAAGCCTCCATGAAACTTAGATTCAGAGTGGGCTAAAATAGAAGCTAAAGAACATAATTGAAACACTGCACTTACTGTCCTTGTGACAGATCCTAGATCACTGAGATGATTGATTCGATGATGACATTCTGAGGAGCAAGATTGTCTCTAATTTACCAGCTTCATGTACCCTGCCTCTTACAGTCTTATTAACTCAGCCATCCAGTGTAATACCCTGTGCCATGTTCAGTTTTCCTAGCCATGCTGTTCTTCTAGATGAATTATGAGGGAATTTTAGTTTAGTTTTAGTTGATTTATCATAGAGACAAAAAATAATTAAAAAAAATTATGAACCTAAGGTCTGGATGAAATCCGTTTGTCAGTGAATAAGTTTGTTTTAATAAAATAATAAAGTTATATTATGGAAATAAGTAATAGTGTCTCCAAAATACGGAAAAAACATCCCAGAGTTCTGCACTCATCCACTTCTTGGCATTTTAGGTGCTTTGTCCTCCATGGGAGTGTAATAAATGCTGTGCAAGGGCTTACTTCCCATGAGAGAAGTGAGTGACCAACAGAAGGGTAAGGCCTTTACTAGTTAATTCTTTCTGGTAGTATAGTTAGAGCCTTCTGGAATTTGCCAGTCTGAAACCAAGTGTTTGATGAAGAAAAAAGGATATGAAAGAATTGTGTTCTCTTCCCACCATCCCCATTCTACTTCATTCCTTCCTAGTCTGCTTTCTTTAAGAGGCGCTTTTCATGGAACTCCCTCTTTTGAATCAGATACTCTAGTCATCCTCAGTGAAGTAACCCCAGGTAGTGTTGCATCCATCTCCTTGATTTGATTTTTCTTTCTGTCTTTCTCATACTTCAATTTCTATGGCTCTCAGATTGGACTTCTGTGTGAAAATCTAGGAATAATCTTTATTTTTTCCATGGGAGATGGTACAGCTGCTTCTTTACTGTGTAATATAGGCCCATCCCCCCATATTCTCACCCCTCAGAAGTCTGAGGTGGCAGGTTTTGCCTGTAAATTCAAGATAGGACAGGTCAAACAGCCTGATGTGATGGCAGATGTTGGACTCACAACCTGCATGACCTGGCCACTGTAGCTCTCTAGGTATCTTTTTTTTTTCCCTATTATTAAAAATAAGAGATTGAACTAAAGAATTCCTTAAAGTTAACAAAGATTGGATTCTTTCCTAAACAAGCCCCTTAACTCCTTGAGGAATGACCATCCCTATATGACTTTGCTGAGTAGCATGCCTTTTTATTTCACTTACCCAAATGCCAAAAGTCTGAGAAATTGCTTTGTCCTTTCCCCTGTCTTTATCATTCTGTTTTGCTGTCTAGTCAACCTATTCTTACCTCTTGTAGTGCAGCTTCGCTACTAAATTGGGATTAATAATGTGCTCAGTTAAGCTAGGTATAGTGACTTTTTTTTCTCTCAGAGCAGAAGTGCTGTGTCATCTTAGAAGAAAATAACAGATGTTTATATTTCACATGAATTCCAGTTATTACTGCTCTATAACCAACCACCTAAAATGTAGTGACTTAAACGATAAATCTGCAGTGTGGGCTTCTCTCAATGTGGAAGGTTTATCTCTGTTTCACATGGTATTGGCTGTGGTCAGTTCACTGGCTGGTAAAGTATCTACTTCCAAAATAGCTTATTTGCATACATGAGAAGGTATGACCAGTTAACCAGTTAGCTGTCAGCCGGAAGCTTAGTCATGGCCAAGGGCCAGGGGCCTCAGTTCTTGTCAACATAGGTCTTTCTATGAGGACTTTTTCACAGGAAGCTTGGACTTTCTCACAGTATGGTGGCTGGGTTCTAAGCTGCAAGATCTAAAGGAGACAGGAAATGACAATTACCAGGGAATGATAACAAGTATATTCTTGTTGTTGTTGTTTAGTTGCTAAGTCATGTCCAACTCTTTTGTGACCCCATGGACTATAGCCTGCCAGTCTCCTCTGTCCATGGCATTTCCCAGGCAAGGATACTGGAGTGGGTTGCCATCTCCTCCAGGGGATCTTCGCGACCCAGAGATCGAACCTAAGTCTCCTGAATTGGCAGGTGGATTCTTTACTACTGAGTCTCCAGGGAAGCCAATAAGTTATCAACATGCAAACTAGTTTATTTTAATTAAAAAATTTGTGATACCTACTGTATGGGATTTAGAGCGATACAAAGAGTATACAAAGAGCCTGTGTGAGTAAAACACAGGCTGTGCTCTCAGGGGAGTTCACAGTTCTGTTGAGGCAGTGCAGGAGGTGATATTGAGGATGAGCAGATGTGTGCTCCAACAAAACAGGAGTGAATGGAGGGCAGGGATACCAGGAGTGCAAGTATAGATGTGTAGACTGAGGATGAAAGTAACCAGTCCCAGAATTTCAAACCAAGCTGTTGATTTTGTAGTATAAGTGCCAGTTTAATTTCCTATCCATAAATTACATCCGGGAAAGACCTTCCCTTGAAAGTTTAAATCATTGCAAAGAATGTAATTTTCAGTGTATTATATTGACATTTCCAAAAAATGTGATTATATAACTTTTAAATGTACCAATTAAAATCTAAGTCATACTTTATTTCGATACTTACCATCATTATTTGTTCAAAAAATATAAAACCTCTTCATTAATTTTTATAAGTTTCGAAACTTCCATGGCCATCCAGTGGTTAAAACTCTGCTCCCACTGCACGAGACACAAGTTCTGTCCCTGGTTGGGGAACTAAGATCTGCACAATGCAGCCAAAATGTGTGTGTGTGTGTGTGTGTGTGTGTGTGTGTGTGTGTGTGTGTATGTATGTATGTATATACATACAAAACATGTATGAATGAATATTATATATATACAAATTTCTGCAAGTTTTACATGGCTCTTTTTTTGCCTTTAAACTATTGAATATTTGTATTTTTATTTCTCCAATGAATTATTTTCCTAATGTAACATTTTTATGCTTTAAAACCTCTTATTGATCACTCAAATTATATCTCTGCAACAAAAAATACAGATTTTAATTTAGAATTTTTTTAAAAAGTTGCCAGTGACCTTAGGCTCTGTTAACTTTTTAAATTCCAAATTATCTATTAACAATTATTAATATATACCTGATGAAAATAACATACAGGTTTTGATATATAGAAACAGGTAAAATTTTATTGGAAATGTGTATTTTAATGAACAACATGGGATTTTATTTTCTCTTCATCCATATATTTGTGAAAAATAAGACTTTTGCTAGAATAAGCGGGGACTTAGCATCAGTCCTTTTTCTAGTTTTATTTTTAAAGAAGTGCTGAGAAATATTGTTCAAATAAATATTAAAAGAGTATGGGAAAGTCAGAAGTTTTGTTACAACTGTATGCAGAGCTCAGCAGACCACCCTCAGGTTCAGTAATTCATTAAGTCATACAGAACTCACTGGAAGTTGTTAATATTCAGATGATGGTTTATTAAAACAAAGGGATATAGGTTAAAATGAGCCACAGGAAGAGGCACATAGGGCAGAATCCAGGAGAGTGTCACAAATGGAGTTTCCAGTTGTCCTCTTCCAGTGCAGTTGTGGCCAGTACTAAGTTCTGGCAGCCACATGTGACAGCATGCAGAAAGTATTGCCAGCCAGGGAAACTCGCTAGAGTCTTGGAGGCCAGAGTCATTCTCAGGCCTCAGTCACATAGATACAGTTGGCTACCTTAGTTTTTAGCCCCTGCAGAGGTCAAACTGATATCATATAACTTAAAGCCCTCTGTGCTGCTGCTGCTGCTAAGTCTCTTCAGTTGTGTCCGACCCTGTGCGACCCCATAGACGGCAGCCCACCAGGCTCCTCCGTCCCTGGGATTCTCCAGGCAAGAACACTGGAGTGAGTTGCCAAAGCCCTCTCAGTAAATCACAATGATAGAATAAGACTGTCTGACATGATCTTAGACTCCCAGGTAAACAAAGGCACTCTTATCAGGCAGAACATTCCAGCGCTCAGAGATTACCATCCAGATGGTGCTGGTGCTTAGTCGTTCATTCACTCCTCCTCCAGGGGATCTTCCCAATCCAGGGGCTGAACCAAGGTCTTCTGGGACCTAGCCCTCCCTTTGGGCAAGATTAATTCTTTACCATAACTGCGTCACTGGTTATTTCAACTCTTTTTATGGTCGTGGTTTAGTCGCCAAGTTGCGTCCAATTCTTTCAGTCCCATGGACTATCGTGTGCCAGGCTTCTCTGTCCATGGGATTTCCCAGGCAGGAACACTGGAGTGGATTGCCATTTCCTTCTTCAAAATATATAAATATATGCATAGAAATACTATAGTTTTATTAAATTAAAAGTAATAGCAAGTTATTTATTTGGAGAAGAGTCATTAAAATTGAAAATTCTATCTTTATAAAACCAATAATATTTCACTAAAATACTCTAAAAGTTGAATTTAATAAGAAAATATGTATCTGTTCTACTAGTTGATCACATAAAACCATCTTAAACTATTTCACAAGTCCTCAAAATAACAAGACTTGTCAACTTTCACACAGATTATATCGCTTGACCTACTTAATGCTTCTATTGAATTTCTTCTTTGCTTTATTAAAAAGCAGAAGTTAATTAATGTCAGTTAAGACAGAGCCATGGCTAACAAACACATGAAAAATGCTCAGCATCACTCATTATCAGAGAAATGCAAATCAAAACCACGATGAGGTACCATCTCACGCCAGTCAGAATGGCCGCTATCAAAAAGCCTACAAACAATAAATGCTGGAGAGGGTGTTGAGAAAAGGGAACCCTCTTACACTGTTGGTGGGAATGCAATCTAGTACAGCCACTGTGGAGAACAGTGTGGAGATTCCTTAAACTGGAACTAGAACTGCCATATGACCCAGCAATCCCACTGCTGGGCATGCACACCAAGGAAACCAGAATTGAAAGAGGCACGTGTACCCCAATGTTCATCACAGCACTGTTTACAGTAGCAAGGACATGGAAGCAGTCTAGATGTCCTTTGGCAGACAAATGGATAATGAATTTGTGATACATATACACAATGGAATATTACTCAGCGGTTAAAAAGAATGCATTTGAGTCAGTTCTCATGAGGTGAATGAAACTGGAGCCTAGTGTACAGAGTGAAGTAAGTCAGAAAGAGAAACATCAATACAGTATATTAACACATATATATAGAATTTAGAAAGATGGTAATGACGACCTTATATGCAAGACAGCAAAAGAGACACAAATATAAAGAACAGACTTTTGGACTCTGTGGGAGAAGGCAAGGGTGGGATGATTTGAGAGAAGAGCGTTGAAATGTGTATTACCATGTGTAAAATAGATGACCAGTGCAAGTACAATTCATGGAGCAGGGCACTCAGAGCCAGTGCACTGGGATAACCCAAAGGGGTGAGGTGGGGAGGGAGATGAGAGGGGGTTCAGGACGGTGGTACACGTGTACACCCGTGGCTGATTCGTGTCAATGTATGGCAAAAACCACCACAATATTGTAAAGTAATTAGCCTCCAATTAAAATCAATTTATTTTTTTTAAGTCTGTGCAAGGAAAAGAGACAAAGCCACGGATCAGAAGCACATGGCCATAACTGAAGATTTTGTGAACTCTCACAAGGAAAAAATTTGCTCTTTGAACAATAAGAAGGAACTCACTAAAATGTAACTGAGAACTGTTCAACAGGTTGAAAGCTGAAAGATGCCATTGGAACTGACAAAATGTTTCTTAAACATAAATGATGAAACAGTGAAACTACATAATATCTCCTCTGGCTGAAACATTCAAGAAGTTTAAAATGCTTAAGTTAAAAATAAAATCCTAGTAAACAATGAGGACTTACTGTGCAACATAGAGAATATCTTACGATAACCTGTAATGGAAAAGAATCTGAAAAAGAATGTATATAACTGAATCACTTCGCTGTAAACTAGAATCTGACACAACACTGTAAATCACTACACTTTTCTGTTGCATGCCAAAGATTATTTAATAACGTCATTAAAAAATTATTTTAATAATTAGCTGGCAATTCAGTTGATTTTGCTGAAAGCAAAGAATTGGAAACCAATTGTCTTACAAAGGGATTTGCTACCCATTCATTAGAGTCCAGTTAGATAGCAGTATTTGAAAGCGTCCCTTTGGTACCCTGAGCAGTTTTACACCTTGGCGCAGTGTGATATATGCAGTATATTGTGATTGCAATATGTCACACAATGCAGTGTCATTTACGCAATACATTGTGATATGCAATATATTTAAAGTGCACATGTGTAAAAGATATGCCTGTTATGAAGTGGGAGAAGAGCAGTTACAACAGAGGAGATGGGAAAGGAGGTAAGCGAAATTAAACTAACTTCACTTTGGTGGTGCTCGGGCAAATCAGCGTGTAGTTAAGTAAGGGTTAGTACAGCACCAAACCAGAAATAACATGAAGTAGGATATCAAACTTGACTGCTCCTGAAATTCATCAATTCTGCCCTGTAACCAAGGATCTCTGACTGCCTCTTTCCACCTTAGGCTCTGTTGTTGTTCAGGAGCTAAGTCATGTCCCCATGGACTGTAGCACTCCAGGCTCCCCTGTCCTTCACCATCTCCCAGAGTTTGCTCAAATTCACGTCCACTCAGTCTTGTCGTACTGTCTATCCATCTCCTCTGCTGTCCTCTTCTCCTTTTGCCTTCAGTCTTTCCAGCATCAGGGTCTGAGCATCCAGTCTACCCCTATTGAACCTGTTCCCTCTAAGATCAAAATCCCTCTCTTCTCCCTGAGACTTAAGACTGCTAACATCTGTCTTTGCCCACTTTTAAAAGAACCACAAGTCAGAAAATTAGAAAGAAAGAAATCAGAAAAATTACAAATCTCTGCGTGCAGGGAAGATAAACCTTTTTACTTTGTTAAACAGAAGATACTAGTTCCCACTTCACCTTCTCTCTGGAGGAGACTCTGATTCTCAGACTTATATAACTCAATGCCCCATTAGAATTTCCTCAACAAAAGAGTTCAAAGTTCAGATGCCAGAACAGCTGCTTAACAGATTAACTTTGGTTAACCAAAGGTTAACTCTTGGTTGAATGGAAGAGGTACGATCTGATCTGTGTTTCAGAATGGTTACCCGATCAGTGGGAAAATGGGCTGGATAAGGAAAGACTGAAAGTGTGGGAAGCAGTTAGGAGACCTTTGTAGTACTCACGGGATCGTGAAGATTTCAGCTTGTAGCACATTAAGCATTGATTCCCCATAATCTATGATATATAAGACTCTGAATACTAGTGGCATTGTGCTTTTTAATTTTTTATTTAAGTGTAATGTACATACAGAAAAATCCATATTTTACGTGCACAGCTTGTTGAATTTTCAGTGTTTTCACTTATTTACAAGATTATATGATTTGCCTTTTTTTTTTTCCTCCCCAGATAATTTTTATGGTGGGACGAGGATATCTGTCTCCAGATCTCAGTAAGGTACGGAGTAACTGTCCAAAAGCCATGAAGAGATTAATGGCAGAGTGCCTAAAAAAGAAAAGAGATGAAAGACCACTCTTTCCCCAAGTAAGGAAAAGCTTTATGTTACCTAAAAGGACAGACTGTTAATTCGAATGCATATTTTAAGCACTTTTTTAGAGCACACAGTTTATATTCCACAGATTTGGATTACTTGTGATTATGTGCAGACTCGTACAAGTAAACACATTATTATTAAAGGTGATTTATAAAGGTTGAACCTAGTAACTTAGGATCCCAATACAAAAGATTCAGAAGCTTTTGCTTTTGTCTAACAGTTCTCAAACGTTTTGATCTCAGAACCATTTTCTATACTTAAAAATTATTGAAGACCCCCAAAGACCTTTTGTTTTTGTAGGTAGTAATTCCCATTTTAGAAACTAAAACTAAGGTTTTAAATATGTATTTATAAATTTACTTAAACATAGTAAAACCAGTACATGTTATATAATGTTTTATGAAAAAATGTATTTTCGAAACAAGAAAAAATTAGAGAAAAGTGACATTTGTTTTATACTTTCTCACAAATTGCTGCAAAAAGAAGACAGCTGGATTCTCTGCTTTGCATTCATTATGTTGTAATATCTTACATTATATAGCCTCTGAAAACTCCACTTATAAAGTAATGACATTAAAAAAGGCAAATAATACCTTAGTGCAAAATAGTTTTCTACAGACTACACTTTGTGTACTGCTACTTTTATTCTTCTTGACAATAAAATAAATAGGTTGCAAGCATCCCTCTAATATTAGGTTATTTGAAGAGGCATTTTTACCTGGAGCAAAAAGAGAAGGCAGCTCTTGGTGTTGTCTGCCATTCTCTTAACTCTTGGAAACTTTCCACAGATTGTTTTCAAGTTGAAAGGCTAACAGCCTTAGTAATTTTTCATAAGCCTCATGAACTGGAACTAAGTACCTGAACAAGCTTAGAAGTTTAGCTGTAGTAGGTACGGTCATAAAAATTCAGTGTTTTATAATACCTCGGAAATTCATCATACTCAATATAAATCTGTTTCAGTTAAATTCATTGGAGAAAGGAATGGGCGGCCGTCTATGGGGTTGCACAGAGTCGGACACGACTGAAGCGACTTAGCAGCAGCAGCAGTTAAATTCATCATACGCTGTATAAATGTTTCAGCAAGTCAGTCTAGATTTCACGTGGGAAGTGCTGACTTCCATAACTCAGCTACCAGAATTACTGACTTGGTCTTTTGTGAATCTTATGCCTTTGAGTACCCAGTCCTAGCTAAGTTTCTTGGAATTCAGTATTATAGGAATGTGTGAGTCTTTTATTCCCAACTAAAGAATTAAAGATAGAATTTATGCTTTTAACTAGTCTCTCTTGTCCCAGAGCAGGGAGGGAAGGCTGAAGGGCTGGGTGGGTAGATTTGTTTTACAAACTGAAATTCTACATTGCTATTCTTTTGAGGAAGAGTTGGGGTTTTTTAAACCCAGGACACCACTGGCTTATGACTTTCGAAGTAAATGACCAGTGTTGTTGGCCAGTGTCAGCAGGACTCCGCACCGTGTTCTCGTTTTCACACCCCAGGTGCTGGGCCCTCCTGTTTAATGGGGTTGATGGACATTAATAATGCAGATTATATCCTTAGGCTCACTTTTCAGATGGTATTAAAAGGGACAAAATGGTCATATTTCTAAACATAAATAATATTTTACTCTTTTCATGGTATTAGAAAATGAAGTCCATATATGAATATTCCAGATTATTAAACGCTGCCACTTTAAGAACTTTTTTCACATTTTCATTATAGGATCTCTCTTCCCACCATAGACACAAAAATTTCAGATGGCTACAGGTTTACATGTAAAAAACAGAATTATAACAAATGATTTTTATAACCTTAAGGTAGGAAAGACTCTCCTAAGCAAGAGACAAAATTCAGAAGTTATCAGGGAAAAGATAAGCAGGTATGACTACATTAAACATTTTACATCTCTATATAGTAAAAACAATATTGAAAGATAAATGCTGAGGAAAAAAATTGTAGCATGTATAATAAAGAGTGATTATGTTATACAGATCCATAAGTAAATGTAGACAGTAGAAAACAAACAAAAAATATGCACTGGTGATTCACAAAAAAAATAGAAATGGTGAATGAACTTGGCACAAGATGTTAAGAATTCAGTGATAATCAGTAAAATACAAAGTCACAACTGTGAAATACATTTTTTTTTTTTGTCTCTCAGATTAATAATATATCCAGCATTGGGAACAATGTTGGGAAGAGCTTTTCTTTTAAATTTTGTTGGTAGGAGTGTAAATTGGTTTGGCCTTTTGAAAGGACTTGGTAGACTCCATAAACTTAAAGTACATACACCTTTTGCTCTGGTTTTTCCACTCCGAGAAATCTACTCTATATGCTACAGAATCTGCTTCCAAGTATCCAGATAGATACTAGACTGTTAACTGTAATAGGAAAAATGAAAGACATAAAGATCAAGGTGTCTGTGTAGATGGCTTGGATATCAATGAGGGGAAAAGAAAGTAATGCCGAAAAATGTGTAGTGTGACACCGTGTTAAATGGTGGTGAGGGTGGGGCTGGGCTCTGTTTTCATATGTGCATGTTTATGCATAGGAAAGGTCCAGAAGAAAGTATAGACTCTTTAACAGTGGTTACCCCTGGAAGGTACGATTTATACTTTTCTGTATTATTTGAATTTGTATTTGTGTGTTATAATTTTAAAATTTTTGTAACAACGCTTACTTCTTTGCCTTCTTATACTAATCATTATACAGATTTCATTTAACTTAAAAAAAAACTTTGGTAGCTCAGAAAAAAAATAATAATAGTATGTAATGTGTAGAATACTACTGTATAGTATATAATCAGAGTAGTAATCATGTGGCTGCTAAAGTTTTATTGAGTACTTTCTATATGCCAGGCATTGTGCCAAGCTCTTCATGTGTATGTTTCATGTGTTATCATGCCATGTGCCTTCAGGAGTCATAACCTGTTTCTTTGTACCTTAAAAATGTGCTGAATTTATACATTTTGTTTATTGGTGTCTATTTGTAGAGTTTTCTTGTCTTTTTTTTTTACTCATGGGTCATCATCTGTCACTTCTCACTCCTGTGGCACTAGGGTCATTGGGGCCCTATTTTTAATTATATGTGTGAAAGATATTTCCCATTACTAAATTTCTTTAAAGAATGAGTTGCTCTAATGGTTCTGTGTATGAAGTCATATAGTGCTTTAGTTATTTATGCTCCATCTTCTTCCCAAAAGGGACTTGTGGTCTGTGAGAAATAGGTATATAGTTGATTTTAAATTTTTTATTGTTTACTATTCCAAGGCTGGCAAATGATCTAAAATTATAAGATGTAAATAAAAACTAACTATGGGTTTCTTTTCTCATTCAGTTTATAGAGATTAAAAGATGTAATAGGTAATTTTCTCTTCTTTTAAAGGAAAAGTATGTTTCTTTAGTACATTCCAGGCATTTGGGATTACAGTAAAAACAATGTAAGATTTCATACACTTTCTTATAAAGTATAATGGGGCTCTTAAAGATTAACACCATCTACATTTTCATTCTTTTTTCCTTTTTTTTTCTTTTTTTAGATTCTCGCCTCTATTGAGCTGCTGGCCCGCTCATTGCCAAAAATTCACCGCAGTGCATCAGAACCCTCCTTGAATCGGGCTGGCTTCCAAACAGAGGATTTTAGTCTATATGCTTGTGCTTCTCCAAAAACACCCATTCAGGCAGGGGGATATGGTACGTTTCCTGTTCACTGAAACAAACCGAGTGAGTGACAGCATGTAGGAGGGTAGGGACAAAAGAAAGTGAACAAATGGTTGCTTATATATTTGTTAAATTGAATAGGATTTTCTTTTTCTTTAAAGGTGAACAAAAGAACATGTGTGTTTTTAAAGTTTGGATATAGTTTTCTTCCCAGTCTAAAACCCATAGTTAGCATTACATTTTCAACATCGAATTTTTTTTTAATTCATAGACATTGCTGAAAATTTGTAATACCTTTTCCAGAGGCTTTACTTCCCATTCCAAGTTTGTTTTGTTTACTTGGTTAGTCTAATCATTAAACTTTAGTTAAACTTTCCCCACCTACCTTTTGCTGTTAGCTATCCCGCATCCATTAGGGGCTCCAAGAACAGCACTGTCTGCGTGTGTGTGTTGGCAGGTGGGAAGCTGATGGTAAGTTAGGCTGTGTTAGTGAAGGTAAACTGACCAGGTCTAATTAGGAGTCACTAGAATTGAATAAGCTTATTTTTATTAATATTTTTTCTTATAACTATTTCTTTTTGTAATAATTTAGAAAATATAATTGTTCTTTATTCCCTTACAGCAGTATAAATTATTGGTGCAGGTAACCAAAGATATTACTGAGGAGTGGCATGTTTGACATGAGTGACATGGTTTAACTTTGGATTTTTAGTTAATATTTCTTTATATATTAAGGATGTCTTACACATTATAGAAGTCATATTTACTGACAAAGGTATTGCCTCCTCTTCCTCCCCAAAAACACAGCAAAATTCTCTGGGAACTCGTAGCATTGTTTGTTTTCTTTTGGATGACTATGGTTGCCAAACAACCAAGTAATTGATTTTTTTTTAATTATTATTGCTTTAGATTATACTCACCTCTCATGATGCCTGTTAGCAATCACCTTTATCCATGTGTCTTGTAAAATATCTTTCCTCCTTATATTCTTTGCCCAACAAGAGTCCACTTGTTATGAATGAGTACTATTTTCTTTTTTTGATTCCCCAGTATAATTAGTATGTTTAGTGCTTTCTAGGACTTCCACTTTCTTGTGTTAAAAAAAAAACAAACTAATGTGGCAGTCAGTATATTCTTACTGTGAATCAGAGTCTTTACTGGGAATCAAAGTGAAAGAAGCAGCTGTTCTGACTTCAGAGTCAGCCTAGGGACCAAAACCAGCCTCTTAAATACACCTTCATTTATTCAGTTTGGATTTGTGATGATTTTCATTACAGCTGACAGTTCAAGGTTATTCAGTGGCACACAGATAGCATCTGCATAAATGCCTTTCTTCTTGAAAATAAAGGAGAAAATTGGGAAGACTTTACACCAATAGTTTAGTCTTTAAGTACCACAGATAACACACACCATAAATAAAATTTTGAAATATTTTAAGTAAGTTAGATTTCATCCAGGGAAATCACTCATTGATAAGTTTGACATAATTTTTGCCCTTCTTTTGGGTAGCTTAAGATAAACAATACCATTCATGCTTTTAAAAATCTATTCATAACTTTTAGTTCAGGAAAAGAACATTTCTTGTATTTTAAAAAGTGAGAATAAGAAAATCATAAAAGAATGTGACTTATTCAAAAACATCAAAATTCATGATCTCTAAATTTTCCAGTGACACTAAAGATACGATTATTAGTAACTATTAGGCTGGAGTTTACTTATTCATGAATTGAACAGCAAGCATGTAGCTAGCAAAGTTTTTACAAAATTGACTTCGGTCTGTGGAATGTTCAAAAGTTTGGGCAAGAGTCAAATGATCTTTCTGTTGATAGAGCTCTTTTATGATTTCCCAGCATAGTTTCTTCACGTTTATCTTCCTGTCTTTGTTCACCCTCTTTTTCCCTCCAGCGCTGCCCCCACACCAACACCACCCAGCCAGCGCTCCACCTCTGCTTCTGACTCTTTTCCTTCCTTTCTTTACCAGTCTCCTTTGCCAGAGGACATTGCTAAACTCTTAGAACTGCTCAGAAAACTTATTATACCGTCCCATTGACATTTGAACATGCCTTCACAGGGTTACATGGTAATTCTCTTCTTCCCAAATTGGGCCCACTGAAAATGTTATTGGGAGATAATTAAAAATGTAGCAGGTGAAATATTTAAATAACATGGATCCAGAGAAGTATGAAGCATTAGAATGATACCTGGTAGTTTTCCTTTCTGTTGTTGCTGTTTGTTTGATACTAAGTTTTAGATGTGTTTGTTCTCCAATCGAGAAAAACATTTTCCTAACCATACATAGAGTTTATCTTTTTGACTAAGGAAGTGAAACAGAAAGACCAACGTTCACTCTCTTGCGACTGACAGCTTCTTTCCTAAAACCGTTACCCTCAGATACTTTCATTAAAGTTGATTTCCTTCTTCAGAAGGCAGCCTTTTTATAAAATGTTTTACATTTTATAAAGACAAATGAGGTTTGTCTTCTTGATTTTAAGTAATTTAGGGATCACAGCATTTAAATAAAATAGTTCAGGTTTGTTTATTTTCAGATATTACTGTATTGTTGTACCAGCCATTTAAATCCTAAGCAAGTAGTTTTAAACTCATTCTCTCTAAAGTAGTGACTGTTTAACACAGTAGCTTATATGGCCTTCCTGCCAAGTGGATCAGTCTAAATGTAAGGAAATCATCTACCCTTTTTTTAAAGTATTATGAAAATATTTCATGAAAAAAACATATTGTCAGTTATAGTCTTATTTGAGAAGTATTGAGCATTTCTAAAATACCTTTTCTGTGATGATTTCTCTAAGAATTTTAAAAAGTCCAGTGCGTCAGTGCCAGAATGTTCCTCATTTTTTTTAAACTGCCTGAAAGGTCACCAGAAAGAAAGAATGGGACTTACTCTTGTTTCAAATGACTGCCCCTCTACATCTAAAACAGGGATTTATTTGTGTACAAATAACATTAGATTTTTTCCTAGACTATTTTATATTTAAGAAATTTTTATCAAATTATATGTATAACAGTCACTGAAATACATTTAACTTTGGAATTAAGGGTGATTATTTAGTAATATCTTACAACTAGTTAGTTAAGTCCTTAGCTTTCAAACAAATACTTGATATTTGAGGTGTCTGAAATCTTGGGGTCTTCCCAAGTGTTCTCTGCCTTTTTCCTAAATAAAACCAAATGGAAAATAGAGTTTAGGTTATTCTCAACCAGAAAGGAGGTTTTTAAAAAATTTTATTTTGACCTCTGATTGATTTTTGGGTTAATAATTAAATTAATATACTGAGATTTTTTTTAAGTCAGAATATTTAGATGTTTCATTTTAAATAACTTCACAGAAGCAGATTTGGCTCTTACATCAAATAAAAATAGAGTAGAAGTTGGGATTTAGAGATTTCCTGACATGCAAGAAGGAATAAGCAAGAAAAAAAGGTTTGTTTTCCCAAAATCATATCTATTGTCTTTTACTTCTATTTTTTCTTAAATTTTCTGTGATTTCAGAGACATGTAGAGTTTTATTGATACCTAAACTATGAGTTCTTTTTTTTTTTTTTTCATTATTTTGGTTTTTTTGGCCAAGAGGCATATGGGATCTTAGCTTGAGAAAGCAACAATTTTCTTGATGTCATTTTGGGTGAGGGCACATATTGCTGTGAACAGTGTGGTGATAGCCACCAGGGACCAAACTCACACCCGCTGCATTGAAAGGTGAAGTCTTAAACACTGGACCACCAGAGAAATTCCTACTCTATGAGTTCTTTTTGTCATCCCCTCCCCACACCCTCCACCCCCAACCTAAAGTCTGATGATGAAATCAACAACTATTCCATTAGAAGCAGTAGATTCTGGTAGCATGATCTTTAGTTTGTTAGTAAGATTTTGTGCTTTGTGGGGTTGTGTCGTTTTAAGGCTAATATTTAAGTTTGTCAAATAGAATGCTGTTCAGATTGTAAAAATGAGTAATAAACATCTGAAGTTTTTTTTTAAGTTATTTTTAACATGGTATATACAGTTGAGCTTAGAGTTTATCATTTTCTGATATTCTCTTACTTAATAGATGAATTCTAGCCATTTTTTATAAAGATTTCTGTTAAGCAAATCCTGTTTTCACATTGGCTTCCTTTAAGGAATTTTAGATTCTGCTGGATATGGTGACTGCTCATAAGACTGTTGAAAATTACTTTTAAGATGTATTAGAATACTTCTGAAAAAAAATAGCAACCTTAAAACCATAAGCAAAAGTAGTAAGGATGTTTATATATTTCTAGAGTCCCTGTTTAGATAATAGCCTCCTATGATTGTACTTTAAATGTTTTGCTCTCCAAGGTTTTAGTAACTTGGCTTTTTTTCTAATCAGTGCCAAACTCCCCCAGTTTTTTTAACTTTAAATATGAGGTAATAAATCTTTTACCCTTCCTTGATCTTTTGACTTACAATACCTTGGTCAGTTGTTTCTTAAAAGGAATCCTTAAATGGAAAGAGACAATATCACTGTCTGCAGTTCTGATTAGTAGTTTTATTCAGAATGGAAAAACAGATTATTCATTTTTGAAAATTGTTCAGGGGTATGTTCATTGTTAGGACCTTGGACTTTGGAGTCAGTGCCTAGCTATGCATTCCAGGTCTGCCATTTTCTGGCTGTGAAATTTTGGACAAGTTACTTAACCACTTTAAACCCCAGCTTTAAGAAGTAAATTAACCCCAGTAAATTAAGAAGTAATAGCAGCCACTTCGTAGAGTTGTTATGAGGCTCAGATGCAGTGCAAATGTGTATAAAGTATTCAGGGAGTCACCTGGTATACTATAATAGACACTAGAATAGTTGCCAATATTATCAGCATACAATCTGAGGATTCTGTCAGCCAATCATTAGCAATCTGTTGTTTGTTGGGACATGCCAGTGTTCTCCAGTTGAAATCAGTAGCAATCTAAAAATGGATAGATTATTCCTCATTTAAATAGTGTGTTCATATAAGTGATTGCTTGGATCCTTATCAGAAGTTGCTGTTACTGAAAAATGATAAGGCTGACTAAATTGTGATAGTTGTCAGTTACTAACCAACTCCCAGAAATGAATAAGAGGAACCTATCTCTAGTTCCTAGTAGAAGGTATGGACAAAATAGTAGGTGAAAAATAATGTCTTGAACCCCCAAATTAAGTAAGCTTAAAAGAGTACAATACCTCAAAGGGTCTTTGCGGTTTAAAATTTGTATGCTGAGAATGATGTTCATTGACATGTGCCTATATGTAATTTTTTGATAGTTTAAAAGGTGAAATGAACTACAGATGGGAGAGGTCTGAATTTTCTTGCCTTCAGTCAAATGTGTAATGTGGACATATTATTTGACCTGTGAATTTTATCTTTTAAAAAAGATTAATTCCTGCTTCTTCCTTCCTAATAGTTGCATTATAATAATGAAAATGAGTTGATAATTTGGGGGGAAAGTATTCTACAAATCAACCTTATTATTTTACCATTGGTTTCTGAGAAATTTTGTTCATTTGAACCGTTTATAGTTTGATTAGAATCATAACATGTAAAACCCAACTGAGGGATTATCTGCAGACTTAATGTAGTATTATGTAAGTTGTCTTCTTTCATTTCGACCTTTTTTGCTTTTGTCGTTGCTAGATCTGTAGTATGTAGCTAGTCACCTTTCAGCGAGGTTTCAGCGAGGCTTTTCTGTGTCTCTAGGTTATTTGAGATAACTTTTTTAAAATTAGCTCTTGTCCTCCCTCTACAGGAGAATTTGCAGCCTTCAAGTAGCCACACCATCATGACAGCATCTACTCTTATTTCTTAAGTCTTGTGTTCGTACAATTTGTTAACATCAAAACACAGTTCTGTTCCTCAACTCTTTTTAAAGTTAAAATTTTTCAGTGCATAAGCTGGTGTGGAACAGAAGGAAATTTCCCATCCAACAAAAGAGGGAAGAATGTTTTAGGAACCAGAATTCTCTGCTGCCAGTGTTTCTTCTTCAACACAAATATCACAAGTCTGCCCACTCCCAGGAAGAAAGAGGAGAGACCCTGAGTTCTGACCTTTTGATGGTCAGGCATGATGGAAAGAAACTGCTGCTACAGCTTGGGAGATTTGCTCTGGGAAGTCTGCCAGTCAACTTTGCCCTTCTAACCACCAGATCAATATGTGGCTGATCATCTGATGGGGCAGTTGCAATCACCAAGCCTTGTTCTCTTTCCTGTTCTGGGATTGTGTTGTGGAACCCTTTTCCCTAGCCACCACCGGTTCATTTCTGAGGGATGGAACAAAAATGCAGCATGCCCTTCCTGTGTGGTGCATGTTCAGTCCTTGACAAATTTTTACCAAAATGAAGCTACTTTATTTAAAAGGAGGGTGAGAGGTGAGGAGGTCACTTTGGGTGTGGCGGAAAGGGAATGCTGCATCTTTTTCCTGGGCTGCTGGGGCTCTGGCCTTGGCTTGGCCAGCCGGAAGCGCTGGCACGCATCGCCTTCTTTTCCCATTGGGTCCAGCAATGAAGACGAGTGTTTGGGGTTTTTTTTTTCTCCACCATGTAGCAAGTTCTCAGGAAAATACAATTGATATCTTCCTCCTAAGCTCTTCCAATCAGTCACCAAGTACTTATGTGGTTACTTTGTCCAGGGCACAAAATGCCTGTATCTAATTAAAAGCCTACAAAACTGCTTGATAACAGTTTTGAATGTGAGACATTTATGTAATTTAAATGTAAGGTACAAGTTTTAATTTCTGAGTTTCTTCTATTATATTTTTATTAAAAAAAGAAAATAATTTTCAGATTGAATTGGAGTAAAATAATATTACTTCCCACTAGAATTATATATCCTGGAAAATTGTATTTTTGTTACATAAGCAGCTTTTAAAGAAAGATCATTACCCTTTTCTCTACATAAATATATGGGGAGTCTTAGCCTAATGACAAATATTTATAATTTTTAAATTAATGGTACTTGCTGGATCCATACTAACATCTTTACTAATACCTTATTGTTTCTTCCAACTTACTCCTACACTACGTCCTACATCTTCTTCCTAGTCTTTTATCTAGAATATGCAACCTCAAATAAAAATGGTGGTGTCCTCATTCATTCTCCTCCTTCCTTTTTTCCCAAGCCTGATCTTCAAAAGGTTGGTTAATTTGGCAGCTGAGTTCCTCCCCAGGCAGAGAATAGACCAATTTTAGGTGTATTGGGACTGAGGGAGGATGTGTAAAGATTAACATCAGTAAAGAACCGCTGTGGAGTAATTAAGAACTTTGTTCTTTATAACTGGAGAATATAACCTAATCATAACTTCCCTCAGCCTTTACTAAAGTGTGGCGTAAATCACAGTAGTAGCAAAGAAAGTGACTCTGGATGTGTTCCTGGCCAGTACCTCCCTTATCATGAATGTAGACTCTCTCATCAAGATTTAGGAATATAAATCAAATCAAATGTGCCCAGCCAAGCTATGTAGTAAGGGACTTGAACAATATTAGGCAGAACCTATAAAATAAATCAGGGAATTAGAAATTATTTAAAGTTTTCAAATTGTAAATTGCCCCGGTGTCTTTCAGCCTACTGCCATTATTTTTGCTACAATACCTACATTTCAGAGGAGGGCCTACTGAAAATTCCATGCAAGTGGAAAATAATCCTCAAGTTATTAATGAGTTTGAAAAGCAATGAGTTCTTAAGTCTTTGTGAGTAGAGCAAGATCCTACAAAATTCAGAAATAGTAAAAATGGATTCATGCTGATTTGAAGAGCATCTGTGTGCATAATATAATGCTGCATCTCTTTTAAAAGCAGTCTATTTTTCTTTTTAAATTTGTCCCCATAGATGCTTTTGAACATGAACATGCTTATGTTACCTTTTCCGAGGTTGGGAAGAGCCAGGAGCTCTCAGGCAGGGCCCCCTCCCTCAGCTGGGCAGGAGCTGCTCAGGAGGAGCTAGTTATAGAGGAAGCTTAGCGTTGGCATTTTCAAAATTCAAGGTGATAACGCTTTCTTCTTCCTTTCTGTTTTAGAATAGATTGCTGTCTGATTTGAAAAAGGGAAATAGATTTGATCTCAAATGAATCTGTGCCCAGAAGCCAGGCTCAGGGTATTCAGAGATTTGTATAGTGCCCTCAAAAAATAACAAAATTTTAGCTTTCCTTTTTTCTTCTTTTCTCCATCAAATTCTTTTTTCTCTAGTTTACAAATGACATGGAAAAGGAATTTCCCCTGAGTTTTGTATGCCTTTTTTTTTTTTGGCTTAGACTATAGATAGGCGTGTTGAGCTCCTAAGAAAATACAAGGAGGAACTCTTTGTTGTGCAGAGCACTTTATGAGTAGTTTGTGTGGATAATATGTGACTGCTTCCCTGACGAGCTTGTGAGGCTGTACTTATGTCTTTCCTGTAAGGCAGCTTCAGTGCCTTCTGTAGTGTATATAAGGAAAGATTACGCCTTCTGAAAAATCTCAGAGCAACCATAAGATTATTTTAAAATATGTAGTATGACTGATGGACTTTTTCATCATTAAATTAGTCTAGCATCTAAACTTTTACCACTGAAATAATATTGACCAAAAAGCAATTTATAAAAGGTATTTGTGAATAGAAAATACAATGTGATCATTTGTACTTATGTGCACCTTAAAAGAGGAATTCTGTCTAGCTGTCAAATTCTGGTTCCTTAACATCCAGTCCTTGATTGTGATTGAGATCTGGTAGGACGTGCTGGGGCACGCTAGCAGATAAAATCCCGTATACTTTAGGATAGATGTTACATTTATGTCAGTGTTGGCAAAGAGCATTGTGTAGTAATAAAGAATTCAAGACTTCAGCAATGTCAACCTGAAACTTTGTAAATATTTCCTAGATTGTTATTTGATGCAGTCACAGCTCTTTATCACACAATGTTGTCTTTCCCTCATCAGGCAATTTTAGAACTGCTGCACACCCCTCCTCAGATCTCACCTGCCCCTCCTGTACATTCACCTCTCCAGCCTTGTGCACACCTCATTTAGCTTTAGTTTGAAACACATTGCAGGGTTCAGGTGACCTCTTCAAAAACTACCTCCTCAGAATGAGGTAATGAATAGTTATTTATTTTAAAATATGAAAAGTCAGGAGCTCTAGAATATGAAGATGATCTAAGATTTTAACTTTTATGTATACTTGTTGAGCACTCTCCTTTTGTCCTAAAGGGCATTATACATTTAAGCAGTAATACTGAAAAATGTAGCTCAGAGTAACTGAATGTTGTTGAAAGTGGTGCCAGAATCTGTTTTAGGGGTACGTATCAGAATCTTAATCTTAAATCGGTTACATGAAATTAAATAGTTAATGGTAACACTTGACTAACAGATATAATTTTAATTTTCGGTAGGCTTTTAGCAAGACAGTAAGTACATCTTCATAATGAGTTAGCCACAGCTTCATCACATGCACAGATTTTCCTGTTGAGAGACTGCCCAGTTAAGAGGGTAGAATGATGAACCATTTTTCAGGATTCTCTTCTTTGTCCAAACTGGCATTGTGAGTGCTAGAATATCAGCACTTTCAAACTAGTGATTCCAACTATTAGGCTATTAAAAAGCAAAACAAACCAAACAAACCATAGCCAGACATGGGAAGTTTACTATGAGTATAAACAGCAAATAGCTTACAGGTCATACATTGAAATGGTGTAGGTAAGGCGTTAGAAAAATACCTTGACAATTTGCCAAATGATCTTACTGTGCCTTCATGATGCAATAAAAAAAAAAAAAATTTAGCATAAATCAGTGATTTGTGAAGAGAGCAGCCACCCTGGTCTAACTCAGCTGTGTTAATATTTTTTAGCGTGCAATTTAGACTGCAAAGATAAATGCACTAAAGAGTTTATAGCCAAAATCACATTTAAAAAATGAGAGAAAACACAGGTAAATTTTCAGTGAACAAAATTATTTTTTTAAAGTACATAATCCCTAGTATAGTCAGATATATTTATCACATAGAGCAAATAGGTTGAAATCACAATTCAGTGACATTTCTAGAGAAACTTTTTCTACTCCCATAGGTTCTTCAAAGCATGGAACTTTTATATAACAGAAATGTGTGACGGTCATTTTAAATTGCTGTAGTTTGGGGCTGAAGTACTGTGTGCTGGGCAGCAATCACATGTATTAACTAGTGAGAAAGGAGAAATTAAGATATAGGACAGAATTTGATTTTCTTGTTCCCAGATTACTGCTGCCAACCTAGACACTTGAGTTTCCAGAGGCTGAAACGTAAACTTGCAGCTCAGCAACTGTTTTGCAAAGTTAGTGGGACTGTCCTGCTTATGCTGTTCAAAAATGCTCTGAGGGCCAGGTGGGGCCTCCAGGGGCTCCTCTCTGAGGGGACATCAGACTAGCTAACGACCTGGCAGGCGGATGTGAACCGGACACACTCCATGGTGTGCTTCTTGTATCGGTCCCTCGCCACCCTCAAGAAAGGCTTCAGCGGGTTCTCTAGACGTCTCCGCTAAGGTGTGTTACTAACAGCCATGGGTTGTTGAGCACCCGAGGAGTGCAATAGCATCTCTGCATGATTGTATATTGGCCCGAAGAGAATGAAGTGGCCAGTGTACTCATGTTCCGTGTTGCTAGCTCTGGTAAACTGAAAATACTGGTAAGATTTTTGTTTTATCAGTACACTAGAGAGTAAGCTTTGTTTTGTTGTTTTTAGATAATCAGTTTTCACTTCCATTTGGAAAGACATTTAAATTGAGTTTCAGTCCTAAATTTTGCCAGTCATGGTAATTAGCAGTTTCTATCAGGTATTTTTAAGGTAGAAGAGGATAGAAACATAAGTTCTAAAAGCTTAAGGTAACCGTGGTTTATTTTAAAATGTTTAGGGGTGGTTAGTCTCTACCTCAAAAAAAGTGAGTGAATCTTTTATTTCAGCATTCACAAGTTCGGCTCTTGTTTTTGTAATACTTTTTTTTTTAACCTTTTGACCCCCCTTTACCTAAGTGTCAATGTATTTTATTAATTACTAAGTCAGTTTCATTAAAATGTTTATTTAGCAGTTTTGACTAATTGCAATGATTAATATAGCCAGTTGTGCATGAGGACACAGCCAGTGAGTATATCTGGGTTTTTTTTGTGATGCTTTTTTTCTTAAGACTTCTGTAGATTTATGAAGTACTCATTGAAAACAACTAAAATACGTTTATTCGTGTTGATATGGAAAAAAAAAAGCTATTTGCAGACCATCTGCTTCTTCTGGCAGGCTGAGCACATTGTCCATCACCCACAAGTGGCTGGTTCTCATCGCAGAATCTACGTAGGGAATCGGGCGTGAAATTCACTTAAGAGATAGAGCAGAGGAAGTGTTCTGTTTACAGGAATGGAGATGAGAGTTATGAGTAAGTTGCTTAGTCAGTTGGCTTTGTTTTGAAAATTATTGTGTTATATTTGTGTTAACCTACTTGTGTTTTGACAGTATATGTCACATAGGAAGAAACAGACTAGCATAATAACAAAGCTCAGACTAGGCACAGATGTACACAGAATGGACCAAAATGGGAGGGGGGAAGGTATGGGAATAAGTCTAGGGGTAGGGAAAAATTGATGTGAGGGTGGGAAATAAACTGTAATTACCTGAAATAAAATGTAAGAGTGCAATAAGTGTGCTTTTTATTCTAAGCTGTGAATGGGTTTTTTTAAAAAAGCATTCCTTCCCAATGCATTTGCCTATGTTCCATAGCTGATTAAAACCAGCTATATAAACATATGCCTTTTTATTCGTGTTAATTACCAATATAAATGGCTAACCTTTACGTCTTATTTATCTTCATGTTATGTTAGTTTACATACAGGGATGTGTGTGTGTGTGTATGCTATAAATTTTCCCTCCTTCATTTAAAAACGCGTTTGTTGGATCCTCTCTGTTTCCTTAGGCCATGCCACAGCTCATAGTCTCAGCTTGGCCTTCCTGTCACCTGATCTGAAGGACTATCACAGTGACGTAGCTCGTTCATTGGTTGTACACACTCTAACCCTTTTCCTTGCTCAGCAATTACTGTGTCTTCTAAAACAGGAGTGTACAACCATGAGATTGCAATTAATTGTTTGACATATGTCCCTTTGAATTCTATTTATTAGTTATGATTGATTGCTCTTTGGTTTGGACCAAGAAAAATGAAATCCCACCTCCCCACCTTTTCACTTATTTCTTACTTTGAGGACAATTCTGTAAGAGAGAGGAAAGGGAACTCCTTCATGTTTTAACTGCAGCAAGTTAATGGCCCTGGTTTACACCAAACATTATGGTGATTCACATTCACATTCCTCTCCTCTCTTGCTGCCAAAGGTTTGGGTTTTGTTCAGTTCTGCTCAAGCACTGAAAAAGTTTTCATGGAGTCTGGAGAGTGCCCAGTGAAAAGATGGTTTTTAATTGTCCACAGACCTTTCTGTTCCTGCTTTGCAAAAATTACAAAGGAGTAACTATTTTTAAAGCTTATTTTTCAATTCATAAAAAAGACATTTATTTTCAGTCAGATGATGTCTCCTTGTCCCTTAATCCTCAATGTTTGCTTGAATCTTTTTTTTTTTTCCGATTTTCTCCCATCCTCACTTCTTGATACTTCTTGAGTTCTCTTTCCTGCTCAGGTCCTTTCATTTGTACTTTGGAGTTTTTTCTCATGTAAATTTGTACAATGGAAAATATTGTTCAGTTTGGATAGAACGCATGGAGAATTAAATAAAAAAGATAGCTGAAATTCAGATTGAAATTTATTTGTGTAAAGTTATTTAAAAACTCTGTACTATATAAAAGGCAAAAAAAGTTCTATGTACTTGATGTGAATATGCGAATACTGCTATAATAAAGATTGACTGCATGGAGAAGGCTTTATCAGGACAGTTATTTTCCTAGCACTGTCACATTCAGTAACGGAAGGAGGGTTCTGACAGTTCTTTCAGGCAGTGGAGGGACTTGAGAAGTGTACACTGTTTCATATATAGTGAAATTTTACATAGATTTCAATTACTGCTTGGTGGGCAAAAGGTATTTATATGAGAAATACATTTAAAGTAAGTTGTCAAGATAGATACTTGGTACATCGCACCAGTTACCCTCTTGTAGAAGTGACAGTTTTTGTCTGATGTTGATGATCCTCAAGTGCTGTGTGATGGTGTGATGTGACTGTCCCCCTTCCAGGGGCTCAGGCGAAGGGTGTGCTGTAATTGAGTCGTATAAGTAGTAGTCTGGAGAAGTTCCGTCTTCTGAACTGTGAATGGTATCTTTCAGACTTTTTTTTGACACAACTTCCAAAGATATATTTTCTATAGGAACACAGACTGTAGGCAAAAATAAATGTATTTGAAACTATGCATTCATGTTTTAAACTTCCCATTTTAATGCTGGCTACCTTGACTTAATACATTTGATCTCATGAAGTTTGAAAGACATCTAGAATATCATCAACGCTACATGATATTACCAGGCAAAATTTCCAGAAGAGAGAGAAATAATTCTGAAACTTTACTGGGAAACCCTGTGTCTGAGAACAATATAAACAGAAGTCTTCAAGATGGCACATGTTTGAGGAATCTGGTTTCTGATCTTTGTGCCCCTCCAATGAATAATAAAAAGCTGAGACAAGTATTTTCTCTGAACTGCAGTTCTCTCATCTGAAAAATGTAATTCTGTAATACCACATAACAGAAACTCTTAAATAACCTTCATACATGATGGAGTGTAATTGTGGATTCACTTCTTAATGCATTGTTATAGTTTTCCTTAAAATCTAGTCCAGAATTATGAATCCTTTAATTATTGTGATTAAATTTTATTATTATAAAGAAACATACCATACTAGCTTTTCTGAAATTGTATCAGGGGTTTAATAAAGTTTGAGCCTACTCTCTAGGCTATGTAGTTCTCCTAGACTTGTAAAATATTAAGAGCCAAAAGAGCTCTTAAAGATGATATGGTCTAGGGAATTCCCTGGCAGCCCTGTGGTTAGGATTCCATGCTTCCACTGCAGAGGGTGAGGTTTCTGTCACTGGTGAGGGAACTAAGATCCCACAAGCCATGGGGCATGGTCCTCTCCCCACCAAAAACAAGCTTTTGTGGCTCAGTCTTATGGATTACATGGTCTCCTCGTCAGCTACTAAATATGAATCCCCAGGGATGACTTGGCTAGATTCATGCAGCCAGGACTAAAAAGTCAGGACTTTGGTTTCCAAGATCACTACTCTGTCAATAAATAGGTTTCCAAGATCACTACTATATACTTGCTTCCCAGGTGGCGCTAGTGGTAAAGAACCTGCCTGCTGCCAATTCAGGATACTGAGGAGACACCGGTTCGATCCCTTGGTGGGGAAGAAATGGCAGCCCACTCCAGTATTCTTGCCTGGAGAATCCCATGGACAGAGGAGTCCATAGGGTCACAGAGTCGGCCACGACTGAAGCAACTTATTAACACACAAGTACACTATGTGGTTGTGATGGCTATAGTGAAACTTGGATATAAAAATTGGTGTGGACTCCATGGTACTGAATTTGTAGCTAGAAAAGGAGATTGTGGCACTTGCATATTCCACTTGCTCTTCTGTCTGCTCCAGTCAACAAGCCCACTGCTCATGCAGGAGATAGAAGGTACAGGCCGAGTGCTGAGGCAGGCCAGTACCGGCTCAGACAGCTCCCGTCTCCTCCACTATGCCCTGCTGTCCTCTGAGGCTCCTGATGAGATGGTGGCAACAGGCACCGGGGTCTGCCTCTTCCACAGACTAGTTCCAGAGGCAGGTGGGACCAAGAGGACATCTGTAGTTCCCAGAAGACACACAACAAGCATTCCTTCCACAGTACCTCTGCACCTCACAACTTTATTAGGTAATCAGTTGTGTTATTTACACTCAGGTTTCCATAGGAAACTGGGTAAACTCACACGTGTGTGTTCAATTTTGACACGATATTTTCTGTTGCCATCAATTCTTTTACTGCCTACCTTTCCATTTATGAAGGTACATCTCTCCATCTACCAGGCCACAGCATAAAACACTTTGTTCTTTTAGCCAGTAACTAGGAAGAAAAAGCCATCCTAAATGTCTGTCTTGCTTTAGGCAGAGGCATCTTGCTTAGGCATCTGCTGAAATATGTTTACAGTTTGTCTCCATGTGGAGGCTTATTTATAA
Organism: Bison bison bison; assembly: GCF_000754665.1. Lineage (NCBI taxonomy): Eukaryota > Metazoa > Chordata > Mammalia > Artiodactyla > Bovidae > Bison > Bison bison. Next base: position 4,589,663 of record NW_011494924.1, on the reverse strand, counting down.
AAGTCAAACTAGGATTCAAGGGTCATTATAAACTTAGTTTGGACCCAATGGTTTGGAAATAACAGTTGCTTCCATTTAGGCTATTTCCTTCCTGCCAAATGTAGTTCTGAGGGCTTATGTGCAAATTCATTGAATCTACTTAATCCATTTTACAAATGAGGGCATTGAGGCAAAGTTCAAACAAGTAATCTGCCCAAACTCCCAGCAGGCATTCCATAAATAAGTGACCAGAGCCAGGAGTCAGACCCAGCAAGTCTGGCTCCAGGGCCTGAGTTCCTCACTGTGCCAGTTTTCCAAACTGCAGATTGAAACCTATTAGTGGGTAGTAAAATCAGTCTCAACCAACCATTTGTTTAAATGTAGAATAGAATAAAAATGAAAATATAACAGGTAAGTTTGCATAAAACTTTCCTATTATATATGTATGTATACACATACACACACTCTAGGTCATGACATAAAATGACTTAAGAGTAGGTAGGTCTTGATCACAAAGCTTTACTCTATCTACCTCACTCAGACCTACAGCCAACCAACCAGGATTTGAACCTTAGTTCTCTAACTGTTGGAACTTGAGGAAGTTACCTAACCGCTCTACAGTTCAACTTAGAAGTTAAAGTTGGATGTACAAGTCACTCAGTCGTGTCCGATTCTCTGCGACCCCGTGGACTATACAGTCCATGGAATTCTCCAGGCCAGAATACTGGAGTGGGTAGCCTTTCCCTTCTCCAGGGGATCTTCCCAACCCAGGGATAGAACCCAGGTCTCCTGCACTGCAGGCAGATTCTTTACCAGCTGAGCCACAAGGGAAGTTCAACTTACTCATCTCTAAAATGGAAAGAGTAAGAGGAGAGTAAGAGGTTTGTTCCTTTGAGAGTAAGCTGGCTGGGACAATTTTTGCATCAGCACAAAGTGATTTCACAGCCCAGATATAGAAAAGAGGATTCAGCATATGGAGGCCACATTGGCCGATTTTAAAAGACGGCTAGTTTAATCTTTTAATTCAAGTCAAGCAATTCTGATTGATTTTTCAGGAAAAAAGCTAATGGGGTTATCCTACTTGAGTTCACTGTAGTCTTTCCCAAACAACTCTATTGATGGGGGGAGGAGCAACAATGGAAAACAACAAAAACTGAGACCTAAAAAGTACATAGGAATCTGATGGTCTTCTAAAGACCACGAATACTTACCAGGTGAGACAGCACACTCCTACACAGGTGAGTAAACACAAAACCAGGAGTGTCCAACACCTGTGCATCAGGCTCAGGACTGCTGGAGGCAACAGTGGGGAGGGTGAAAAACTGTTTCACTTGCTTCTGCTTTTGCTGCCATTGGGCCCATTCTGACCACTGGGGAGAACAAAGGGCGAGTGAAAGCCTAGGAACTAGGAACTCAAATTGGACCACCCCCTGCTTAAAACTTGTGAGAAGCTTTCTCACTGCCTGACCTCATCTAGTCCCACCCTCTCCTCCCCTGCTGGAAGCCCAGTGGACTTTCTGTCCCTTAAACATGGTGACCGTGGTCCCACCCTAGACCTTGGTCCTTGCTCTTCCTTGTCCCTGGGGCACTCTTCCTTCAGACCCCACACAGCTGGTTCCTGCTCTGTGTCAGGTTTCAGCTCAGATGCCTTCTGTCCACCAAAAAGGATCAGCATGGACCCACCCAGCACCCAGTGTTAACTGCCTTCACAGCAACTTTCTACTTGTCTGTCTGTCCTTACCAAAGTCTGAGTTCTCATCTGTCTTGTTTAGCATGGCAGTCCCAACACCTAGATAGTCAAAAACATCAAAATGTGAACAGCTATGCTTCTGGGCAAGTCCTTAAGCTACTCTAGTGCATATTTTTATCTGTAGATAGAAAAAATTCTGTCCCACCTCCTCTCAGAATTATGATACTACAGAAAGTTGAAAAGTACTTTGAAACAAACTCTTGAAAAACTGCATTGTCCTATTTCACCCTTATCTCACATTCTTCTGGCCCTAAGAATTCCTAGATAGAAACCTGTCTTGCTGCTGCTAAGTCACTTCAGTCGTGTCCAACTCTGTGCGACCCGAGACGGCAGCCTACCAGGCTCCCCCATCCCTGGGACTCTCCAGGCAAGAACACTGTCTTAAGAGTTCCACAAATGGTGACTCAACACAATGTCGAGCCCACAAGAGATACATAAACACAAGATGGACTGTACCGACCTCTAACCTCTGTATACTTTGGGCAAGAAAACACTAGCAGCAGAGAAATGGCATGATCTTTACAAACTGTCAATGTACATGTGACTAAGACAGCTAAGCAGGGAGGCAGCATGGCACTGCTGTTAAGCATGGGGTCAGACCTCATGTCATTCACTCAGCAGTGTGTGACCCTAAGTAAGGTGACTTCATTTCCTTGAACCTTGATCCTCACTGATCATCTATACCATGGGGTACCCAAGAAGATCCACAAAAAGGGCTACAAGCAGTTGGCACAGCAGTTCAGTGCACAGGAAATCATCATCAGAAATATCCATAACTCAGTTCCTCATTCTTGGCCAACACACTTTAATTTACAACTTTAATATACAATATGATGTCCTTAATTTCTTGAAATTCTCATCTGGCTCCTGCAGGGAAACAAAAGTTGGAAAGCTTCAAATCCATCGCTCTTGTTCATTCAATTATTCAAGCATTCACTGAGCATCAATCATGTGAGTAGCCTTGCAGAGGAGTCAAATCACCTTGCTTTCTCAACAGGCTTACAGTCTAATCATTAAAATGTTAATGACTGTGTGCAGGAATATTGGAAAATGTATGAGAAGACAGGAGAGGCTAGTGCTGCAGACCTACTAACACTGGAGAAACAAAGAAGCCTGGTGAGGACAGGGACCTCTGCCTGGTCCATAGCAAAGCCAGAGACACAAAACAAGCTGTAAAACAGCTTAACTGTTTGTCCCCACCCCCCACCCCACATACTCAAAACTGCTGTAATTTTTATGTCAATAAACTACTTCTAATTAAAATAACAGCAATACTAGTAGTCTGATTTAACAGGAACACTTAACTGACACTTAATGCTTCATATTCTTTAAAACAATTTCCAAGGTGTTTTGAATGATGGCAATTATTAATGTGCAATGGTTTTTTTTACATTTTTATGGAGGTGTAGTTAAAATAAAAACGTGCAGATACTATGGGTTTAGTTCAATGAATTTTGACAACTGTATACACCCACATAACCCCTACCCTACCTCTACAGTTTCACCAGTTTGTAGACTTGATATGAATGGAATCATTATGTACTTTTAAGTGACGTTCACTCCTTTTGCTTAATATGAGGACTCTCAGATTCATCTGAATGATCGTCTTATAGCTTGTTGTTTTTAATTGCTGAATTATTATTCAGTTGAATGAATATACTGTAATATGTTTATCCATTCTCTCATTGATGTACAATTAGGTCTAGTTTGGAGATATTATGCAAAATTTTGTACATGTCTCTTATGGAGACATAGTTTTCATTTCTCTTGAGTAAATCCTAGGAATACAGTTGCTGAATCCTAGGATACACATTTAACTTCATTAGAAGCTGCCAAACAATTCTACAAAATCACTGTACAGTTTTACACTCTTACTAGCAAATATTGCTAGTTGCTCCAAACTGTCACTAACATTTAAAGCTGTCAGTCCTATTTTAGCCATCCTAGTAAGTGTAAGAGATATCTTACTGTAGCTTTAATTTGCATTTCCCTGGTGATTAATGACATTAAGAGCCTTTTTCATGTGATTATTGGCCACTCATGTATCTTTGTTTATGAAGTATCTGCTCAAGGCTTTTGCCCACTTTTCAGTTGGACTGTTCAATCTAATTTATGATTATAGGGGTTCTTTACATATACCAGATACAAGCCCTTTGTTGGATATAGATGCTATATTTTTTCCAAATTAGTGGCTTATATATTTCAGTCCTTAATGGTATCTTGTGATAGCATAAATTTTTGATGAGGCTAAATAAAAGTTACTGTTTTATTTTAATCAGTGCTTTTCTCCAAAAGTTTTTTGTCTGCCTTAAGATTATTAAGATAGTCTCCTGTGCTTTCTTTTAAAAAGCTTTAAGAGTCTGGGCTTTATTTTACATCTATTATCCATGCAGTGTCTTAATCCCTGAAGGATTTGTGAGGAAAAGAATTCCTCCCAGCTATCTTCCTTTTGAAAGAAAAACCTCCTGTTCTGGAAAATGAAAGGGCCATAACCTTTTACTGTTGAAAGAGTTAATTTCCACACAATTCCAATATGTAATATTCCCATATGCTCAAATTTTTAATTAGAACTATTTTTGTAACTACAAACAAGCTCCCTATCTATCTTGTCCAGCAGAGCTGGTGCTTAAAGTCTTTGATCAATAGACAGACAAATGGGACCCTAAACTGTAACAAAGCTTAAGAAAAAATAATTTTTTTAAACATGAAAAGGAAGATGAGACTAAAAGTGTGTAGGGGGAAGAAGGGGCAGAATGACAGCAAATGTGAAAACAGGAAAAGCAGAAGTTAGACATGATGTGTTAATTATTCTTTATACTGTTATAAAATGCACTGTTTCTTCAGAATCACCATAGGTGCAAAGTCAAAACATGTTTACAGACAAATGTTAAACATAACAAGAAACATGGGGTGCACCCATTTGGCAAGAGCTGAGCCTCTGTTTTCAGTCTTCATCATCCGGAGGGATACCCAATTCCTCATCCGTCCACTGGGAAGGGTCGGGATAAGGAAAGTGACCCTAAGGACAATCAATTAAAAAAAAAGTTCAAGAATCTATACTTCACAAAACTATTAATAATCTATACTCCATACAGTTGATTAAATTTTAAAAGAAATCTTGGTGGGGCAAGTGATTTAAATAATAATCCTTTATATACCCCAGGAGCAATTCTATTGCACTTCAGCCATCTGATGGTCCAACTATTCTTCAATCTGTTCAGAATGCGCTGCGGCCTGAATTTGAGAAGCTTGGCCATTTTGGAGTTTCCGCCTGAGCTGGCATTTGAGTATGAGTTTTGGATGGAAGGAAGGGGGAATGGAGACAACAGATTTCAAAGACACCCCACGTCACAAGAATCCCTGAATTGTTGTGAATCCCTTGACAACAGTGTTGTCTTGAATCCCTGACAAAACATAGTGTCTCAAACTGTCCTGCCGTTCCTGCCGGGGGCCTGGGAGCTTCGTGTGGGCTCATTCCGCTTTGATCCTCATCCAGGGCCTGCCATCATCTCCTGCCAGACAGCCACACACAGATCTGACAGCCGACCCACAGTGAGACAAAGGTGTCTGTGTGCTGCCAGTCCACAGACACCAGGCAGCTTCTTTCTGGGGGACGAGGGCACAGCAATTCTGAGAGAAGTGGGACACCAATCAACCTGATGCTTCTAGAACTCACTGTGTAAATTTAAGATTTTTCCCTATCGTTAAAAAAAATTAACTAAATTTACTGAAATTCAAAGTATTCTGGATCAATAAGCACGGATTTCAATGGCCTAAAACTGTAGTTTCCTAGAGAATGGCATCTGTGCAAATGTGATTAAAAGTTCATTTGAGGCCAGTTACATGTTAGAAAGTCACCAGTACTTAATTTCCCTGCTTCAGACAAATTAGCTCACATCCATTCCACTTAACCTGGCTGCCTTGGGCCTCTAGACAGACTAGATGACATGTATCATTTAAAGACATTTAAGGGTGAAACTTAACCTGCCAATGACCCCCTACCCAGCTTGGAAGGTAAGAGAATTAGCTTCTGTAGTCTCCCTTCCAGATGCGGCCACCAATTGGCAACCGTAAGACACGCAGTATCTACGTGTACATCCCTGGGTGGAAAAGGTCAGAGATGATAATGTTTCCTAAAATAAAAGGATCCCTGCATACACATAAGGACAACATACCTCCAGATAGAAAAACAGGCTACAAACAGAAAAACAATCTAAGCTGTTAACATATCTTCCCTCCCCACACCCACAGAAGGACAAGGACTACTCTCCTCCACTTACCAGCACAGCATCTGAGTCGTGCCAGAAGCGCCAGAGAATCCAGAACCACATGGTCGCACTGAAGAACTCGGCCTGGATCACCTGGGATCTGGTCAGCTGCGGGAACTGTCTGTACCGGGGCTCAATGTGCGCACCTCCGCCAGCCCTACATGACAAAACAGACATGTGAAGCAGCTTGCCCTGTCTTCGAGCTCATCCAAAACTCTATGAGTTACAGCCAGAAACTAAACCTTTCTCTCCTCCTCCGCAAAAAAAACAGAAGGATAATGCTCCATGGTCCCTCAAAATACTCCACTTGCATAAGCGTGCTGTAAACCTGTGCAGTGGCAAAAACTGGCCTGAACTGACGAGAGGCTAATAATTATGATGTTCATTCAGTGAATATCCACATGTTTTACACCAGATATGAATGTGCTGATTAGTGGGGTACTGGCCCCACACGGTTAAGGGATCGTGAATCTGTAGTAGGTCACTAGCTTATCCAGAGAAACAAATCAGCAAATTAATTTTGTTCTGGAGAGCCATCTGTTTCAAAGACAAATTATGTCCTCTGCTGTATTAGTAATACAATCTTTCTTAAAAGACCACTTTATGGAAAAGAGAACTTAGATCCTTTTTAATAAGCCAACAGCACTGAACAAAGCAAAGAGACTTAAACAGTAAGTTTGAACAAGTTTTCTGTTTTTTGTTTTTTCATTTAGATACTGTTGACAAGGTGTGGGACATCATCCATAGGGCTCTACTCATTTTATTTTGTTGGAGCTTAATTATTATAGCTTGAATCTAATGTAAATAGTGTAAGTTGCACCTAACAGGGCTGCTTTCAAGTCCCTTTCAGCAGCTATACATATACTATTACACAGAAATGGATACAGAATTTCAAAGAAAGTTTCTATATAAAACGTTCACAAATTTCATTCCAGGTAAGAATCAGCTTATAAAACAATGTTCCCTTTTGTTTGACACAGAAATGAATATCTGTACAAAAACTTCAGTAAAATTACTTCAAAATGCACTACAGTTTGTGAATATTACTACTTCCATGGTTCTTGATACATATTACCCAGTACCCTTTTTATTCTCTTCTACTCTAAAAGATTACTAATAGTTACTATTTACAGAGCGTCTTATCACCTGTCAGACACCACACAAAGCACTTTATATATTATCATTTAATTTTCAAAACAACCTGATGAGATAGATCTATGGTTATCAATGTTTACAAATGAGGACACTGGAGTATTATTATTGTTTGGTGACAAAGCCCAAGCTCTTAAATACTGCCCACAAACAACATTAATTCCATATTTATGTAAATATCTATCCAACACTTTTATTTGAAAGATTCTATATAAAATATTAATAGTAATTAGCTACGGATGGTATAAGAAATGGGTTGTATTCTTTCTGCATGCATGTGTGTATTCATGTAAGTATGTATCCTTTTTTACAGTGACCATATATTACTTTTTTTTCAAACATTTATTAAAGCCAGCTTCTAAACTTTAGTCAGTTTTTAGGTAATCTTTTACTAACATATAGTACTAATTTTTTACTTATGGTAAATATGTATTTTACTTATGGTAAATATGGTATTACATTTGTATGGAACTTTACAGACTGCAAAGCGCTTCCATGCGCATTTATTGTTTGAGCCACCAATAACCTTCCGCACATGTTACTTTCAAAAGCTTCTGTCAAGCATCACTACTTTACACCCTGAATTTATCACACTGTTTCTGTATGCCAATTTTATTTAACAGTACCTATGCAGGAGCTATCTGTGCATAGAGATACTACATTATGTAAACAAACCATGGGGGTGGGAATTCAATATATTAACAACAGGCTTCCTCTTTGACAAGTTTTAGATACAATCTAGTAGTAAGTGCCCATCAGTTAAACTCATTTAAAATAAGTTTTGAAAATTATAGTTTAAACCCCTTCCCAGGAACTCTCCACATTTCATTATTGTGAGAGTTACATCTTGTTTTAACTATGAAATAAGTGGGTCATTGACTGCAAGGTATAAATCTTTTTGAACGAAGATTTGAAACACTGCAATTAGAGAAAGGATGGACGACATAATGATTGCCATGATTAAAGAATATAAAGAGTCCACAAACATCTAATTTTATGTTCCAAGAAGTTGCTAACTGCACTAAGGCAAACTACATAGGCCTGAACATCCCTCCAAATAGAAACTACGACAGATTAATTTTTTTTTAACTTTTAATAAATCATTAAAATCTTGGCATGGAAGTACCAAGACTGCAGCGAAGAGGAACACCCCCTCGTCTTCCCACGCAGGCTCAAAGGCTGTTGTTGGTGGCTCTTGATCTCTGTCCTTCTCAGGTCACACATGCCTTTTCCTTCTCTCCATCCTACATCTGTCCCAATTCCATATTCATAACAGACACGTGGCTTTAGGCAAGTCAATCTTTTCATTTAGCTGGGTCTCAGTTCCCTAATAACAGCAGCTCTTTATACAATACTTGTATTGTCTTTACTGAGTACCAGCAACTCACAACACTTCAGAGATTTGTTACTCGTTTACTTCCCTGGGAGTCAACATTATTATCCCAATTAAACCGGTGAGAAAACTCAGTTCTTAAAAGATCATGAAACTTTTCCAAGATCAGACAGCAAGAGCGTGGCAGAGGTGAGATCTGGACAGACAGTCTGGGGGCAGAATCCTGCTTTTAACCACTCTTTTGCAGTGCCTCTTGGTAAAGTGTGGACCGTGGTCAGAGGGGCCTGGAACATCACCTGGAAAAATCCAGTGTACTGTTTTCAGTCCTGCTCTTAATCTCTCTGCACTCCCAGCTTGCTTTTGGTAGACCTGCCCTCTTGGCATCAGCACTGGGCTCTCCAGTGGGCTTCTCCCGCTACACCATGGGTGACTCTGCTTTTGCTCACTCTTAAATTCTGGTGTTGCAAAGGTAAACTCTAAAGGATACTACAGGCTTTGGGTTGACAATAATCTGTCAACATAGGCTTATCAACTGTTAACAAACGTACCCTCCGGTGGGGGGTGCTGATAATGAAGCAAGCTATGCATGTGTGGCTTGGGGGGTTTATGGGAAATCTCTGTACCTTCCTCTCAATTTTTTTTTTTTGGGGGTGGGGGAGGGACAGAAAACTGTTCTATAAAATATTTTTAAAAAGAACACTTCCAACATTGCCCAAACATCCACTTTTGGCTCTCTTCCCACCCTTTCCCACTCCACTCTCGTGCCTTGGAGGACTAATTCTCCACTCTACAACCTTAGTAACTTTTTAGAATTAAAACGTGCCCACGTGACATCTGATTAAAACGACCGATCAGCGCCTCTGTTGGAAATCTCTCAGGCAGGCCTCTGTGTTTTAGTCGGTCAGCCGTGTCCGACTCTTTGTGACCCCCATGGAGCGTAGCCCGCCAGGCTCCTCTGTTCAGAGGATTCTCCAGGCAAGAATACTAGAGTGGGTTGCCATTCCCTTCTCTGGGGAAATCTTCTTGATCCAGGGATTGAACTCGGGTCTCCCGCATTGCGGGCAGATCCTTTACTGTCCGACCCACCAGGGAAGCTAGGGCACAGCCACGCATAAGGAACCTCTACCATTCTTTCCCTATGACCCGAGGTCTCCGGCCTCACCTCTGGCCTCATCTTGCCTCAAGCTTGAAGCTTCAAACTACCCTGTACAGGTGATTTCCTCTCCCTGACGCCCTCGCCTCCTCAGCTCCTGTCCTTGCTTCCAGATTAGCTCCAACTGTCTCCACGTTCAACTGGTCAGCTTCCCGGGGGCAGCCTCCCTCTGGCCCGAGACCGTCATATACACACCTCTACCGGCTCCCCCGGCCCCGGCATCGCGCCGTCAGACTCCAAGTCCCAGCATGCCTCAGGGGTGGAGGCCGCCGCAGACCAGGATCGGCCCCTGCTGCTTGGCGTCAAGGTGAGGACGTCCCGAAGGCTAGTGCCTTCCGCTAGAAGCGGGCGAAGCCCCAACCCTAGGCAATACTCACCGACGGACGCCACGGGCTCCAGCCGCCCTCGCGCAGCGGCCTCTGAAGAGGTGGCCTCCAACGTGAGCGAACGGCGCCAGTCGCTTCAGAGCTGAAATGCCAGCCATCGTTAGCCCGGCCGTTACCCAGACCGCACCGCCGCTCCACGCCACTTCCGCTGGCACCCGCCCGACGACGTCACAGAGCCGACCCGCCCCCTCTCCCTGTGACGTAGGGAGGGGCGGGGAAGCGGTAATTACCTGCCCGAAGGAGCGTCTCAGTCACTTCCTGAGGTGAAAGCGTCCGGGGCCGCCGCCTGAGCGCGCTGTTCGCGCCACCAGACGGGGTCTCGCTTTGTGGGCCTGGTGGCGCCCTGACGAAAGGTCAGGGGTGTAGACGGCCCTGGTGGAGCCAGGGATGGGCGTGCCGGACCTCGGCGCTCAGCTCCTGGAGCCCTCTGTTTCGCGGACACAGAAACTTAACGCTGACACAGCTCGCTCTTTGCTACCGGTGCTGATCTAGGCGCTGTTACCCGACCCGGACCCGCCCCTCTGCCTGCTCCTCCCGAATTAACTACTCTTCCAGACCCTCCTAGGCTGCCAGATCCATTCTGAACCAGTCTGTCCTTCCCAAAGCTAGTCCATTGTATTCCTCCCCTGCAAAGGCTACACGATTTCTTTGAAGCCTTCATCGTTATACGGCTGTCCTGCAAACATGAGCTTGATAACCAACCCGCAGCCCGTGGTTCTCAAATGTCAGCACCTGGACTGGAGGTATCAGAATCCCCTGAGGAGTCCGATCCCAGCTATTATGTCTGGAGTAGGGCCAAGGAATCTGCATTTTAGCAGGCCCCTAATATACGCGGTGCTCCCAATCCCTGGATCCTGAGCCAGCCCTGGATTCTTGGCGTTTGTCTCTTAATATTGCCTTCTATTAAGTCCTGAATGAACTCCAAACTTCCCAAACTTTGGGGAGCTGAAGAACCCCTTTCTCCATCCTTGAGAACTCCAGCTCCCAAATTCTTAGTGTCCCAACTTATGAGTTATAGTTTTCCTAAGAATTCTCGATTTTTATAAACTTACCTGCCAGCCTCACACCTTGGAGATGTCGATTTGAAATGGATCACCTGCCAAGCACTGAAGACTTCACACTGAGTGATAAGCATGAAAATTTGGAAATTTATGGAGAGAAACATAGACCTGAAATTTAGGGATTTAAGTGTATTGAATATAACTGACACTCCTCCTTTGGCAAATAATGGGCCTCCATGTGCCCAGTAGCTAGGAACCTCTCTCCCTGGAGAAAAGGCTTCCTCCGGGAGTCAGTGAAGGACAGGGAAGCCTGGAGTGCTGCAGTCCAAGAGGTCGCAAAGAGTTGGACACGACTTAGCAAACAAACAACACACCTTTCTGCCAAACTTACTGCTGGACCCTCTGGCCCTGTAGAACTCATGCCCCTCCCCACATTCACCCGCTATCCCTCCCCACTCCTGCCTTCTCCTGTCCTAACTTGTAAGTATATAAACTGTAAGAAAGAATGTACTGTTTTCTGGGGGCAAGTTGACTTCCCAGCTGATACGCAATAGTGTGGCTTTCTCTGGGACTACCATTCACTATTTACCCTTCCTAGTACATGCACAAACCATTAAGAGATGTTCATGAATAGGCAGAGCAGTGTCTTTCATCCTTCCAAAGAGAGCTCTCTGCCCATATTAGACAGCTGCCTGCCTTGCTCCCAGGAAAGAACAATGCTGTGATTCCTAGGCCACAAAAAACAAACGAACAAAAAAACCCAGCTTAAACAAAAATACTCCAAAGAACTTGATAGTCTGAAAATCCAGAGTTCAGCCTCAGCTCTACCAATGGTTAGCTCTGTCCATTTGGACAAGTCACTTCTCCAGGTCTCAGTGCCCTTCATCAGCCATTCAAGAGAGTACCTGGCCCACAGCATGTACTCAGCAATTTTTTATTAGTCAATATTTTCCTGGCTGCAAAAGCTCTTCAGGTAAACTAAAATTCACTTACCGCCCCCCATCTTTCTTGCTCAGTTACAAAATAAAAACTTTTAACTTTAATGCTGGCTTGTATTTAAAACAATATTGTTCTATAGACCATTTGTGCGGTCCTTAGCTCTAATGTTTTGCATCACTAATTCTGATTTTTTACTATGAAAAGTTTAGGGTCCCCATCAGCACACTATTTTGACTGTTTACGTAACAGCAATGCATGTTTGTGTTGCAGACATGTTCTAAAAATTCCAAGGGCAAATATCCCTGACTGCCTTTTGCAGGTTGCACAATGGCTCTCTTTTTGATTCTCAGAAAAGCACACTGCAGGGGAATGAGGAAAGAAAAAAAAACTTGTTCACAAGGCTTCATGTTTATTTAATCTTCTACTTTTGTTCTTTATTATTATTATTATATATTTTTGGCTGCACACATGTCTCTTGGAATCTTACTTTTGCAACCAGGGATTGAACATGGACCATGGCAGTGAAAGCACTGAGTCTTAACCACCGACCGCCAGGGAATTCCCTAATTTTCTACGTTTAAAGGTTGCTTGATCACCCTTTCCCTCTAAGTTTCCAAAAGAAGAAAGAACTTACCTTTCCAGCAGTTTTAACACAGAAATGAACCTTGTTCTTTCTACTTTGGAGGGACTAAACTGGGATCTCCCTTCCAAGTGATGCCCCATTGCCCCTTTATCTACTTATACCCAAGAAGTAGCGTTTTCTCCTTATGAAGATGAATGTATAAATCGTTTAGCCTTTTTAAGATGCTTATTTTAAAAATCAGCAAATTACCTATATTAAAGCACAGCCATTAATAACCATTTTTCTCTTCAATTCAACCTGTGTTCATTTTCTGTTGCTGCTGTAATGACTCCTGAGCTACTGAGGCCCTCGGTCCAGCACCCCACAAGGAACTACATGAGTAAGCCTGAATTCAGACCTACCCCAGTGGAGCCCCAAGATGCTTGTAGCCATGCAAGACTGAGCAGAGGACCCACCAAGCTTCGCCTACATTTCTGACCTGCAGAGACTACCAGGTATTAAACTGCTGTATTTGTGGGTAGTGTGTATGCAGTGAGAGATAACTAATGATTATCACAGTAAGTTGATGGAATCCACTGGCTTTCAAGAAAGGTTCAGAGGTGCTGGTGTTCACTCAGGGAGACATCGCTCTGTGTTGGTGCCCCCGTCTCTTGGCCCACAGCACAAAGGCATGTGCATTTGGCATAAAGGGCTGAATGTCTGGCTGGTTTGCCCATAGGAGGGAGCTGAACAGGGTTACCTGGAGCCCCCAGGCTCTCACTGCCTGACTCAAATGCCCTACCCTCAAGACTTGGGAAGTGCCAATAACATCTCCACCCCTCTTAAAAAACAAAAAAAAACTGCACCAAGGGAATCTCTGTCCAATATCTAAAGATAACTTCTGTTCTCAGTTGTTCCCTAAAAGACAGGAACTTTATCCTTAAGAAGGAAAGAATGGGAGAATCTAGTCCTTCAGTCACAGCAGGACTCAGAGAGCAGGAACGCTCGACTTTCCACTCACTGTCTAGAGCAGTCTCCAAAACAAGCAGGAGAATCCACTGGGATGCAGGGGAAAACATTCCTTTTAAACAAAATTAAGAAATTAAGCTTTATTAATATCCACTCTACAAACTGACCCTGGGATGCTCTGAGTCCATGTGGGCCAGCCACGTGTCAGAGCAGCTTTGAGAGAATGGCCTGTGAGCTGGCCCAGTGCAGAGGGCCAGGCAATGGCCGCCCCATTTTCCTTCACTGCTGGAGTGTCGCTGGGTGCTACTGCAAATCTCAAGTCCTGGTTAACAGGATGTGAAAGTGTTAGCCACTCAGACGTGTCCAACTCTCTGCGACACCATGGACTACAGCCCCCCCAGGCTCCTCTGTCCATGGAGTTTCCCAGGCAAGAATACTGGAGTGGACTGTCATGCCCTTCTTCAGGGGATCTTCCTGATCAGGGATGGAACCAGGGTCTCTAGTATTGCAGGAAGATTCTTTACTGTCTGAGCCACCAGGGAAGCCCTAACAGAAATGTACTGATTATATTATCTGTTTGTTAATATTAACCAAAATTAGCCCTGTAGAATGCTCAGAAAAAAACAGTATCTAAATGCTAATATGTGAGCACAGGGAAACTTCAAGTAAAATAGTGGAGCTGACTCTGTTCCTGTCTCTAGTATGTCACATTAACCATTGATCATTGTGGTTTTTTTTTTTTCATTTTACCTTATAATAAAATTTAGCAAGATTGGCAAAAAAGATTTTAAATTATCAAAAGGATAATTTGAGATACAGTGAAACGTGCCCTAAGTGTAAGCTCTGTCTTCAGAGATTTGCTGGTGATGGTAGAACCTGTATAAACCTTATAAATAAATTATATGTGCATGTATATATAAATATATGCAACCCTTTACCAACAGGGCACATAATCAAAACATTTGAGGGGAAAAAACAAAACAGAAAAACAACACAAAATACCTGGGGGGATTCCCTGGCAGTTTAGTGGTTAGGACTCGGTGCAAAGGGCATGGGTTCAATCCCTGGTCAGGAAATTAAGATCTCGCAAGGTATGTGCCACACCCCCCCAAAATTTGGAAACCATGGGTCTACAGGATTCTGTGACATTTTCTAACCTAAATACCAGAGTCTGGAAAGAACCAGGAAGACCAGCCTGATCCAGGAGTACAGATGTTAAGAGAAGAGAAAAAACCAGAAAACAAAATAACTAAGTTTATTCATCCTCCTCCAGAGAATGTTTTCCCTGAAACAGTTTCTCTGACACCAGGCCCAGCTTCCATACCTGAGCTGTCAGGACCCTCCCTCCTTTTACTTCCCCAGGAAACCCAGACCTTTGGAAACAGATGCTTGAAACCAAACCAGAGTGAAACACAGTGGCAGGCCCTCCACAATCCCAGTCCTAGGACGTCCAAGCTGCCACAGAAGAGGCTGTTGGGAGCGGCCTCTTGTTCCAAGAGGAAGCCCCCACTGCTGCCGTCAGCGGGAGGTCACTAGTCCTTTTAGGAGGAAGGGCTTTGCTGCCTCCAGGATGTCCAGTTTAGGGTCCAGTGAGCGGCCAAGCCCCTCCAGCACCATGATGGCAAACACGATTGAAGCAAAGTTGCTCTCAAGCTTTACCTGAAACAGAGAAACAGGGGTTCTTTCCGAAGCCCACGGATAGACAGAGAGTATCCTGAGTTAACAGGTCAACATCCACTCCTGACAAAAAAAACAGATGATTTTTATCATCTATGTAATACTCTTACAGATAAAGGACAGATATAGTATGGACCTAACAGAAGCAGAAGATATTAAGAAGAAGTGGCAAAAATATACTTCATGACCCAGAAATGTATTTTTTCTAAGAATACACTGTATGACCCAGATCACCACAATGGTGTGATCACTCACCTAGAGCAGACATCCTGGAATGCGAAGTCAAGTGGACCTTAGGAAGCATCACTACGAACAAAACTAGTGGAGGTGATGGAATTCCAGTTGAGCTATTTCAAATCCTGAAAGATGATGCTGTGAAAGTGCTGCACTAAAACTCAGCAGTGGCCACAGGACTGGAAAAGGTCAGGTTTCATTTCAGTCCCAAAGAAAGGTAATGCCAAAGAATGTTCCCACTACCACATAGTTGCACTCATCTCACATGCTAGCAAGGTCATGCTCAAAATTCTCCAAGCCTGGATTCAACAGTACGTGAACTGTGAACTTCCAGACGTTCCAGTTGGATTTAGAAAAGGCAGAGGAACCAGAGATCAAATTGCCAACATCCGCTGGATCATCAAAAAAGCAAGAGAGTTCCAAAAAAAACATCTACTTCTGCTTTATTGACTACGCCAAAGTCTTTGACTGTGTGGATCACAACAAACTGGAAAATTCTTCAAGAGATGGAAATACCAGACCACCTGACCCGCCTCCTGGGAAATCTGTATGCAGGTCAAGAAGCAACAGTTAGAACTGGACATGGAACAACAGACTGGTTCCAAATCGGGAAAGGAGTACATCAAGGCTAATTACCCTTGTGCACCCTGCTTAATTAGCTGGATGAAGCACAAGCTGGAATCAAGATTGCCAGGAGAAATATCAATAACCTCAGATACGCAGATGACACCAGCCTTATGGCAGAAAGTGAAGAACTAAAGAGCCTCTTGATGAAAGTGAAGGAGGAGAATGAAAAAGTTGGCTTAAAACTCAACATTTAGAAAACTAGGATCACGGCATCCAGTCCCATCACTCCATGGCAAATAGATGAGGAAACAATAGAAACAGTGAAAGACTTTATTTTTCTGGGCTCCAAAATCACTGCACATGGTGACTGCAGCCATGAAATTAAAAGACACTTGCTCCTTGGGAGAAAAGTTATGACCAACCTAGACAGCATATTAAAAAGCAGAGACATTACTTTGCCAACAAAGGTCTGTCTGGTCAAAGCTATGGTTTTTCCAGTAGTCATGTATGGATGTGAGAGTTGGACTATAAAGAAAGCTGAGCACCGAAGAACTGATGCTTTTGAACTATGGTGTTGGAGAAGATTCTTGAGAGTCCCTTGGACTGCAAGGAGATCCAACCAGTCCATCCTAAGGAAATCAGTCCTGAATAGTCATTACAAGGACTGATGCTGAAGCTGAAACTCCAATACTTTGGCCACCTGATGTGAAGAACTGACTTATTGGTAAAGACCCTGATGCTGGGAAAGATTAAAGGCAGGAGGAGAATGGGAGGACAGAGGATGAGATGGTTGGATGGTATCACCAACTCCATGGACATGAGTTTGAGTAAGCTCCAGGAGTTGGTGATGGACAGAGAAGCCTGGCGTGCTGCAGTCCATGGGGTAACAAAGAATCAGATATGACTGAGTGACTGAACTGAACTGAACATTCTTTTCCCTATCCAGTCATTTTCCCCACCATCCCGTCTATTCACCCAACCCCCCACCCACTAGAAATAGTAAGAAAAAATCTGGGGGATGCAGTGTGTACAGCTCTTCTCTAAGGGAGGTGTGTGAGTATGTGAATGACTTAAAAAATACTAAAGTGAAAAGTTCACAGCCACACCAGAAACTGGGCTTCCCTGGTGGCTCAGCAGTAAAGAACCTGCCTGCCAATACAGGAGACTTGGGTTCCATCCTTGGGTCGGGAAGATCCCCTGGAGAACAGAATGGCTACTACTCCAGTATTCTTGCCTAGAGAATTCCATGGACAGAGGAGCCTGGTGGGCTACAGGCTATGGGGTTGCAAAGAGTCAGACACAACTTACCGATTAAACAACAAACAACACCAGAAACTATAAATCTAAATATGGTCATTCTTTGAAATCCACAGTAGTCTTTTTGAGACCAAGCACACCTGGCTTTGATCAAATACAGCAGGGTTTCTTCCCCTTTGGAGCCAGATTAACAGTAATAATAGTTTACATGGATTACCCAGTTAATCCTCAACTTCATTATGCCCGTTCAGTGGATAAGGAAGCTAAGGCTCAGGGTGGCTGAGTGATTTGCTTGAGTCCTCTGGGTGAAGAGGAGTCTGTTTGTTGTTTATTTTAGTCACCAAGTCATGTTCGACTCTTTTGGGATCCCATGGCCTGTAGCCCGCCAGGCTCCTCTGTCCATGGGATTTCCCAGGCAAGAATACTGGAGGGGGTAGCCATTCCCTTCCCCTGGGGATCTTCCCAAACTAGGGATTGAACTTATGTCTCCTGCATTGACAAGAGAGTTCTTAACCACTGAGCCACCAGGGAAGCCCACATGAGGAGGAGTTGAGCCAGGATTTAAACCTAGAACAGGAATCTGCTTTCAGGTGGACAGAAGGTCAGGAAATGGAAGAATGACTCATGGGGAAATAACCTTTGATGAAAGTAAAGGGTCTTTTCTCAGTTAAGGCCCAGAAAGCTGTCTGAGGGGTCAGATGGGCAAATCAGAAGAAAGCAGCGTGCTACATATGCACACTCACGGTGGGAGTGTAAAATCGTGTAGACTTCTGTGGGCTGAAGCCTACCAGGCTCCTCCATCTATGGGATTCTCCAGGCAAGAATACCGGAATGGACTGACATTCCTTCTCCAGGGGATCTTTCCAACCCAAGGATGGAACCCAGGTCTCCCGCATTGCAGACAGACCCTTTACCCTCTGAGCCATCAGGGAAGCCCTGTATAAATCTATATTTTAATTAAAAAAAAAACTATATCATCTAGCAATCCCAGTTCTGTGTAAATATCCAAAAGAATTTGAAACCAGGATCTCAAAGCAATATTTGCACCCTCGTGTTCACTGCAGCATTGTTCTTAGTAGCCAAGAGGTACAAGTGGCCCAAATGTCCATCAGAGGATGAACAAATAAAGAAAATATGGTTAAGTACATACAATGGAATATTATTTGGTCTTTAAAAAGGAAATCCTGTCATCTGCTGCAACATGCATGAACCTCAAGAACACTCCATTGAGTGAAATAAGCCAGTCACAGAAGGACAAATACCATATGATCCTACTTATAGGAAAAATCAAGAGTCATCAAAACCATGGACCTTCTGCTTGCCAGGGGCTCAGGGAAGAGAGACACGGAGTTTTTGTTCAGTAGGAATAGGGTTTTATTAGAGATCTAGAGATCTGTTCCACAACTGTGTGGATGTGGTTGACACTGCTGTACGGTACACTTGGAGGTGGGTAGGGGTAAACTGTATATTAGTTTTTAACCATAATTTAAATTTTTAAAATTATTTTAAATTAAGCGCCTGGTGAAATATTTGAAGAGAATGGCTGTACTTGGCCCTCTCTCTGCTCTCCCATCCTGGGAATCACGATGACAACAGCAAACATCTAAAGCACTAGTAACCGTTGTGTCCCACACGGGTGTGAGGAAGGCTATGTACCAATGGGGGCCCCAGGGCTAAAGAACAAAGTCACTGGAAGTGGGGCTCCCTGGTCAGGTGGCCTCAGGGGCCAGGGCGAGTTGCTTGGTGCCAGCCTCAAGGAATGTTGGGATTAAATCAGATACTAATAAATGTTATACAACTGAATTAGGTGGCTAAAGGGAGGTCAGAGCGCACTGATCACCGTGTCACGGCCTCATCTGGCCCTCCTGGCAGCCTCCGGGGACTTGGAGAGGCTGCCCAGGTCAGAGCTGGTGGGCACTGAGCTGGCTATGAGCCTCACCCTCCCCGTCCTAAGCAAATGAACTCCCAGGAGTGTGTTTTCATTTCCAGCTCTCTCCAAGCCAGCCCCCAGCAATGATGAAAGCTTTCCCTAATCCTAACATGAAATTTAATTCATTTTTAAAATAGAACTTGTCAAAGCTCTTAGAAAGCATAAAGTTTTTCCCCCCGAACCCCACCAATGATCAAAGGAAAACCTTGCTGGACATCAGGGAGTAGAAACAGCACTCTTAGCAGAGGGATCAGTGTGCAGAACGTTTCTAAAAGAGACCTCCCAAAAGAAAAAACCCTGCCACAACCCTGAGGCCACTTGCCTTCCCCACAGACCTCCCTCCTGCCTGACCAGAGAGCGAGCTCCCCGCCCAGGCCTCACCTTGTGAGTCATCAGCAACTTAAAGACATTCGAGAGAAGGCTGGAAACTTGAAGCTGGAAAACAGAACAAAGAGCCTGAGAGCTACTGGGAGCCACTTCTCTCCCTTACCTGCCCCTCACCCACCCACACATCCACACCCACACCCACACACACCCCAGTGATCGGAAATGGACTGCCTGACAAATCCCCAAAAGGACTACATTCACACAAGCCCAACTTCCATCTCATGACTGAGTTCAAAGACCACCGCCCCCCCAGGAGAACTAGCCTAGAGGCCTCTTCCCCAGCACGCCCAGCACATACAGAAATCACATGGGAATAAATAAGACAGGCAGTGCCAAGGGCCAGCTGTCACTCCTCACTGCCCGGGGGCCACCTCTTGTTCTGACTCGATCTGGCTAGAGTGGACTTGGGAATGAACTTGGGAAGAAAAGTCAGCTTTGTTAGAACTGTGTGCAGAATTCAAAGTGGGCTCCACTTCAAGTAAGGGCTTCCCTGGTGGCTCAGATGGTAAAGAATTCGCCTGCAATGCGGGAGACCCGAGTCCAATCCCTGGGTCCGGGAAGATTCCCCAGAGAAGGGAATGGCAACCCACTCCACTATTCTTGCCTGGAGAATCCGCTAGACAGTGGAGCCTGGCGGGCTATAGTCCGTGGGGGTTGCAAAAAGTCAGACACGGGTGAGCAACTAACACTTTCACTTTTCTGCTTCAGGTCTAAATAAAGGTTGTGAACACTAGGTGAGTTCTTTGTCTACTCAGGGGCCTCAGTGCTCCCTCCCCCACCCCATGCTCAGCTGAGCTCCATGTAGATGAAGCTGCAGAACAGCACCCGGGTCTGGACAGGTGTGCAGTATCACATGTATCACCCCCTCCCCCGGCAACCACCCAGGAGAGCCCAGTCAAGGAGCCACTCTTGAGAGTTGGAGATTTTAGTGGGCCTCCTTACCCCTGGAGGATGTGGGCAGAGGAAAAGGTTTGTTCTTTATCTGCCTTAAAACTCAAGCCATGGGGTAGGAGGTGGGAGCGAGGTTCAAGACGGAGGGGACATATGTATACCTATGGCCAATTCATGTTATGTATGGCAAAAATCAACACAATATTGGATAAGCAATTATCCTTCAATTAAAAATAAATAAAAAAAGAAAAACTCAAGTCCCCTCAAGACCTCTCCCTTAGACCTGCAGTTTGCGCTGTCCAAGGGCAAGGTCGGTAAACACCCCAGGAACCCCAGCCCTCCAGTGGCCTGCTCACCTTTTCCAGGGTGATGGTGTTCTTCCTGGCCTGGGTCACCAGCCGGGCCATCTCAGCCTTAAATCCCTCCACGTCCTCGCACTCGCTGGCCCGGGCATGGTGCAGGATGAGCTCAGCCACCCTTTGGCCCTGGAAGATGGAAAAAACATGCTAGAATCAAGAGGGCCTAACCCTGGATTCTCTGCCCAAACGCCTTCAGATCCTAGTTCTTTCCACCCCAGTTTCTCTACCCTCCTGCTTTTGCGCCCCACCCTCATCCATTTTTAACTTTACCTCACTGCCTTCCAATAATACCTGGTTATCAATCAAAGCCTTTTGATCCTTTTGAGGCGAGGCCCCACCTGTGCTCAGCACAATCAAAGGCCAGAGCTGTGTGGTCTCCTTTGTCTCTGAGGCCACACAGGCCCAGTGGCTGAGTCTGGGCCCTGTTGCTCACACTCCTCACGGCACTGCTTGCCAACCAACCGGCCTGGCCCAGAGGCCTGGCTCCGGGGCGGACTAGCCATACTCTCCTCAAGGGCGGTCTTCCTGCCTGAGCAGAATTCCCCACTCACAGCCTGCTGGCTCCTCCTCCACCCAGGATGCTCCAAGGTCTTCCTAACACCCACCTGGCCCCCTTGGTCATGGCCAGGGAGCCAAGCTCTTCCTCCTTGACTATGACCTTCTTCCTTTGCCCAAACCTGTGCAGAGGAGAACCTCCCAGCCCCCACCTACCACTGCACCTCGGTCTTTAACCTTGGCCCGGGGACACTTTCAAACTGGCTCAGACTCAAGCCTCTGGTCTACCCACCTCCACCCCTCCTCCACCCCAGAAGCCTCCTAAGCAGGGCTTCTCTCAATTTTGCCCTTTTTTCCCAGGTTTTTCTTTTTTTCCCCCAAAAATTTATTTAGCTGCATCGGGTCTTAGGTGTGGCATGTGGGACCTTTAGTTACGGTATGCAGACTCTTAGTCCTGGCATGTGGGATCTATTTCCCTGACCAGGGATTGAAGCCAGGCCCCCTGCACTGGGAGTGCGAACCACCAGGGAAGTCTGTCCAGCTCCGTCTTTCCCTGGGTCTTTCCTGCTGGAGAATTCACTGTCACCCTTGATGTGGCACTTTAGGTTGACTCTCATAAAGGTTTCGCTGAGTCCCTTTTCCTAAATAAGAATCCTCAACCACTGGAGCCCCTCAGAGGCGTGGGATGAGAAGTGAAAACCAGTCATCTCCTCCTGCCCCAGGTGTCTTCCCACACCTGGGAGTAAGTTCCCTGAGCCGCTGCTTCTTTCCAGCCCCACCTTCTCAAAGCAGATAGCACACATTTGGGGCCGCTATTAGTCAAGAAGCTAGCATTTCCAAAGCCCAACTCTATAGTGACTGAGGAAAGAAGAGAAACCACCAGAACACCACTTGAGAAGGAGGCATTTCTTCCTGTCATCCTAAATCATCTGCTGCCAGGAACAAGCCTGTTCTATGGACCCTCCATGGCTTCATCTCCTGGGCTCCTCTTCCTCCTCCCTCCTTCATCTCTCTGAAGCACCCTTGGCAAATGCCAGCATTAACAAGAATGACAAACCCTGAGGAGCCCGGTGGTTTAAAAAAAACTCAGCTCCAACCACCTCTCCCTCCACCTCCCCTCCAGGGCCCGGCGGGCCTCACCTGGCCCATGGCCACAGCCATGAAGACAGCCCGGAAGTTCCTCAGGTCTGCAGCCTGCAGCTCGGCCACGATGCCGGCGTCCAGCAGCACCAGGCGCAGCGGGCAGCGCGCCGGCGACACAGCCACCACCAGCGCCTCGCAGACGTCCACCGGCTGCAGCCGCGCCTCTGGGCCCTGGGCAAGACCGTCGGCGCCCTGGACGAGGATGTTCCCGGGGTGAAGGTCCGCGTGGACGAAGTTGTCCACAAATATCTGCAGAGAGACCAGAGCTACTCCAGGCTGAGTCAGCCTCACCATCCCACCTCCACCAGGCCACTCACAGAAAAGCTTCCAGGGTGACGGCGAGTTCCCGGAGATCTAGGACAAGGCGGAGAGGCAGCACGCTCCCCGCGGTGAGCTCACCATCTTCAGGAGCATGTTGATCCCCAGCCGCGCAATCTTCCTCTTCACGTCCAGGGGAATCCCTGCGTGCTGGTAGCTGGACACGGGCACACTCTCCTGTGAGGAAGTCGGGGTGAGAACCGCTTCAGTCGCACAGCCCGCGACTGCACAGCTCCTCATCCTCCCGGGGACACACAGCTGCTGCCTTCCCTCTGACTGGGGAGTGACCCGAAGCGTTTTTCCTTTCCTATAATGCCTGTGAATCCGTCACCCACAAATGAGTTGTAACCGACGTTTATGCTTCCCTTCTGTAATACGTCTCAAAAAGTCCCATAGGTTCCCCAGGGAGGAAACCCACTGACTGCCGCCCACAGGTAAGAGAGGCTGTGAGGTCAGGGTGAGCTTGTTTCTAGTCAAGAATCAGCCAACAGGGACACGAAGGAGCTCTGTGACCTCACTGGAGGAGAAAGAAAAGGAAGAGAGAAGAAAGGGGACCTGCTCCATAGGCACCTGATGCAGGTCGGTTATTTAATTGTCAAAGCAGCCTATTGAGATAGATCTTGGAATCCTTAATTAACAAATTAAAGAACTAAAGCCCAGAGAGTTTAAGTAACTTGCTCAAAGTCACACAGCTAGCAACAGTGGGTCATTCAGGCCACTCCTCTGGGTCTCATTACCATCTTTACAAAGGAAGCTGGACCAGAAGACAGCTAAGCCCATAAGGCCCTTCTCTGTGTGGAGGGCGTTTTGCATTCAGTGTGTCATGGACTCCTAAGACAGGAAGGGTATCCTGCTGTTCTACAGGAAGTAACTGAAGCCACCCAGCAAATATTGGGTTGGCCAAAAAAGTCATTCGGGTTTTTTGTAAAAGTGTACGGAAAAACCAGAATCAGATACAATTGGCAGAGCAGACTTCCAGCAAGTCTGAGGGCAGGGCCAGGCTCTTCCCGCCTTGCTACCCTACCTCCCACCGTCAGGCGGCTCCAAACCCCTTTTAGACTCAAGCCTTCCTGTGCAGCAGAGACAACCTGGCTGTGAGTAAAGGGCAACCGGCTAGGGGAAGCTCTCACTCTTACTTCATATGTCTCCACCAGGACATCCTTGGTGACGAAGGGACGCAGAGGCGTGGGGAATTTGACAGAGTTCACATTCAGGAAGTTGCACTGGAAGAGTTCAAGATTCCGAGCCTCGTACCGCAGGTCGATCTACAGACAAGTGGAGAGAAGAGGTGAGGGAGGGGGTAGTCTGGGCCAGGGACAGCAACGCTGAACCCCCCAAGAGCTGGCAGAGCCTGAGACTCACCTGCCTGCCCCAGCTAACCTCCTGCAGAACTCCCAGGACACTTGAGGGTGAGGGCTGCCCCGGAAGTCCCAACCCCCCATCCCTCCCCACCACATGACTCCAAGCTGCAGACAGCAGAGACACTGGAGAACTTATCAGAGTTCATATTCACCCCGCCCCCAAGGAGTCCCTGCAGAGGATTCCTTCTCTCTCACCCTTCACACCCATGGGAGACTCGCTGCCATCAGCTCTGCAGCCCTCACCACGCTCAGAGCTGTTCTTTTCTATCCCACTGTTCCTCCCAAGGTGACTTGAAACCAATCACCTGAACCCTAACAGAGGTGTCTTAGTTGGGCTCCCTGTCCCCCACCTCCCCTCTCTACAATCCATCTGCTGGTGCCCCCCACCACCTGCAGGATGGAGTCTGCATTGCTTAGGATGACGTCCGAGGTGGGTCATGGTCTGGGCCCTGCTTCTCCCTCCAGGTACATCTCTTGTGATATGGCCTCCTTCTTTTACAGCCCCAAACTCCGGCTGCACCCAATCTGTAGACCGGGAATGTCCCAGCCTGCCTAACACTTCCCCTCTGACTGCCTTCTGTACTCCACCTGACTGGAATGTTCTTCCCCCATTGGGTCTAACTGCGGACACTCTCCTTTCAAGACTCTGCTCAAGTCTGGGGAGCCTGGACCCACAGGGTGGAATAACCACTTCCTCTGTTGGGCCTCGGCTAAGCCCAGCTGAACCCGTAAGAACTCCTATTGTAACTAGCACTTGTGCTACAAATATTTCACATCAGCCCTCCTCCTCCTAGTATATACTTCTTGGGACCAATCAGGAGGGCACATTTGCCCAGCCAGGACTGGGTCCCACCATCACAGGAGATTCAGGGAACCCCACTTGTTTTCTTAGTTCACCAGATCCTAACAGTTTTTAATACTTGTTGTATGAATTTATAAATGAACATCCATCCCCCTACATACACCCAGACTCTAAGCTTTCAAGCCAGGCAGCATTATGAGACCACCGAGAGCTACAGCTGGTAGGAAGAGTTGATTTTTAAGGCAAAATGGGGTGAGTTGTAGAGCTGTAGAGGTCTGAACTTGAAGTGATGGGATCTCACAATGTGTATCAGACTTCTTGAAGCAGAACTGAAGCTCAAGCGGGTGGTGGAACTGAGAGTATTAACACCAAGATGGGTGTTGGAACAGCAGCTATTTTTCTGTTTTAATTTTCTTTTATTATCAAAAGTAGACACCTCCATATCATAAAGCCAAGCTTTCTAAACATGAAAATGCATCACTGGGGCTTAAAACCCTAAGTCAGACGATATAAATGAAGATTGGGCACACGGCCTCTGAAAGCCTATCAATTTCTGTGCCAACTGCCAGGAAGCCAGCACAGATGGCTCCTTGGAGCCCTGAGTGACTCCACTGTGTCTACTGAGTCTGGCTCCTTAAACAGGTGTCCCAAAGGCCCTGCACAGGGCCCTTGTCTACTCATTAAACCCCAGAAACAAAGGAAAACCAAGGCACAGTATGTGACTTCGCCGATTCTTCTCCTGGAATGTGGCCATTGATTGCAGCACAGATAATGCTATCTGTTCCACCAGACTCATTTCGTTTGCAGCCCAGGCTATATGCAAGACCGCCTTCCCCAAGTTCCCTCGTAGTTACACTGGGCCTGACATGTAGCCTTGGAAGAAGTGAGGTTCATCATTTCCAGGCCTGGCCACAGAATCCTTTATGTGACGCTTCATGGTCTCTCTCCCCATTCCACACTAAGCCCAGATGACTAATTTTGGAGGAAACTGGGTCCCTGAATAACAATGGAGTGGAACTCCCACCTGCTCCCTCAGTTTACCTGCATGGAACTTCCACAGAATAGCAAGAAATAACCTTGCTGCCTAACTCACTGAGGTTTGGATATTCTTTGTTATATCAGCTATCCTGACTAATATTCTACATTAGCCATAGTGCCCTGGGAAAATGCTCATCCATTCAGCATTTACTAAGCAGCTGCTAACAGCAAAAACTGTCGTGTGCTATTTACGATTGAGAGAAGGCGAATTCACCTGCTGCACCATAAGCTTCTCAAATTCCTCCACGATCTCAGGCAAGCTGAGCCACTTGATTCCTGGCAAAACTGTGAGGACCCGGCTGCCCATCTTCATCAGCAGCAGGTCCATCTGCACCTGAGCGAGCAGGCCAGGGTGCAACACCTGCCAAAAGAGGAACAGTGAGACAGAGAAGGGATCAATCAGGGATCAATCAAACATTTACCTAGCCAGAGCTGGGTCCCACCATCAAAAGAGATCTAGGGGACTTCCCTGGCAATTCAGCAGTTAAGACTTCATGCTTCCAATGCAGGGGGTGCAGGTTCGATCCCTGGTTGAGAAACAAACGTCACATGTGCCTTGTGGTGCAGCCAACATCCCCCCACAACCCCCCGAAAAAAAAGGACAATCAGCTGGCCGAGGGGAAGCAGGTCCAACACTCATTCCTTTGTGCCTTCCTGAGGGGCAGGAGGGCAGCTCCCCTGAGCGGCACTCAGCTTTGCTGGGAAGAACAGGTTGGCCTCCCTTCCAGATACACTGAGCTTAGATCAGCGGCTCCCAAACATCAGCGAGCATAAAAGCCAACATGGGCTGCTTAGTAAAAGTGTGGACCTCCAGCCTCCTCCAGGACCTACTGAATCAGACTGGCTGGGAGGCCAGGTGGAAATCTGCATTTTACTGAGTGTTCAGGTAACTGAGTCAGGTAGTCCCAAGCCTACAAAATACTGCTGTAGAGTTACAGGACTCCAGAGGTGAGATGGAAAGAGCTCTGGGTTTCAAAAACTCCAGTTCTGCAACTCATCTCCTGGATGAAACTGGACCGGCCACTCAACCTCTTCTCAGCCTCCTGTTCCATCATTTAAAACACGCAGATAACAGCCTCTACCTCCACCACAAATCCTTTTCAGAATAAAGTGGAATATAAATAAACATGTAAGAAAAACTAGTACAGGGACTTCCTTGGTGGTCCAGTGGCTAAGACTCTGGGCTCCCAATGCAGGGGGCCCAGGTTCAACCCTTGGTGGGAGAAGGAGATCCCGCATGCCACAGCTAAGAACCAGCACAGCCAAATAAATAAATAAGCAATTTTTTTTTGAACCTGTTTAAAAAAAGAATGCCCATCTCAGGTACCTCATACATATGAAATAAAGCATCTGACTTGATGGGCACATATACTCCTTTAGTCTCCCACAGAGCACAGGGAAACTTCAAGATACTTTGGACAAGTGTTTCCTAAACATGCCTGATGTTGCAATTCATTTGCAGCAATTATAAAAGGCCAGGTCAGGCTCTCCCCTTAGAAATTATGATTCAGCCTGTCTCAGTAGGCCCCCGTGGGAGGGATTTTTCTGTGAGGGTGAGAACACCAGGGTATTGGCTACTAGGATCCGCTAGTTCTCCTGGGGGTGTCCGGATCAGGGATGGAAAGGTGTGGAGAGGAGAGATGATGGAGCCGGGCAGGGGTGACTGGAAATGAACAGAGAAGGAAGCTGATGTTGTAAAAATGAACGCTGCCCTCTTGGACTCGCCACAGTAACACCTAACCTAGTCTCTCCCATTTATCCTGACCCCAGAGCCAAGAGGTCAGCTGGATGGATGATGGGTCCTCCCCCCGCAGAGAGAACCAACACCAGAGCCTCTTCATCTTCCTTTTTCAGGCCATTCGCATCACTCTCCTTCAAGCCAAGAAATCAAACAGCTTGTGTGTCACAGGTACTCAGATAATGGTCAAGCTGAAAGAAATCAACGGAAGGCAACGTGGGGTAATTTGCAAAGGGTTGTATCCTGACCTGGGTAGCTCGGTGGAGTTGGTGAGGTTTTAGAGATGGGAGGGCCTGGCTGCAAACATTAGAACACTTACTTTCACAGCCACCGGGACAAGGTGATCTGGCTCCTGTTCATGGGCGGTCCCTGAAGCCTGAGACAAGGATGCATTGGATCCAACCAGGTCCGGTTTAGGGAAGAGCAGCCTTTCTACAAATGACTGGTCGGCAAGACTCTCTTGAGGCCTCCCAGCCTTCTCCAGGCGTCCAGAGAGCTCGCCCAGCCCCCCAGCTGCCCCAGTTTCCGAGAACTGCAGTATGGAGGCCGTGGCCAGTCTCTGGATGCTGTCGTTCTCCAGGAAGGCAGGATTGGCACGCGCTTTGTACACTTGGGCCACGCAGCCGGAACCCACTGGCTCTTGCTTCTCAAAGCAGAGGACCCTCCCCCAGTCCTCCCCAAAGGCCTGGCGCAGGATGTGTTCGGTGTGAGTCCAAGGATGGGGCGACACCTGGACGTGCAGCCTGGAGAACTGGGCGCAGAACGCCTCTGAGAAGAGATCCCGCCGGGTGCTGGCCCACTGGCCCAGTTTGATGTAGGTGGGGCCCGAAGTCTCGGTGGCTTTCAGAAGCAGGTGGAGCCAGAGACTGGAGACACTGGGAGCCAGGTAGGTGAGGGGATAGAGTAGGAGGAGAGGGAAGAATTTTACCAAGAGAGCCCCTGCTCTGAGCCAGATGCGCACGTGCAGGAGGAGCCAGCCCAGCCGCCCCTCCAGAGGGACTCTTTCCAGCGGCCCATTTTTAGCCAGGTCACTCCAACTGGTGGTCTGCCGACGTACGCTCTCCGGAGCCCCCTCGCCAATGTCCTCACAGGTGGAGACGAGTTTGGGCAAAGTGCCAAGCAGAAGCCAACAGAGTCTAGCCTTGCGACAGCCCCCAGAGGGTCTCAGAAGGCCGACTTCCTTTCTGAGCACAAAACCTCTCAGGTGCGCCAAGCAGACCCTGAGAGAGAAGCGCCAGGGGGTCACCATCCTCTCCCAGAGGTCACGGCCTCCGTTGCCTGCCTCCACTTAAGGAGGGCCCATCTATATTCCTTCTTTCCGCAAGGAGGACATGAGTCCGGGCCTCCGCTGAGTATTCCGTTTAAGAGCGGGGCGGCAGCGAGATGAAGGGGGCGCGCAGACCTGGCCGCCCGTGTGCAGTCCCCAGGACAGGGACGTGACCTGCGCGAGGTGGCCGCGCGGGCGGAGACGGAGCCGGGCGACCGCAGGGTCACCGCGCACGCCCGCCGGCGCCAGAGTGCACCCGCCGAGGGCCAGGACGCAGCAGGTCTGCGCGGAGAGGGGCGCGAGGGGGACAGATCGGAGGGCCGCGGTGCGGGGAGCCTGGTGGGGGTGAGGAAGAACCAGATAAGGCGAGGGGTGGAGAGCTGGGGCCGGGGCGGGGGCAGCGCTAACGGCGGAGGACCTGGGCAGCGAGCGCGCGGTGGGGAGGAGTCGGGTGGGGGCTCCAGAGAGCCGAGGTCCCAAGGGCACTGGAGGTCTGGGCGCCAGGGGCGCGGAAGGGGAGCGGAGGGTCGCGGAGCGGAGTACCGGAGATCGGGACCCGGGGGGGCCGGGGGGCCGAAG
>NW_011494924.1:4543951-4559740 GCF_000754665.1 Bison bison bison | reverse complement strand
GCGACCCCATGGACTGCAGCCTACCAGGCTCCTCCGTCCATGGGACTTTCCAGGCAAGAGTACTGGAGTGGGTTGCCATTGCCTTCTCCGCCTCGGGTCCTGGGGTCCCACAAATAGAATTAACGCCACACACGCCCTCCACACCTGGTCTCTCCACTGTGTGTCTGTCTCTCCAATGACATTGTAGCTTTCCTTACAAAGAGCGTGGAAACGCGGAACGCCGGGTAAATTGACAGCCGGTTCCTGAACACAGGTCTGGTTTTCAATAGAGCGGGACCGGGAGGGTGGTGGGAGGAGCGGGGTGGGGGGTGTTGTCCTTGGACGGCGGGATTCCCAGGCTGCCCTGATTTGAGGAACGTATTTGGACCCGGGGCTGTGGCTCCGTAAAGAGTGATCATTCATTCAGCCAAGTCTATATTTCTTAAACTCAATCTAATATTTATCGAAGCTCAATAATATCTACCGTGCGAGGTCCTGGGAACATCTAAACACACATCCTGACCTGGCAGGCTTATCACTTTTGAGGAAGATCCCACCGTGAAAGAAGGCAACAATGGGGACGTGGCCGAGCTGGGCCCTGCGGGGCTCCTGGACACGAAGGTCTCTTTGTCCCTCATTTCTTGTAGGCAAGACTCCAGCCTCCATGACCTTCTTTTAGTCCCAAAGGTCAGAACAGTTGCTAATCAAGGGAGGAGCAGCCAGGAAACCACCTGAGGCAAGATCAAAGGGTCATCAAGAATTAGGAGACCTAACCATCCAAGCCCCTACACACCCTAACCTTGTCAGCAACCTCACCTTTTTGAAACTTTGCAGAAGAAGAATGCAAGACTGTTACCATCTTGATCCTTCTCAGGTAAGCTTGCTGGACTGTAAACCCCTCCCTCTTTACCAGCGAGGGGGGCACAGTTCTTGAGGCGCTAGCCTACTGTGTTCCCCCTTTGTCTGGCAAACTAATAAAACCGCTCTTTCCTTCTCCTCCATAACTCTGTCTCCATATTTCTGTTTGGCACTGGTGCACAGAGCCAAGATTTGGGCGACGAGGAGAATCCCCCAGGATGGCAGCTACTTGGGAGAAGACGGGAGGGTGATACGAGTGGGAGGGTGTTCAGCCGCAGAAAGAATTAAGCCCCCAAATAGGAAGGTGTTTGGTGTGAGGTTCTGGGGGAGTTTGTTTAACTATGAAGAACCAGAGAAGGCCAGATAGCTCTAGAAAGCAAAGAGGAGCAGAGCAGAGCTTGGAAATCAGCCAGGACAGGAAAGAAAAGCCAGTGGGCTTCTACTCTGCTGTTTGGGACTTGGAGGCTGACTGCGCTGGGGTACCACAGTCACCTCTACATTCATGACCCTTTATCTCCACGTGGGTGACAGCCTTCCAGAGAAGTCTGCCAGGGACTCACAAGTGGAATGACTGTGGAGACATGGCCCATGCCTGCTGCTGGAAGTGTGCCTGCCACTCACAGCCTAAGGATTGCGGGAAAACTTGGGGACTCCTGCACTGCCAGCTAACAATCCAACTCCCACTTCCCAAGATGTGCAGACCCTTTTGAAGTTCCCAAGACAGAAGTCATCCTTAACTCCGCTGGTTTTAAGTATGGCCAGCCATTAACTATACTCTCCATTTTGTACCCTCAGAGTACAAAATGAAACAGGGAAAAGGCTAACAAGAGTTTTGCCAAGAGAATCCACTGGTCATAGCAAACACCTTCCAACAACACGAGAGACGACACTACACGTGGACATCGCCAGATGGTCAATGCCGAAATCAGATTGATTATATTCTTTGCAGCTGAAGATGGAGAAGCTCTATACAGTTAGCAGAAACAAGACTGGGAGTTGACTGTGGCTCAGATCATGAACTCCTTATTGCAAAATTCAGACTTAAATTGAAGAAAGTAGGGGAAATCACTAGACCATTCAGGTATAACCTAAATCAAATCCCTTAGGATTGATTATACACTGGAAGTGACAAATAGATTCAAGGGATTAGATCTGATAGACAGTGCCTGAAAGAAACTATGGATGGAGGTTCATAACATTGTACAGGAGGTGGTGATAAAAACCATCCCCAAGAAAAAGAAATACAGAAAGGCAAAATGATTATCTGAGAATGTTGGGGGCCGGCGTGAGGCACTCCGCCCATGGCAAAGGTCATGAGGAAGGAGGCTCGACATACGCAAAGGCGGGATGGAGCCTCAGGAGTCCCCCTGGAAATCCTCGAACATCTACCCCCATAACCAGAGCCTGCCTACTTTACTACTTTGTGCTCTCACCTATACCTCTGACTTTATGGGGGGCTGTCCCCCACACCTCTTTCGGAGAAGGAGTTAACTTAGAGCTCCAGTTAATAATAATTCCTGGGCGTGATAGGAGTGTTTCAACCTACAAACTCCTACTGAAGGTTCTCTAGCCTGCCTGACACGCTTGTCCGGCCACATGTGATTGCTCACAGCCTCCCAACCATGAGAGGCATGAGATGCTTTAAACCTTCTAAAAACAGGTTCCTTAGAAAAGTTAGAAAACCATTAGTATAAGTATAGTGGGCTGATTAGAAATTGTATTGGTGAAGGGTTTTTCATTTGTTGAGCCAATGTTTGTTGCTAAGACTCCACATCCCCTGCCCTTACACACATTAATGAATATGTAGAAGAAATAAGTATTAACCTTTGATATAAATCACATTATACCTTAGGCTAAGTAAATTCTTTCTTTAACTAAAACCCACTACACCCTCACCCTATAGGAACGTAACTTTATTTGGGTGGCGTCTGTTTTAAGAATAATCACCCTTGGATAAAAAAGTGTTCTGGTTGACTGACCACTGTCACAAGGAGAGGGTCATAAATTGTCAGCAGGCCCCCCTGGCCAGAAGATGATGTAACACCCCTAAGACCTCTGTATACATTTGTATGAAGCATCTGACTTTAATAAAAGTCAGGACTGCTGTCCCCACGTGACTTTTGTATAACATCTCAGTGTATAAAAACAGACTCTGGAAAATAAAGAATTGGGATCAGTTCCTCGAAATACTGGTCTCCCCATGTCTCTCTCTCAAATTCTGGCTGAGTCTCCATCTGGAGCGCGGAACCCACCAAGCTTACTAATTTTGCCTGGACTTCTAAGATCCAACCGGGGAGGCCTCAGTGTCTCCTCTCCTTCGGGAGAACGGAAGGATGCC
This sequence comes from Bison bison bison, assembly GCF_000754665.1. Classification (NCBI taxonomy): domain Eukaryota; kingdom Metazoa; phylum Chordata; class Mammalia; order Artiodactyla; family Bovidae; genus Bison; species Bison bison. Next base: position 4,556,565 of record NW_011494924.1, on the reverse strand, counting down.
TGCGGCCTACGTAAGTGGTGCAAGCTTCTTGTCTTGAAGTTTTATTGGTTTCCCACGTAAACCAAGCTACTCAGCCTCTTTTCTCCACTGAATTTTCCTGCTGAGCTATCCTCATTCTATTAGTCTTTATATCTTTGATGAATATTTAAATAGTCGCCAACACTGTCTCCCCTTCGAATACCCTGGATCATCCGGGGCTGGACCCCGGCATGAAAAGTTCTTACAAATAGGTGAGAAAAGAAGAGAAGCAAAAGGCAAAGGGGAAAAGGAAAGATATATCCATCTGAATGCAGAGTTCCAAAGAATAGTAAGGAGAGGTAAGAAAGCCTTCCTCAGCGATCAAGGCAAAGAAATAGAGGAAAACAATAGAATGGGAAAGACTAGAGATCTCTTCAAGAAAATTAGAGGTACCAAAGGAACATTTCATGCAAAGATGGGCACAATAAAGGACAGAAAAAGTATGGACCTAACAGAAGCAGAAGATATTAAAAAGAGGTGGCAAAAATACACAGAAGAACTATACAAAAGATTTTAATGACCCAGATAACCACAATGGTGTGATCACTCACCTAGAGCCAAATATCCTGGAGTGTGAAGTCAAATGGGCCTTAGGAAGCATCACTACAAATAAAGTTAATGGAGGTGATGGAATCCTAGCTGAACTATTGCAAATCCTAAAAGATGATGCTGTTAAAGTGCTGGATTCAATATGCCAGCAAATTTGGAAAACTCAGCAGTGGCCACAGGACTGGAAAAGGTCAGGTTTCATTCCAATCCCAAAGAAAGGCAATGCCAAAGAATGTTCAAAGCACCCCACAATTACACTCATTTCACATGCTAGCAAGGTCATGCTCAAAATCCTCCAAGCTAGGTAGGCTTCAACAGTATGTGACTTGAGAACTTCCAGATGTTCAGGCTGGATTTAGAAAAGGCAGAAGAACCAGAGATCAAATTTCCAACATCCACAGAAAAAGCAAGAGAATTCCAGAAAAACATCTACTTCTGTTTCATTGACTACGCTAAAGCTTTTGACTGTGTGGATCACAACAAACTGTGGAAAATTCTTAAAGAGATGGGAATACCAGACCACCTGACCTGCCTCCTGAGAAACCTGTATGCAGGTCAGGAAGCAACAGTTAGAACCAGACATGGAACAACAGACTGGTTCCAAATAGGAAAAGGAGTGCGTCAAGGCTGTATATTGTCACCCTGCTTATTTAACTTATATGCAGAGTACATCATAAGAAATGCTGGGCTGTAGGAAGCACAAGCTGGAATCAAGATTGCTGGCAGAAATATCAATAACCTCAGATATGCAGATGACACAAGCTTAAGGCAGAAAGCGAAGAGGAACTAAAGAGCCTCTTGATGAAAGTGAAAGAGGAGAGTGGAAAAGTTGGCTTAAAACTCAACATTCAGAAAACTAAGATCATGGCATCTGGTCCCATTACTCTGTGGCAAATAGGTGGGGAAACAATGGAAACAATGAGAGACTTTATTTTTAGGGGCTCCAAAATCACTGCAGATGGTGACTGCAGCCATGAAATTAAAAGACTCTTGCTCCTTGGAAGAAAAGTTATGACCAACCTAGACAGCATATTAAAAACAGAGACATTATTTTGCCAGCAAAGGTCCATCTAGTCAGAACTATGATTTTCCCATTGGTCAAGTATGGATGTGAGAGTTGGACCATAAGGAAGGCTGAGCACCAAAGAATTGATGCTTTTGAGCTGGAGAAGACTCTTGAGAGTCCCTTGGACTGCAAGGAGATCCAACCAGTCTATCCTAAAGGAAATCAGTCCTGAATATTTATTGGAAGGACTGATGCTGAAGCTGAAACTCCAATACTTTGGCCATCAGATACAAAGAACTGACTCATTGGAAAAGACCCTGATGCTGGGAAAGATAGAAGGCAGGAGGAGAAGGGGATGACAGACAACGAGATGGTTGGATGGCATCACCGACTCAATGGACATGAGTTTGAGCAAGCTCCGGGAGTTGGTGATGGACAGGGAAGCCTGGGGTGCTGTAGTCCGTGGGGTCGCAAAGAGTTGTACATGACTAAGTGACTGAACTGAATTGACCTGGGAGCTATGATCCCCAAAACAACCAATTTTTGAAGATTCCTGTTATGGCAACTGCACTGTCCTTGAGACTGTCTACCAGCAGAGGGCGTGGCGCTGCAGAGCCTTCCTGGAGATGCTTCCCTGAGCCGGGTCCAGTCCTGCTCATCCCCACAGGCCCAGGTTCTCAGTCGAGTGTCCAGTGTCACCATGGCCTAGCCAAGGCCACAGCCCTTTCTTCAGTTGACTCATCGCTTTTTACATTAAAAAATTAGTTTGGAGGAAGGATAAATAAAAAAATTTTTGATTCCCCCCCAAAATAAAAGAGGTGATCTCAGATGATCTGTCTGGGCCTCTGTTTGACTTAAGGCAAATTGGGGTGGGGACTCTGATTAAAGCTATACAAATTCTCTAGACTTCCATCCATGTGGCAATTAGCATGTTTTTTGTTTGATTATTTCTTTCTTTCTTGGCCTCTCCATGTAGCATATGGGACCTTAGTTCCCAGACCAGAGATAGAAACATGCCCCCTGCGCTGGAAGCATGGAGTCTTAACCAGTGGACCGCCAGGGAAGTCCGGCAAATGGTATCTTTAACAGTAGTTAAGAGCAAAATTCTGGAGCCAGAAAAGCCTGGTTTCAGTTCTGTGTAACCTGTATAAGGTTAGGGACAAGTCACCTCGCCTTTCGGAGCCTCTATTCCTCACTTGTCAGATGGAGGTATAAACAGATCCTGCCTCTCAGACTTTTGAAAGCCAAAACTGTATGTGACGTGCGTAACACCAAGTGTCACTAAATGTTAGCAAGTATTGTCGTTTATATTATATAGATAAACAGAAGTTGTTCTGTTTCACAGATTCGGAGGCAACATCATGGAAGATCTGACTTGAGCCGCTTGTGGCATCCTAGAAATTCCCCTTAAGCGGAGGCTCTCTAACTTTAGCGTCCATCAGAACCCCCTGAGGGCCAGCCGCGTCCCCAGTGTCTGACCCTGTAGGTTGGCGTGGAGCCTGAGAATCTGCAGTTCTAACAAGTTCTGGTCTGCTGCCGCCTCTGGGCCTGGGAACACAGTTTGAGAACCATCGATCTTGTGGTGGTGGTGATGGAGCTGAGGTAGTAGTAGATGGAGGCGGCGGTGGTGGAGATGGTGGTACAGGTGCCGCATTTCAAGGAATTACAGTCACCCACACAGGCGCAGTTGAGGGGTCCCTGAGGCCCACGTGGATTTCAGCCGGGAGAGCAATGTTGTACACAGTAAGACATCGTGGACAGCAAAATCAAACAGTTACATCAAATATGAGCCCTAAATCAAAAATGGCAAGGGCAGGCTTTGAAAATCACAGATGTTGATTTGCGGTCAAGCTGCTTCTCACATGGATAACTCTATGTAATGTTTCGTGATTAGTAACAGCAGGACTGTATTTAGAATGGCTAATGAATTAGGAGGCTGGGTATACAAACAGACACTGGCTGGACCATATATGACAACAGAACTCTGGTCCACAGCCTCTAGAGCAATGGGCCCAGAATACTCAGGACTTAGTCAATGACTGCTGCTGCTGCTTAGTCGCTTCAGTCGTGTCCGACTCTGTGTGACCCCATTGATGGCAGCCCACCAGGCTCCCCCGTCCCTGGGATTCTCCAGGCAAGAACACTGGAGTGGGTTGCCATTTCCTTCTCCAATGCATGAAAGTGAAAAGTGAAAGTGAAAGTGAAGTTGCTCAGTCGTGTCCAACCCTCAGCGACCCCATGGACTTCAGCCCACCAGGCTCCTCCATCCATGGGATTTTCCAGGCAAGAGTACTGGAGTGGGGTGCCATTGCCTTCTCCAAGTCAATGACTGCAGCTTCTCTAATTTTTGCCCCCACTACCAACTCAGAACCAATCACAGAAAGCCAAATAACCTCTCCAAATCCAGGCACACGAGATGCCCCAGCCTCCAGCCTCCCAAAGCTAACAACCTTCAACTCAGGGCACCTGACGCCTTTTCTTTTCTCTCTCTCAACCTTTTCCACTAGCATTTGATTCTCCACTTGTACTGGAGGCTCTCCCAAATACAATTGATTGTAATTGACTCTCTTGCTGTTTGAAAGTTCTGAATAAATAGCCTCTACTTGTTCTCATTTGGGTGGTCTTCCTTTATTTCCATAGAAGCTTCACAGTGTAGGAAGTAAACCCCTTAAGAACCAACAGATTCCAGCTCTTGGAAATAGTCCTGCTGGTGTTAACTCTGGTATCACTAGGTGGCACCAGTTGCTTGTGAAGTGCATCCATAGCGTCTGCTGGCCTGCGGCACAGGCTGGGAAAGAATGGGAGGGGGACAGAGAGGCACCTGGCTGTAGTGGTTTTTCACTTGAGCCAAATGACTGTGATTGTAGCATCTCCCACGTCACGTTGTTCCTTAGCAGATGTGATGCAGTGCAAGTTTTTATTCAAGATCCTGGAGGGGGGTTGGGGATGGTGACCTGGGTGGCTCTAGGGTTTTTAACCTCTGCTCTTTGGGGCAGGATAATTCTTTGTTGTGCATTAGGGGAGGGGCAGGAGAAGCTGTCCTAAGATGTTCAACAGCACCTCTGCCCTTGACCCACTCAATACCAGAAACACTGTCCTTTCCCAGCTGTGACAATAAAATTTGCCAGATGTCCCCTAGGGGAGCGAAGTTGTCCTCGGTAAGGCCCACTGGGCTTAGTTTCTTGAGGAGGACCGTTCTCTGCTGAGACCCTTTCAGCATCCTGCTCTCCCCCCCAACCTCCATCACACATGCTCACTTCCTTCAGAACAAATACGGCGAGCAGACACCCCCGTGCCTGCTGCAGCCGCACTTCATCCCCACCTTGAGCAGGCCCTCACCAGTGTGTCTGCAGTGGGGACGGGAGCCACCTCCACCAAAAACCCCTGGGATGCCTGTAAAACTGCAGATTCCAGGGCCCCTTCCCAGTCTCCCTGTGTGAGGATGCCTTTGGGAAAGAGTAGAATCTGCTTTCCCCTCCACAAGCCTAAGGGGAGTATCAGGGAAAGAAAAAGTTTGAGACGCCACCGACTCCACCCTACCCATGGGTCCCGCTCAGTGCCCCCAGCCTGCAATGAGCTCCTCAGAGAGTTGGACTCTGGCATGAAAAAACTGGCTCTGGGCCACCCACATCCATCTACTCCCTAAGCCAGTAGAGGAGAAATATCAGAAATCATGCTGGAAAAGGACACTCAGGGAGGACACCCCTCCATGTGCTGTTTTCCATCACTTCCTCCCTCATGTCAGCCCTCTCTGCCCCCTCCCCTATCTCTTGTCTTCTCTTTAGCTGAATTGGCTCCATTATTCTCAGGAGATTTCTCCTCCTCTGCTTCCCACCTTCTGGTTTCCTGGCTGGCTCTGCAGTCCTCCTCTGATGCAAGTGCTGTCTCTTGGCTGATACCGAGTGGTCCAGTGGTCTGGGCAGATCCCCTCCCTCCTACCTGGGGGGCTGTGAGACCCCTTCCAGCTCTGCCCGCATGCCCCGCCACGCTGCCTGCAGCTCTGCTGCTCTCGGTCCTGTAACCTCATCCTCCCGTAACCTGTAACCTCATCCTCCCGTAACCTGTAACCTCATCCTCCCATAACCTGTAACCTCATCATTTGCATGCTGGGTGGATGAGAACAGCAGCTCCTGACAGCAGCTTCTGCTGGCGTCCCGACAGCAAAGGCAGGCAGGGGTTGTCTGGGGTCATACTGCTGGGCTCTGGCGCTCATTCATGGGATCCCTGGGCAAGGTACCTGGCTCTTCTCGGCAGTGGCTTCATTGGTAAATGAGGCTGCTGTTAGAACCCACCTCCTAGGTGATCTGCGGGAAGCCTCGGCGCTCCCTGGCACCCGCCCAGTCACCCAGGACAGAGCCGGAAGAGGGTGAAAACAGGCAGCTGCTTTGTGCTTTTCCTGCCCACCTGAGGGGGTGGGGGCTGGGAGAGACCTGAGGGCCATCTGGCCCCATCTCCCCAGGAACCTGAGACCCACAAACAGAAGTCGCCTTGCTCAAGGTCGCACTGCTATCTGTGGTAGTCAGAAGTCACCTGGCTTGGGGACTTGCCTGGCGGTCCAGTGGTTAAGACTTCGACTTCCAGTGCATGAGGTGTAGGTTCAATCCTTGGTCAGGTACCTAGGATCCCACATGCCTCATGTCAAAAAAAGAAAAAAGAAACATAAAACAGAAGTAATATTGTAACAAATTCAATAAAGGCTTTAAAAGATGGTCCATATAAAAAAATTTTTTTTAAGTCTCCTGACTTGCCTTTTATTTTTTAAACTGATGTATACTGGATTTACAATGTTGTGTCTCTGGCTTTGCTAGTGGTAAAGAACCCACAACCAATGCAGGAGACTTAAGAGACTTGGGTTCGATCCCTGGGTGGGGAAGATCCCCTGGAGTAGAAAATGGCAAACCACTGCAGTATTCTTGCCTGGAGAATCCCATGGACAGAGGAGCCTGGTGGGCTACAGTCCATGGGGTCGCAAAGAGTTGGACACAGCTGAAGCAACTTAGCACACACATAGAGTTGATTCACAATTTTGTATCTCTGGCTAGTATCTTGATTTTAATCTTATTTGACCTGAGAGATACAGGGAGTGGATCAGATTTTAGGGCCTTCCAGAAATGTGTGCCCCCAAAGTGTGGCCTCCAAGAGGCAGCACAGTGACTTATCACCATTTGGAGGTCTGAAGGCTGAGGTCAGTGCCTGGGTGGGTGTTAGCAGGGAAGATGAGCTGGCAGGCTTTAATCCCAGAGGTATGCTGCCCAGATCCTAATGTCTTGTGACGAAAGTATTTGAGGGGGATTCTTGACTCTCCCTCGTGTCAGAGGAGATCCCCTAGTTGGTCAGGAAATAGATGCAAAGCCTTGTGTCTTAAGTACGATCCAGAGTCAGTCCGACTACCCTACTGTGTACTGGAATCACAGTGCCCAGAAAGACCAGGACCTGCTTAAACATAGAAATCCGTACTCTTTGTAAAGAGTATCTCAATCACCATCCTCTCATTCCTTTCCCTGGAGTCTCCTGGGTCTTCCAAAAGGAACAGAGAAGAGCAGAAGCACAGAGGGTACTGGGAATCACAAGTATGACCCTGGAGACTGCCTAATGGTGAGAGATGCAGGCCCTCTGTGACTTGGTTCTCTGCTTTTTGTCAAAGACACATTCATCCTTGTAAAGTTAGGAACGCCTTAATTCTTTGTGAAAAAAAAAAAACATGACCCTTCAAAGTAAGCTAGCGGCATAGGAATAAAATAGACGGTGCTTATGCAGAAATGACAGAGTATCATGATATTTGCCAATTTGGTGATTCTTTGAGATTTCCAGGGGTATTCTGACAAATGTCCGCAGTCCCTGTGTGTGTGTGTGTGTGTGTGTGTAAGTTGCTTCTGTCATGTCTGACTGTGCAACCCCATGGACTGTAGCTCGCCAGGCTCCTTTACCCATGGGATTCTCCAAGCAAGAATACTGGAGTGGGTAGCCTTTCCCTTCTCCAGGGGATCTTCCTGACTCAGGGATGGAACCCAGGTCTCCTGCATTGCAGGCAGATTCTTTACTGTCTGAGCCACCAGGAAGTGATAAACAAATGCCACTTACTCCACAGCGCCCCCTACAGGGCCCCCACAGCTTCCAATCTCCCAGCCCTAGTACAAGAAATAGAGGACAGGAGAGCATGAAGCGGCGTGGGGGCGGGGTGCGGGCGGTGTGCCAAAAAGACAGGTCCCTCGAAGCCAGGGGGTGATATAGGAGGCCCAGGGTCCTTGGTCCAGGCTCCTCTCAACCCTTCCCCTGGGTGGCCTCCACTTCCCCAGCCTCATACTTCCCCGCCCATTCCATACCTCCTGGACAACATTTGATTCCAGACCAAGAACAAACCAAGCCTGGGTCTGAGGTTTGGGTGGGATGCTTGACTTGGTTTTATTTCCTCAGAGGGAGGCAGCCAGGGGTTGTGGTGGGCCGAGCAGGAGCTCGCATCCAGCTGTCTCCAGGCTGGGGAGAAAGGGCCACGGATGCAATGAGAGCCCAGAACAGCAGGCAGGAGATGGCTTCCTGGGGAGGCAAGGAGTAGGATGGCTGTGGAAGATGGAGGAAGCCCGGCTGCCAGCCCAGATGGCTCCACGGGCTCAGGTCGAGGGATAAGGAGAATTCTCACCAAGGGTGTGTCAAAGTGGGGCTGTGCACTTTGTCTGCCCCAAAGACAGCCTCCTTCCTTGCTCGACCTCATCCAAATGTCACGACGGCCCAGAACACAGATAAAGGATTCCCTTCTCCATGCCAGCTCTCTAGATAAAATAATAGAAATTTAAAAACAACCAAACCTCTCATTTATCATTTACACTGTGTATGACTTGCAAGTATGCCACTGGCAGGCCACTGGCACTGAGAGAGAAGTTCATTCTGGCAAGAAGTTGGAAAGGAATGGGTCACAGTGACCCACCAGGCTTCTCTGGTGGTTCAGATGGTAAAGAATCTGCCTGCAGTGCAGGAGACCCAGGTTCGATCTCTGCGTCAGGAACATCCCCTGGAGAAGGGAATGGCTACCTATTCCAATAGTCTTGCCTGGAGAATCCCATGGACAGAGAAGCCTGGTGGGCTACAGTCCATGGGGTCACAAAGAGTCGGATATGACTCAGCAACTTAAAAAACAACAAACCCCAGCAGGGTTATCTCTAGGGAGGGGTTTCAGAGATGCCTGTGGCTTCCAGAGTGGGACGAGGGTTAAATGCTTATCCAGAATCCCCCCTCCAGAGTGACTTATACTGGGGATAGCCCCTGCTCTCAGGCAACCTGGTTTGACAAAAAGGCTGGGACCTGTGTGACCTCGAATAAGTCACATCACCTCTTAGAACTTGGTTTTCCCACCCAGAAAATGGTAGGGGTGATCTCTAATTGCCTAGGAGCATGGAATGGATCAGGTGCCCTGACAGAGATGAAGTGCCTGGGACTGAGGAGATGATGCTCAGGAAGTGTTTAGCATCTCAAAGGAAGTTAAACAGACATTCAGCAATTTGGGGGAGACTAGAGGTTCAAAGGCTGCTTCTCAGGTTCTCGCCCCGTCTGATTCAGACTAGCCTCCCTCCCCAGGTCCCACGGTTCTCCTTCACTTGGCTTATACTGAGGGGATGTCAGCTCTGGGCTGATGGCCATGCTCAGGCTGAAGGCCCTGGACCAATAAAGGGTAGGGGGAGGCAGAAATTCAACTCAGGAGAGAAGAAACACGGCCTGCTGCCCTCCTCCCTCCTTGACCCCTGAGTGCCACTATACTCCTGCAAAGAAATGAGAGATTAGGGAAAGAATAACAAACAGGCATCCGGTCCCATCACTTCATGGCAAACAGAAGGGGAAAAAGAGGAAGCAGTGACAGATTTTATTTTCTTGGGCTCCAAAATCACTGCGGATGGTGACCGAAGCCATGAAATCAAAACTGCTCCTTGGAAGGAAAGCTATGACAAACCTAGACAGCGTATTAAAAAGCAGAGACATCACTTTGCTAACAAAGGCCCGATAGTCAAAACTATGGTTTTACAAATGTGAGAGTTGGACCATAAAGAAAGCTGCTGCTGCTGCTAAGTCACTTCAGGCGTGTCTGACTCTGTGTGACCCCATAGACGGCAGCCCACCAGGCTCCCCCGTCCCTGGGATTCTCCAGGCAAGAACACTGGAGTGGGTTGCCATGTCCTTCTCCAATGCACGAAAGTGAAAAGTGAAAGGGAAGTCGCTCAGTCGTGTCCGACTCTTAGCGACCCCATGGACTGCAGCCCATCAGGCTCCTCCGTCCATGGGATTTTCCAGGCACTAAAGCATTGAACTGTGGTGTTGGAGAAGACTCTTGAGAGTCCCTGGGCCTGCAATGAGATCCAGCCAGTCAATCCTAAAGGAAATGAACCCTGAATATTCATTGGAAGGACTGATGTTGAAGCTCCAATACACTGGCCACTTGATGCGAAGAGCCGACTCACTGGGAAAGACCCTGCTGCTGGGAAATACTGAGGACAGCAGGAGGCAACAGAGGATGAGATGGTTGGATGGCATCACCAACTCAATGGACGTGAGTTTGAGCAAACTCCAGGAGATAGTGGAGGACACAGAAGCCTGGCGTGCTGCAGTCCATGACGTCGCCACTTAGCCACAGAACCACCACCACCAACATACAGGAGCTGAGGGAGAGTGCCCCCCATGGGCCAGGCCTGGTACTACATCCTTTACTTGAAGATATGCTTTAATTCCCACAATACCCTGCGGTGGGTACACCTGCTATTTCCAGCGCACAGTTGAAGAGGCTCCCAGTTAGAGAGGCCAAGCAACCTGCTCCAGAGCCAAATTTGGCCGTCTGTCCCAGACCCCGTACTCTTCATCAGGATGCTGAAGGAAGAGGAGGGCAGGGATAAGAGATGGTCTGCTGTAACTTGTGGCTGCTCTAGGTGGAGAAAGCAGGATTCAAGTTCAGGAAAAATGAACTCCGTCCCCCCTCCTCCCATCAGCACCTTTCCAGACTGAAGCCAGGCACTACCTCCAGCTCCAAGCCTGTTTTCCAATGTGGGGAAAATCTGAGGACAGTCAGGGAGACCAGGGAGAAGAGAGGACTGCTGAGAGGGTCTTCCAAGTTCTAAGGCACACCTCCCTGCCAATCCCTTGGAGGGCTACCCTGCCCCCTGGAGCTGGAGAGCCAGGACTGGGGAGGGACCAGGGGGAACATCAAACTGGGGAAAGCTCCAGGGAGCCAGCTGGGACAGGAGCACATAGGGAAGGAGGGCTCTGGTGTCAGGGTCAACCATGGGATGGCCCAGGGATGCAGCAGCCAGCCCTAAGGAGCAGTGCGGTTAGGGGCTGTGACAGGCAGGCAGGGACAGAAACTTGCAACACATAGGCCCCAACATTGCCCATCAGAGTCTGACCTGATGAGCTAAGGCAGGGAAAATTTTCTAAAACAAGTCAGTGTGCAGAATTCAACGACAAAGGAGCAGACCAAGGAGTGGTGGCCTGCCATCAGGGGACACCATAAGGGGCTCCCTGGCCTCCTCTCTGACTGCCCACTTGAAATGTGACTGGCGGTTTGAAAGCCACAACCCTGAAGGTGACTGACCTGTTCTGTGCAGTGGTTTGAGGGACCCCCCTGGGGGACCTCTCAGGTCAATTATTCTCCATTTGCTCTTTTCTCCACTTTGCCAGTTTGCCTCATGATATCCCAGGACTGGGGAGTCAAGAAGCCAAGTCTCTGATCTTTTTTTGTGAAGTGAAAACTTACTGAATGATGCTTTAGCAAACAAAACAATAAATGCTTACACTTAAAAAAAAAAAAAATACTGCTTACACCTTGCAAATTTGTATTCGGAAAGTTAACCATGTTTAGGACTTCCCTGGTAGTCCAGTGGTTAAGACTCCACACCTTCCACTGCAAAGGGCCTGGGTTCGATCCCGGTCAAGGAAGTTTCACATCCCATACAGGCATGTTTAACGTGTTCAGTTGAAATGGGTATGGTATGGTGGAGTTTGGGGAGATTTAAGGAAGTCTACAAAAGCTTCAAAGATCTTGTAGAATGAGCAAACCTCTCAGCAAAGGAGGAGACAGCTTTTCCATCTTTGTAACTGTGATATCTGAATAAGCCCCTCAGACCTCAGGTCCTCTGTCTGTAGGAACTGCCTGGGCGGTATCTAACGTTCCCCACTTTCTACAATCCTTTTTCTTTCCCCTCTCTCCTGCACACCTCTTCTCTGAATTCATTCTCTTTCCCTTCTCTTGCGTTGCTTAGGCTTTAGTTCCGCCTTTTAGGAATCCGAGGACTGAAGACAAGAATGACTTTCCTGGGAGATAGAGATGGGCGTGGAGCCTTCCCCCACACCCACAAGTCACACTGCCAGCTCCATCTCCCTTTCAGCAGGGAACTCCTGCTCATCAACTTTCCGCGGTCCCGGCACGGCCCACAGCATTTTCACGTGGACTTCTTCTTTGGCAGTTCTAAATCCAAATCAAAAGATCAAGCTTTGTCCCCTCATCTTTTGTCCTCTGCGAGCGGTGGCAGCAGGCGCCATAAAGTCGCTTTTCCTCTAGGAAGCTTTTCCTGACCCCCACCCCCCACCCACCACGGGCGCCCGGTTCCGAGTCTCGTGCCCCGCGCTCAGGGGCCCTGGGCTTTCTCGGTCAGCGTCTCGGTGCGGACCGACTTGGAGCTGCAGAGCCAAGGGTGGTGGCTGACTCTGCCTCGGACGTCCCACCCCAAGTCCTGCGCCTGAACCCCAGTCGACGCTCCCACTAACGCGTTACAACGACTGGAGTGAACTGAGGGCAGGGAGTGTCGCGGCCACTCCGCAGCATCTGTCTCAAGGGCTCAGAGCCCCGCTGAGCGCTGAGCGCGAATAAACCCTCCGGCCGGGTGGAGACGCAGCCGGCCACTCGGTGGTCTCCAGCAAAGAAAGGGTTAAGCCGCCATCTCCTCCCCCCACACCCCCACCCCCCAAAAAAAGGGCGAGGGGAAGAGTCCGGCAGAAGGTCCTGTTTACCGGAGCCGCTCTAGGGTCCGCGCTGCCCTGGGAGAGGCGTTGCCGTGGCAACGGGCCG
>NW_011494924.1:4542368-4543593 GCF_000754665.1 Bison bison bison | reverse complement strand
ACTGGAGGGGACGCGGGGGGACCAAGGAGGGGACGCGCGGGGAGAGGGTTTTGTGGGGGGGAGAAAGACGACGGCCAGAGCTGCCTCGACCCGGAGCCGTGAAGTGAGTGGCTCTCTGCAAACCAAAGACGGGGTTTCCCGCGTGCGGACGTGGGGATAGAGGCGCTGCAGCTCGATCTGCGGGACTAGAGCAAAGAGTTGTCCGGACGTCCTTTCGGGAGCTCCCGAGGCCGTGGTCCCGCGCCCGGGAAACCAGCAGAAACCGGGCAGAGCCCCCGCCCTCCGCCGAGCTGAGTCCCAGGGGCGTGAGTGTGTGTGTGTGTTTAGCAAGAACCGGGAAAAGCTGAGCAGCCAGACCTCCCCCCGCCCCCCACTGTGGTCAGACTTTTTGTAGTGTTAAGAAAGCAGAAAGGTGAAGATGATTGCATGATCTTATTTCTCCCGCTTTCTGCCTCAGGATGGGGTTGGCAGCAGATGGAATCCAGGGGGGAGTCTCAACACAGGATAGAAAGATATTTAGGAGGGTCACAGGGAACTGGATTCAAACCACAGCAGAGAGCTAGACCTCAGCCGAGGAATCCTGTCCTGGAGGGCATCGGGTGGGGAATCTGGACGTTGCCCTCCAGGGGCAGAGATTGGGGCAGGGGTAGGGCATTGACTTTGTTTTTCACCAGCTGCTTCCCAATGGCTCAGTGGTAAGGAATCCTCCTGCCAATGCAGGAGACTCTGGTTCGATCCCTGGGTGGGGAACATCCCCTGGAGAAGGAAATGGCAACCTACTGCAGTATTCTTGCCAGGGAAATGCCATGGACAGAGGAGCCTGGCGAGCCACGGTCCATGCCCTCAACAGAGTCAGACAGGCCCGAGCGACTAAAACAGCAAGTTGGGGAAGGAGCCAGGGGACTTTTAGCTGGTGTTGAGATACACTTTAGGACTATGACTTCTCTAAGGTTCTGGATGTTCCAGCGTAATAATGGCCCCAGAGTTGTAGTAGGCGCTACAGTAATTTTGTTTTTAAACCTACACCTGCGGTGGTTACTACATAAGAGAAAAGAACAATATCCTTTCTGCTTGCCAGTCATCAAGTATCAAACACACCAGAGGAGTGAAGCAGAAGCATCTTTGGGTGGGCTGCCTACAATGAGCAGAATTCTACAAGAAGTCAAGGGCAAAGAGTAACTGTTCTTAGGAAAGGCAGTGAAAAGGCTGACCTTCTTTCAGTCCT
>NW_011494924.1:4514095-4542268 GCF_000754665.1 Bison bison bison | reverse complement strand
TGAACCCTGCTTCCCTGGTGGCTCAGATGGTAAAGAATCTACCTGCAATATGGGTGACCTGGATTTATTCCCTGGGTCGGGAAGATCCCCTAAAAAAGGGAATGGCTACCCATTCCAGTATTCTTGCCTGGGGAATCCCATGGACAGAGAAGCCTGGTGGGCAACAGTCCACGGGGTCACAAAGAGTCAGACACGACTGAGCGACTAACACTTTCCCTTCTTTTCCTTTTTCCTGTGTTGTGTATTCATTCACTTAGCAACTCTAAGCGCTAGGCTAAGGGCATAAGGTATCTGCCTTCCTTCCAGGCGCTTACCATCCTAGCTGGGTAGTCAGACAGAAAACTAAATCCAGTTGGCATCTGGCCTCACCGTGAGTGCCGTGTCCTTGGGGAACCCAGAGCAGGGACGCCCACAGAATAGGTAAGGCCAGGCTGAGCCCTGAAAACTCTTCACCAACAAAGCAAAAGCAGAGAAGGTTGTTTCAGGCTGAGGGAACAGCCTGTGCAGTGTCACCGAGGAGGGAGAGGAACAGGCAAGTGTGGGGAGAATTCATGGTTGTAATTCCCAGAGGGAAGAAGGATCTCCCTGAAGCAGGAGCCAGGAGATCACTCTGTATTCTAGAAAGTTCACTCTGCTTACTGGGTGGAGGCTCAGAGAGGAGGAGACGGAGGCCTTGCAGCACCCAAGCTGCAGTTACTGACCCGCAGGGTGACGGCAGTGGTGACGTGGATGGAAAGAGCCAAGAGATAAAGAGGTGGGACCTGGTGGCAGACTTGGGGACAGGGTCAGATGACTTAGACGAGAACTAAATGCAGAGACGCTCAGGAGAAAACAGAGCAAAGCAAAAGGAATGGAGATTTTGAATGGCCTGTATTTAGCAGATTACAACACTTGGACAATAAATTTGGCTCGGAATTCTCTGGCAGCTTAGAGACAAACAAAAATACTCTGGATTGCACAGTTTGGGATTTTGGACAAGAGAAAGCATACAAATTCATTTTCAGGACAAATTTTTTCCTGGAATTGAACTCAACTGGGAATTTGTCATGTGGAAGTTTGTGTAAAGACTAAAGAGTAACAGAGGAAAAAAAAAAAAAAAACCTTCACTGTCAGTGTTACAAAAGATGGGAAGATAAATCTCCACATGACCATTTTCCTATACCATCTTCCTGTTATGACTTGAGGACATACTGGATTTCTGTGGGGTGCCGAATGCAGCTAGCTCAGGCCTGTGGGCAGTGGCGACATAGGGCAGTGCGGGCCCAGGGAATCCTATGGAGGAGCCATGGGCACTCCAATGGAGGAAGAGATGATACCTACTCTGATGAATGTAGCGAGCACAGCATCCCAGTGCCCAGCCATGAAGGGGGAAGCAGGAAAATCCTGGTATAGCCCATAGGCAGGTGGGCTGAGACTGGTCTGGAAAAGGAACGTGGTAAGGCAGAGTGTTGTGAAGATTGGCTTCGGAAATCCTGACCAAAGAGAAACAGTGAAAGGAGCATTTGAGGATCCCGTTTAGCTGGGTAAGTCCGGTTCTCCCAGTTGTCCAGGCCTTTGTGCCCTCCGACCTAATGTTAAGGCTTCTCCTAGGGGTGGGGGAAAGGATGGGGCTCAAGACACCAGAGCTCTACTCTGCTGAGGTCAGGGAGGGCAGGAAAACTGTTCACTGCAACGTAAGGAATGTTGCAGAGGAACAGGGGGTGTGAGCTGGGTGGTTCTGCACTCCGCCGCTCATCTGGCCAGGCCCTTCCTGTCGGTTTCTGCAGAAGGGTGAAGCTGCAGAATCTATGTCAGTGCATTCTTAACGTGCCCTCCAAAGTTTAAAGCACTGCTTGCCCACTGTAGAAGTCTTAAGTTGAGTAGGTAATTTAACGACGCGGTAATGATAATCTACCCCATCTGCCCTCCCATCACAATTCTTAGCATTTTAAACTCAGGGTACACCTTAGAATACACGTTTAAGTGCTGAGGGGAGGTGTTTATTTTAAACAACTGATGCCCAGGCCCCGCTCCAGACCAAGTCAATCAAAATTTCTAAGAACAGGCCCTGGGTATCAGTATTTTTAAAAGGTCCCAGGTGATTTTAAGGTACTTCCACAGTTGAGCGAGGTTGCTTTTAGCCATCACCTAGAGGGCTCGTCACCAGAGGGGACTGAAATCGCAGATTCCAAAAACAAAGACCTTGTAGAATTTAAAATTTGGAAGCCTGTTGCTTACAATGAAATCAGCTGGCTAGTCAGCCTTCACCATCAAGATCTAAAGCCACCTTGAACAGATACAGGTAAGAGGCTAGTATGTATATGTGTATAAAGTAGTTTTTAACAGTAAGTCTAAAAGCATAATCACAGGCCTTCTACAGTTAGGTCTGCTTGGTCTAATACTATCGGATGCAGTGCTTCACCTTAGCCAAAACTGAAAATCTTTGGTACCTTTCTCTCTCTGCCTGGGACCCATATAGTTCTGTCTGTCTTGATTTCTGAGCCTCTAAGCTGTGGATTCTTTATATTTCCCTCCTGATATTCAAGTATATATGTTCTCCGACCTCTGTCTTCTAGATTGGAAAGAAGCTGGGAGAAGTAGCTTGCCATTTAACATGCATAAAGTCTCAGTCAAAAAGAAAAAATCTCTAAGAGCTGAATTTCAGTAGCTATCATAGGATAATAGGAGTAGTATTTTGAGGCTCAATGGCTTTCCCCAAAACCCTCAAGTATAGCTTGCAAGCAGTTGCTGCTTTGGCTGTGGGCAAAGGTGACTCAGCCTCCCCCACACTCTCTGGAACCTGCCCCCTTTATTTTGCTTCCTGAGGGTCCATGGAATGTCTGACAGTTACTCGAGAGTGACAGAGACCCCTTCTTGGGCCTGTGTCATACCCAGTCTCCTGTGTCCCAGGCGTGGTCCCTTCTTCCTCCACCAGAACCAGACAGCTGCCACAGGCACCTGGGCTCTTTGAAACCCCTGCACTGGCCTCCCAGCTGAGGAACTCAGACACAACTGTCCCTTTAATGATGGGAGGCGAGTCAGTGCTGGAACTGGAGTGACTGAGTGACTCAGTCCTTTGACTCAGTTCTCTACATTTAGCCCCAAAAGAAGGGAAGCCAGAATCAGACCATCCTGACCCTTGTGTTAAAATCATTGTCCGATATGGGCAAAAATTAATCCCAGCTCAGTTTGCCTAGAAGTTAAGCCCTTTGCCAACGGGAGGCCAGAATTGGCTTCCCTTTGACACATTCATCCTTGGCCTGTGGTCAGCTGAAAGAGGGATGAGTCTGAGACCCCGTTTTCCAACTGGCTGAACTACTAACAGTCAAGTTATGGTTCCCTCCCAACACTCCCCCCTCCCCGAGCCTTAGAGAAGGAAGGGGTGAGTCAGCCTTGCAGCAAGCTTAGGGAAGAGGATCTGTATTGTATTGGGGAACCCGAGGATCCATGCTTCGCTTCAGCAGGAGAGGAGGGCAGGATGGTAAGAGCTTGCGTATCTTATCAGGAGGGCTGTCAGACCAGTTCAAGCAAAGTAGCAAACACATTTCCTTTTTTGTTTTCTATAAAAGTGTACTTTAAAACTTTCAGATTGAGGATTTCCCTGGGGGTCCAGTGGTTGGGACTCTGTGCTTCCAATGCAGGGACACGGGTTGGATCCCTGGTCAGGGAACTGGGATCCCACCTGCTGAATGGTGTGGCCAAAAAATTTTTTTTTTAAAAAGTAAAACTTTAAGATTACTTTTATATACACATGTATGTATTTATATGTAAACTATAAAAACTATCCTTATTATAAAACATTTAAGTGCTAGTCACTCAGGTGTGTCCAACTCTTTGGGACACCATGGACTAAAGCCTTCGAGGGTCTTCTGTCCATGGGATTTCCCAGGCAAGAATATTGAAGTGGGTTGCCATTTCCTTCTCCAGGGGATCTTCCCCACCCAGGGATCGAGCGCAGGTCTCCTGCATTGCAGGTGGATCATTTACCAGCTGAGCCATCAGGGAAGCCCCAAGCAATACATAAAAAGGACAGCTGCTGTCCATGGGGTTGCAAAAAGTTGGACACGACTTAGCAACTGAACAACAAAAAAAGAACACAGTGAAAATTTTCCCCATACTTACTCCCTCCTCAGAGGTGGTCACTGTTCAGTATGTATATTAAATCCCCCTAGACTTCTTTTCTTTACATGTAATATATTAGTTTGTTTGTTAGAAAAGTGGAATAACTTAACAGTATTATGTGAGAATAATTCCATGTGGGACATAACATAGTCCTTTCCTTTCTAACAGCTACCTAGTCTTCTTTTGCATGAATTGACTTTATTTCTTTAACACACTGTCTACTGATGAGTAATTAGTTGCTTCTGATTTTAGCCACTGTAAATACTCTCCAGCACTTGTTCCAACATTTCTGTATATAAATTCCCAGAGGTGGAATTGCTAAATTAAAAGATTTCAAAGCCAAATGTATATTGAATATATCCGTGCCCAGTGATGGATATTTTAATGAAATGAGATTCTTTTTATTTATTTATTTATTTATTTTTTAAGTGAAAGTTGCTCAGTCATGTCTGACTGTTTGCGACCCCATGGACTGTTCAGTCCATGGAATTCTCCAGGGCAGAATACAGGAGTGGGTAGCCTTTCCCTTGTCCAGAGGATCTTCCCAACCCAGGGATAGAACCCAGGTCTCCCACATTGCAGGTGGATTCTTTACCAGCTGAGCCACCAGGGAAGCCCAATTTATTTTTTAATTGAATGATAATTGCTTTACAGAATTGTGTTGTTTTCTATCAAACATCCACATGAATCAGCCATAGGTATACATGTATCCCCTCCGTCTTGAACCTCCTTCCCATCTCACCTCTCTAGGTTGATACAGAGCCCTGTTTGAGTTTCCTGAGATGTACAGCAAATTCCCGTTGGCTATCTGTTTTACATATGATAATGTATGTCTCCATGTTACTCTCTCCATACATCTCACCCTCTCCTCCCCTCTCCCTGTGTCCATAGGTCTGTTCTCTGTGTCTGTTTCTCCATTGCTGCCCTGCAGATAAATTCTTCAGCACCATCTTTCTAGATTCCATATATGTGTGTTAGTATATGATATTTATTTTTCTCTTTATGACTTACATCACTCTGTATAATAGGCTCTAGGTTCATCCGCCTCATTAGAAATGACTCAAATGCATTCCTTTTTATGGCTGAGTAATATTCCATTGTCGGAGAAAGCAATGGCACCCCACTCCAGTACTATTGCCTGGAAAATCCCATGGATGGAGGAGCCTGGAAGGCTGCAGTCCATGGGGTCGCTGAGGATTGGACACGACTGAGCGACTTCCCTTTCACTTTTCACTTTCATGCATTGGAGAAGGAAATGGCACCCCACTCCAGTGTTCTTGCCTGGAGAATCCCAGGGACGGGGGAGCCTGGTGGGCTGCCATCTGTGGGGTTGCACAGAGTCGGACACGACTGAAGCGATTTAGCAGCAGCAGCAGCAATATTCCATTGTGTATATGTATAAAATGAGATTTTGATACTCAGTTTTTCAAAAATTGTAAAATAGTATTACCTCTCTTACCCTTGTTCCCCACTGAATTTACTATGAATTTCTATTTAAGTTAGAAATTGTGTGGTACATTCATAGATGCAATCTATTATTTTGAGTTTTGTTAAAATTTTCAAGGCAACATTGAAACTAGAGTTTCTAAGAATTTTTCTATGGCTTATAGCTCGTCATCCAACAAATTGTCCCAATATTGTCTCTTCTGTCAGTCTGTGTTCCAAAAATCTTGATCTCATATAACCACGAGTTCACATAATGGTGTAGGCTGAAACCTGGAATGGGCAGAGTGGGTCACACGTAAGAGCCAGCCCAGGGAAATAATGCAAGGAGCCTTCCTCTTTCTCTGCCACGTTGCTGTTGTTCAGTCACAAAGTCATGTCTGACTCTTTGTGACCCCATGGACGGCAGCACCCCAGGCTCCCTTGTCCTTCACTGTCTCCTGGAATTTGCTCAAATTCATGTCCACTGAGTCAGTGATGCCCTCCAACCACCTCATCCTCTGCCACCCCCTTCTCCTCCTGTCTTCAGTCTTTCCCAGCATCAGGGTCTTTACCAGTGGGGTCGGTCTTCACATCAGGTGGCCAAAGTATTGGAGCTTCAGCATCAGTCCTTCCAATGAATATTCAGGGTTGATTTCCTTTAGGATTGACTGGTTTGATCTCCTTGTAGTCCAGGGAACTCTCAAGAGTTTTCTCCAGCACCACAGTTTGAAAGCATCAGTTCTTTGGTGCTCAGCCTTCTTTATGGCCCACCTTTCACATCCATACATGACTACTGGAAAAAAAAACATAGCTTTGACTATATGGACCTTTGTTGGCAAAGTGATGTCTCTGCTTTTTAATCCTGTCTGTCTGTGTCACAAGGGTTGGACTTGATTTAGCCCTAAGTTCTCTGCAAATCAACTTTGTACAACAGATAGAGTGACTATATATACAAAGTGGGACACTTGGAAAGTAAAAAAGGAGCACTAAAGATAAATTGTTTGTTTTATTTAAACACACTTCTCTTCATTTTTTTCTTAAAGTACTCGTGAAAGTATTTACTTGAAAGGGACAATATCAAATTTTAAATATAAAAATAATTCTTATAGTAGAATTGGTAATATCTAAGGATATGATCTACCACATTGTCTGGGTTGGTATATATTGTTTTCTACTTGTCTATTGCTATTTTGCCATTAACAAACAAAAAAATAAATTATTAATTGCTATACAGCCAGCCAGTCTGTGCTGGGAGCGTCCCTGCAAACTGCTAGCTGGCAAAGAGCTGGACATGCCCATCCATTCTTCCTGCAGCTCTAAGTGTACCAACCCAGGGACATGATTTCGTGTCACCCCTCTGCCCCCCAGCTTTTCTTAACTCCCCCCTAGAGTAAAGACCTGAGTGCAGGGAAGGAGGAGGGGTCCTGGGGCTCACCCAGTGCTGCGTGTCAACTCCTTCCCGCTAACCGAGTCAGAGAAGATGGGTACCACTGTCCCTACTTCCCACAGCTCACTGTGGAAGAAAATACAGCTGCCTTTTCCCAGCAGATTGGAACCATTAAAGCAGAACCTTCTATAATTTTATGTGTGCTTCTCACGTCACTGGGAAATACAGACTCAACCTCCCAGATGACCGAGCAGAGGTATTTGTGGGAAATTGTGCCACAAATCAGGATTCAAACTGGCCTTGCATGGTCAGGAGAGAGGTTAGCTGGGGGAGAAACCACAGAGCACTGATTCGGTCACTGGGCAGGAGTGCTGGGGCAGCCTGAGACGCAGAACCTGCATCCCTGCAGCTGCAGTGGGACCAGTTTCTCAGGCACTGACTTGGTCAGGGCAGCAGCTAGGAAGACACGGACCACCAAAGCAGCATGCTGGGGCGCTGGGCTTCTCCCATGGCAATGTCTCTAGCTCGCTGCAGGTCCAGAGGGATTTCCCCTCTCGCTGCTCTGAGCTGGAGGTGGGAGTCGTTCAGATGTGAAATGAAGTGTGTGGTCAGCCAACCCCACATACAAATCCCTGGCTGCCTGACATCCCTTTCCATCTGGTCCTTTTCATCGTCTGTGTCTGTGACAATCAATAAACACACACAGCTCCCAGGACATCAAACAGGGACCAGTGCTCTGTTTACCCACCAGCTGAACTGATGCATCTAACAGGATAGAAAAACATCAGAGAGGAGGGGCTTCTTGATGCTTCCCCAAGTGATGAGACTTGGCCATTCCGGCACTGCAGAGGCAGAGTCCAGAGAGGTTCCTGTTCCAGGCTCTCTTCTCACCTGCACTCAGGGAATCCAAGATCCTTGACCTGGGACAGAGGGAAGAGTGACAGGGAAAAGAGTCAGAGTGCTTCTAGACACGTACACAGCCCGGGTTCAGGCCGCCTGTTGACTGGAGAACAAGAGAGGAAGAAGGCTGCTTTCAGGATGGGGAGACAGAACACCTGCCCAAGCCCCCAGGGCAGGACCACAAGCTCCTCCTCACGTCCCTGAGATCTGGCCTCCATCCCCGACTGTCTGCAGAGACTTCATCCCGTTACTGATGGTGCAGCCACTGTACAGCTAGTTCACTGTTCTCGGTTTCTGAGCTTCCTAACATGACTTCCTAACGTGACTTGCCTGACCCAGGTCACGGTCGATATAACATTGCTATAGTGACATGTCTGCACCGCTTGTCAAAAGGCTGAAATGCTTCTCTGAATAGTCACTCCTGATGTCCCACTGTTTTGGGACCCCCACAACCAGATCCAGCCATGAAAGGGTCAACAGTAAGGCTGGGGCCCACGCCCCTCCTTTGTGAAGCATTTTGAATAATGCTTCCTCCCCTGAGACACCACACCATCTGGGTTATGCTAATTGTCTCTGGAGACGATCTCCTTCACTGATTCCTTTTCTTCTCATTCAACAAGCATTCACGCCGCACCCACAATACACCAAGATCTGGTCCAAATAGACATTGTGGAGGAATAAAAAGAAGCCCAAGGCAGATGTTCTGCCATCAGACCTCTCTGTCCAGATGGAAGACCAAGATGAAGAAACATGGTAAAGAGCTCAGTCAAGAGAGAGTCACCCCCACACCTCAGTTCCTCACTCTCTTCTTTGGCTTCACTTTCCCTCCGGGGAGAGCTTGTCCGCGTTCACTGGTTCTTTGGCTGCATCCCCAGTTCTTCTCCACCCCCACAGGGTTGTTCTCTCACCAGACTCTTAGATCTCTACCTCTGGCTGCTTGATCTATATGTTCCTCTTGAATATATCAGTTCATATCTTCCATCACGCACATGCTTGCTCAGTCACTCAGTTGTGTCTGACTCTGTGTGACCCTGTGGACTGCAGCCTTCTAGGCTGCCCTGTCCATGGGATTCTCCAGGCAAGAATACTGGAGTGGGTTGCCATTTCCTACTCCAGGGGATCTTCCCCACCCAGGGACTGAACCCGTATCTCCTGCATTGGCAGGCAGATTCTTGACCACTGAGCCACCTGGGAAGCCCCTTCTATCATGTATCCTGTTTATATTCTGTGGGAAGCACACCATACCTCCGCTTTCTGATTGCAGAACGTCTCCAAGTCTCATGTGCCAGTCCTTCCATCCTCCTCTCCGTGTTTCCACATGTCCCAGAGCAGCCGTCCAACCGTCAGTCTCATGTCCAGGGCAGGACATACTGTCCCCTTTCTTCATGCTCTTGCCTTACCTGAAAGACTCTCCCAACTAGTCCAAAGGGCCACCAGATTCTACGTCTTCTCTGAAGCAGTCGGTGACCCCTCTGACTCTCATTGCCTGCCCACTTCTAAATTCCTCCGGTGATATTTCTTTCATAACACTTACCACTGTGGTTTGAATTTAGTCCCTAAACCCCTCTCATATTGTGGCTTTTGTTAAACATGTTGTCAGGCATCCCCTAGACTTTTAAACTAATCTTCTGGTGTTGAAGGGTTGTAATCTTTCATTGCCATTGGTTGATTGGGTTTGCGTCTTTTATCCCTAGCTCTAGGGCAGGGACCGTTCCTACATGTGTGTATTTCCCAGCAGCACCTCATGTGCTGAGCTCCTTGATTGATCTTGTGGATTAATTTCAAACCCATCCATGCTGGCTCAGATTAGTTAAATAAAAATTGCCCATATCTCAAAACTTAGCTAAATAAAACAGAGCACATTCCCAGGCATTACACAACTTGAGTACAAAACACCAAGCATAGATAGTAAACAAACAGCAATGGAGCCTCAGCTTCCAAGGAGCCAGAAAACAGGGAGGGAGGGGAGCGGAGTCCGGGCGAGCAGACCATGCTAATAGGGTGGGTTCCTCCTAACTTTCACTTGTGGCTTCGAGGCTGAGCCCTGGCTTTAATGAATAGGGAATGGGGTCAGCTCCTTTTCCAATTTCAAAACCAGTTTTTGCAGATTACACTGTAACAATAATGGTATGTTTGAGAGGTTTTACAGCTTTACCACACTTGCAAACAATTGAGGCTGGGTCTGGTCTGCAGGTGACTTAGATGATATAGAAACTGCCTGCAATGCAGGAGACCCGGGTTCAGTTCCTAGGTTGTGGAAGATCCCCTGGAGAAGGGAATGGCTCCCCACTGTAGTATTCTTGCCTGGAGAATTCCATGGACAGAGGAACCTGGCGAACTACAGTCCATGGGGTTGTAGAGAGTCGGACCCAACTGAGTGACTAACACTTTCTGCAGCCCTGCAGATAAGTTGAGGAGGTTCTATTAGTATTGTCATTATTAATATCAATATCGTAACAAAGTCCTGTATTTTTACTTGTATTATTTGGCAGGATTAAGTTCCGTTCATAACAACAGAAGCTGGGTTGAGCTTCTCACAGGACACGCACCGTGCCCACTGTTTTCCAGGTGCCATCTTGGGTAAGCCTTTCAAACCAGGAGCTGTTCCTGTCACCACTTTACAGAAGAGAGAACCAAGGCTGAGCAAAATAACTGGCCCGAGGTCCCATGACTCTCAAGCAACAGAGCTGGAGTTTGAATCTGGGGCTGTGTGCTTCCAAACCCTTTGCTTTTAATCCCCACAGTACGCCATCTTTCAAGCTCCTTTCCAGAACTGGGAGTTGGGTGGGAGCAGTCCCAGCCCCGGGCTCCCTCTCTGAGCTCGGGGAGCCATGGTGCCGGCCCCAGCAAAGGGGATGGGAGATGACGTCTCCCTCCAAGATTGCTGCCTTTTGTCCAAATGTGCTGGCCGGGAGCCAGGCTGGAAACTCTCTGCTCATGGAAAGAAAGAGAACAGAAGCCAGCAAAAAGAGGGTGGGAAAGGGTCTGAGCGGGGAGGAAGGGAAGAGGAGGGCCGGAAGGCGAGAGGGAGAGGAGGTGGGGAGTGAGGCGTTTGGGGCAGCACAGCTGGAGCCGGGGAGGGCTGCCGGAAGGAAATAAAGCATGGCCTTCTGTGCATCCCCTCCAAGTGGCTACTTCTGGTGTGGTGTGAGTGGCCAGGTACCCAGGGGCCACAACACAGGACAGATCCCACCAGGGGCCCTCCTCCCCACCTCAGTACTACTGTTGATCAATGCATGAGTGATAGTCGCTCAGTCATGTCCGACTCTTTGCGACCCCATGGACTACATCCTGCCAGCCTCCTCTGTCCATGGAATTCTCCAGGCAAGAATACTGGAGTGGGTTGCCACACCCTCCAGGAGATCTTCCCGACCCAGGGATCAAAGCCAGGTCTCCCGCTGGTGATTTCTGTACTGTCTGAGCCACCAGGGAAGCCCCAGTATCAGTGAGGCCAGGTTAAAATGAACATGAGGAAACCCTTCAGAGGGAAAAATAAATCCCAAAATGGCAGCCCAAGGGCTGCCTCTGGAAATGGACAGGCTGGCCAGGGGGTGCCCTGGGGCCAGGGTGTGCTGGGAGAGGAGGAGGGGGTGAATAAAACCCAATCAAAACAATTCCCTGAGTAGCTAGTCTGTATCCAGGAGGGGAAGGCCTGTAACCTGCCCCCAGAGCTCTTGACTTGGTGTTAGGCACCTGGACTTGAATCTGACAACCTGGATTCATTTGGCATCCACGTGGCCTTGGGGAAAGTTCATCTCTCCAGGCCTTGCTTACCACATCTGTGAAGGCAAGGCAACTGTCGAGTGGGTGTGAGGAGTTGGTGAAGCAATCTGTGTGGAATCTTGCCTAGAAAACAGTCAGTGTTCAATAAGTGGTGACCATTCATTCACTGTTGCAGTTTAATTTGAGGTGTCACACATAACTACCTGAAATCCTAAATCAAACATATAAATAACAATTGAGGCCAACCGTGAAAGACATACCACATGGTTATGCACATTTATTAGGGTTACCAAGTATAGATAAGTTAAAAAAAATATCCAGAGAAATTCAGAGGACAGGGGGAAGAACTTCAGTTTTGGGTTTGGCCAGGGCTAACCCCAGAAAGAAGAAAAGAAGGATATGTAATTAGTAGACCCAGATTCCCCTGGAATAACTTCTTATAGAAATGTGTGTGTGTGAGCTAAAATCGCTTAGTCATGTCCGACTCTTTGTGACCCCATGGACTATAGTCCACCAGGCTCTTCAACCATGGCATTCTCCAGGCAAGAATACCACAGTGGATTGCCATGCCCTCCTCCAGGGGATCTTCCTGACCCAGGGACTGAACCCATGTCTCTTAAGTCTCCTGCGTTGGCAGGCTGGTTCTTTACCAGTAGCACCACCTGGGATTTTGGGCTTCCCTTATAGCTCAGTCGGTAAAGAATCTGCCTGCAGTGCAGGATTCAGTTCCTGGGTTAGGAAGATCCCCTGGAGAAGGAAATGGCACCCCACTCCAGGTTCGATTCCTGGGTTGGGAAGATCCCCTAGAGAAGGAACCCACTATAGTATACTTGCCTGGAGAATCCCATGGATAGGAACCTGGCAGGCTACAGTCCACGGAGTCCAAGAGTAGGACACGCCGCCACCACCTGGGAAGCCCCCTTATAGAAACATGCGTCTATACATTTTTCTGGGGAAGAGGAAGGAGCATGGAGGAGGTGATTGAGTCCCACATGGGGTGACAGGCGCCTTGAGTCCTGTTCTTGCCTCTGCCATCCCCCAGACAGGTGACTGAGGCTAGATGAACCACAAAATCCTGGCCCACATTGTGGTCATTTCTAGCCCTTCTTACCTGCTCCCATCCTCTGTTCATTAAGGAGCTTCTCCATGCCAGGGGCTTTTCTAGCTGCATTACGTATCTTTATCCCCTCTTTCCTCTTTGAATTTCCACACTAGACTGAGCACTGTAAGAAGCACTGTCGTTTGCAGGCTGGGTTCCCAGTGACTGATGGGGGTCACGAGGGAGAGCTGCTGAGGCCGGGAGGAGGATGTGGAAGGCTGGGTCAGCCAGTGCAGGCGTCATTCCCAACAGGGTCCTGGGAGAGGGGCTCAGCATTTCCTGAAGGGAAATGACTCCCATAAATAGACAGAGGGATGGGAAAAGGACTCTTCCGTCCCTTTCCTACTGTCAACTCAGCTCTTCTCCTGGTGTGCAGACAATGCAACCTCTCTAAATGTTTTTCATTCAGATGTGTCCCTGCCAGTGTGTGGGAGCGATGTGAGCTCTGCTTTCTTGTATACTGTAGATCCAAAATAAGAACCGAAGAAGGCACACATTCCTTTTTTTGTTCATTTACCCACAGTGACCTCCCATTGGCCCACTCCAATGTAAGGCCAGAGTATTTTCTGTGAGGTTTTATTAAGAAGAAGAAAACTGTGGGCCTTCTGATACCATGTCCTATTTAAAACTTCATCCTAGAGTCCAGCAGATCCTCTTGTATCAGTGCTTATAATATGTTGTTCAGGTCCTTAGAAAGATTAGTTCTCATGACATGGCCTTACTAAGGCTTTGATTCCATTATATTAATTATATTGTTATTGTCTTTAATTCTTTTTTAAGTTATTTTACCCATCTGATTTTAAAAAGATGAACTAAGGCTTCAAATGTTCCCAATACTTTCAGTGATGCGTGCCCCCAGGAAGAGGAAGAAACTTCTTGACTCTCCATAGTGTAACAGGAATGATAAGATCACAGGCAACTTCTGTGCCAAGCTGGAGGCAAAGCTAATGGGGGTTTGGTTTCCTTAGTAGCTGCAGTTGGCTCAGCTTCAGCCATATGGGTGCAGATTCATGTTTAAAACTCACATGCACACTAGCTTTCTTTTTTCATTTTGGGAAAGTACTTGAACGTAGATTGAACATGACACTGTGTTACTGGGGATTCTTTTGGTTGCTTAAGCAAACAAGGGTATAAAGATACCTTGTGGAACCTGTGGGCAGGAATGCAGCTTGGCCCCAAGAGCAGATTGGACTGGGAGCGCAGAGCCCTCTTTCTGCGGGTATCATGCTTCTCCTCAACAGCCCAGCTCCCTCTGCCCCTTGGTCAGCAGGGTGAAAATGGCTGCCTCACAGCGCCATGTTTCCGTGTTCTGGCCACACACATTGACCCAACTCCCTGGCAGCAGAACCTGATTGGCCCGACTTTCAGTTAGGCCTCCTCTAGAGCCAATCAGCTGTGGCTGGGGGTGGGATCATCATTCAAACATGGCTGCCCAGGTCCCTGTGGCCTCCGTGGAGGAGGGAAGTGGCGGTTTGCAGGAAAGGGGCTACTTTGTGAGGTAGGTAAGCACCAGTGAGTGCTTGTGAGATCTACTATCCAGTTATATTTCTGTAACCCTAATGTGTTCATTTGTCTTAACCATTGTACTCATAAGAATCCTGGTTCCTCAGATTCACATGCTACTTTGCTAGAGCTAGTGCTTGTGAAGGAGGTAATGATGTACTAGAGTGAGGGCTTTGGGGCTACACACCTCTCTTAAAATCCCATGGATACTATTAAGCTTCCTAAGAAGGCAATGGCAACCCACTCCAGTACTCTTGCCTTGAAAATCCTATGGACGGAAGAGCCTGGTGGGCCACAGTCCATGGGGTCGCTAAAGTCGCTAAGAGTCGGACACGACTGAGCGACTTCACTTTCACTTTTCACTTTCATGCATTGGAGAAGGAAACGGCAACCCACTCCAGTGTTCTTGCCTGGAGAATCCCAGGGACGGGGGAGCCTGGTGGGCTGCCGTCTTATGGGATCACACAGAGTCGGACACGACTGAAGCGACTTAGCAGCAGCAATATGTACCTGGTAAATGCTTCCCAGATGCTTAGTGTCTCTGTCTCTCTCCACCCCCTACCCACTCTTCTTCCCTTCCCCACTCCTCTTCTCTCCCTCCCTCCCTTCCTTCCTCCTGTCTCTCTTTTTAAAATAACAGTCTTATTGAAGAATAATTCACATACCATAAAAATTAATCCATTTAAAGTGTATAATTTAATGACTTTTAGTATATTCACCGGTTGTGCAACCATCACCCATCAGTCTTAGAACATTTTTGTCATTTGGACAAAGAAACCCAATACCCCTTAGCCACCATTCCCCACCCCAGCTCCATCTACCTCAGTCCTAAGCAACCACTAATTTGCTTTCTGTCTCTGTAGATACCTCTGTTCTAGATATCTTATATAAATGGACTTATACAATATGTGGCCTTTTGTGATTGGCTTCTATTCCTTTAGCTTAGTGTCTCCTTATCCATGTTGTAGCATATGTCAGTACTTCATTCCTTTGACGGCTGAATATTATTTCATTGTGTGGGTGTACCACATTTTGTTTATTCATCAGGTGATGGCACTTGGACTGTATCCAAGTGCATAGACTTTATGGCTATCAAAAATAATGTGCTCCGAATATTAATTTACAAGGACGTATGTGGATGTGTTTTTTCATTTATGTGTGTGTGTGTTTGTGTATGTGCGCATGCACGCACTCAGTCAAAGTCCAACTCTTTGTGACCCCATTGGCTGTAGCCTGCTGTGCTCCTCTGTCCATGGAATTCTCCAGGTAGGAATACTGGAGTGAGTTGCTATTTCCTTCTCCAGGGGATCTTCCCAATCCAGGGATCAAACCTGCGTCTCCAGCATTGGCAGGATAACTCTTTACCAATAGTGCCACCTGGGAAGCCCTCATTTCTCTTGGGAGATGCATTATTTCTATGATTATGTTGGTTAAGTACTTAATGCAGTGCCTGACAGATCACAGGACAAAACAGCATTCATTTCCTGACCCTGACCTTCCCAAAGGTTATGAATGAAAGCTATTTCCTGCTTGCCGCCCTTGAAAGAAGAGGGGTCAGGCCTTCAGGTTACTGTCCCCAAGGGTACTGGCACCACTGAGTAGCAGATTCTTGCATCAGACTTGTGAGAGATGTTGATGGGTGGTTCTGGTTGAAGGTACTAAGAGAGCAGATAACAAGGTTTGCAGGAGAAATATAAAATTTGGAGTAGAAAGATACAAATCATAAGATTCTCTGTTATGCTATTTAAACACTGTGATCCTAGGCCAGTCGCTGAAGCTTAATCTTCTCTTCAAAATAAGCCTAACAAGAATTACACCTGAAAATTGGGAGGAGGGCTTATATATGTTATAATGTGCATATGATGTGAAAATCAGGTGCTGTATGAATGTATGATAAACTCTAGGGCAGGGGGAAAGTCAGAATTTTGAAACTGCATTCAAATCATAGCAGGTTCAGAGGGCATTTGGAGATTTTGAGGGGTTAAGGCAGGCAGTGGTCAGATCCTTCAGGGGCTGCTGGCAACCCCTCAGGGCTGCAGCCCCTCTGTGGAACTAGCTCTTGCCTGCAGCTGCATTTCTGGCTCTGAGAAAGACCCAGGTCATCCTTAGTTTACCAGGACCGTAGGCACATCAGATCTGCATTGTGATCTTATTGAACACCTTTGGGCTGGTCAGTTATTCCCCCGTTTATGAGAAAGTCCATCTTTGCACTAGTGATTTAAGATACCCCGTTGATCACGTATTAAGTCCTATGAGTACTTGGAGGACTTCCCTGTAGCTCAGACGGTAAAGAATCTGCTTCTGTTGCAGGAGACCAGGGTTCCATCCCTGGGTTGGGAAGATCCTCTGGAGAAGAGAATGGCAATCCACTCCAGTATTCTTGCCTGGAGAATTCCATGGACAGAGAAGCCTGGCAGGCTACATGGGGTCGCAAAGAGTCAGACACGGCTGAGTGACTCACACACACGCACGCACGAGTACTTAGGTCTATGTCTAGACTGTCCTGCCAGTCTATTTATCTATTCTTATGGCAGTACCATCCTGTTTTAATTGTGGAGGCTTTATAGTGTGTGTGAATATCTGGTAGGGCCAGTCACCTCTGCTCCTCAGTTTTTTTATTTTTCTATGTTTTCCTAGCTCTTCTTGAATATTTGGTAATCTGGTTTTAAAGAGTTCAGTGTCTTCCTGAGAGGTCCTGGTGGAGGGTCAGGAGTGAGTTGTGGTTGAGTTGTCTTTTGGACCGGGGTGTGCCGACTTACTTCAGTAAACTGGTTTTGTAAAATTCTTTTTTGTTTTAGATTCATAAGCACTGAAGGCTTCTGGTGGCTGGATAGCACTCATATTCCCTGAAGCTCCAAAAGAGCAATTCAGAACACTTTAATTGAAGAAGAATATTAAAACTTGGTGAATTTAGATAAAAGAGTATGTGAGTTTTCTGTACTGTTCGTGCAGCTGTTCTGTAAACTTGAAATGCTTAAAAAAAAAAATTAATGTCGTCCTGCTTCTGGTAACATTTGGTAAACGTTTTCAGAAACCTGTACAAGTTGTGTTCAGATTCTGCCTTAGTTCCCATCTCGATTGACTCCTGCCGGGAAATCTAGCAAATGAGTTAGGTGTCATTCCTTAAAGAATCAGTGCTGCTTTTCATTTAGTGGCTTGTCCTTCCTTAAACATTTAGCCATTTGAAGATTATGCAAGCATCTGTGCTTTTCACCCATACACCCCAAAGGAAATTCAGCCCACGCTCTAAGCCCAGACACACAAAGGGACCTGCTGTCACCTGTTTTGTTTATGGTATCATGTTTTGTATCAGAGACGTTTGTTTGCATCTTTTTTCTATCAGCTTTTTTTGAGATTTAATTGGCATATAACATTGTGTACTAGGGCCTTCCCTAGTAGCTCACATGGTAAAGCATCCGCCTGCAATGCCGGAGACCTGGGTCAGGAAGATCCCCTGGAGAAGGAAATGGCAACCCGCTCCCATATCCTTGCCTGGAGAATTCCATGGATAGAGGAGCCTGGTGGGCTGCAGTCCATGAGGTCGCAAAGAGTTGGACATGACTGAGCAACTAACACACACATTGTTTAAGTTTAAAGTATATACTCGATGATTCAATGTATGTGTATGTTGTGAAATGATTGCCATATTCGATTAGTTAACACATCCATGACGTCACACAGGTAACTTTTTTTGTGTTGTGAAAACATTTAAGATCTACTCCTCTCTTAGTAACTTCCAAGTATATAATACAGTATTGTCATGTGAATGATATGACATTCACAGGATGAGGATGAAAGCTCTCAGAGGGCAAGAAAAATGATTTATTTCACATTTCCCCTAGATTCACTTAGTTCCCTGTGGGAAGTAAACACTAATAATTGGAAGAATGAATTACATGAGTAATTTCCCTAATAGCCATAGGTCCCCATATAATCTCTTTGAACCCACTGAAAGAATGGGTTCTGTACTAGGAAGTGGTTATTGGAGACCAGGATCCAAGTCTTGGTGGTCACTAAGGGAAAGGAGGTAATGAGAATAAACTACCACTTATCCTTCTGTTCAGGAGATACTGTGGCAAAGCCAAACAAGTAATGAAGTGATGGGCTCAGCTGAGACCCATGCCCTGCAGTTGTGGTTGTGGCTGAAAAGCAACTGTGTGGCCTGTTGGGAGCACCAGGGCAGACCAGACACCCGCAGATAACAGCAGAGTTTACATTTTTCCCCTGTTATTTACAATAGTGATAATGTTGTTTAGTCACTAATTCGAGTCTGATTTTTGCAACCCCATTGACTGTAGCCCACCAGGCTCCTCTGTCCACGGGATTTCCCAGGCAACAATACTGGATTGGGTTGCCATTGACTTCTCCAGGGCATCTTCCCAACCCAGGGATTGAACCCACGTCTCCTGCATTGGTAGGCAGTTTCTTTACCACTGAGCCACCAGGGAAGCCAATAGTGACAATAATGCGTGTGTGAGCTCAGTTACTCTGTCTTGTCCAACTCTTTGCGACCCCATAGACTGTAGTCTGCCAGGCTCCTCTATCTGTGGAATTTTCCAGGCAAGAATGCTGGAGTGGGTTGCCATTTCCTCCTCCAGGGGATCTTTCTGACCCAGAGATCAAACCTGCAGCTCCTGAGATTCCTGCATTGCAGGTGGATTCTTTACTTCTTGAGCCATCTGAGAACCCCCATGATAATGTATGTTTATTACCAAAACATTGGAAATATATATATTTTTGAAAATGTAGATAAGTGAACAAAAAAAAATTATTCAGAGTTTCTTCACTGATGATAGCTACTGTTAATCCTTTGTTATATTTCCTTCCAGTCATATTCTTACGTGTGAGATTTTAAATAGGAATTGATTTCTTCTCCCCCCACCACCCTCTTTAAAAACATGTTTTATTCATATTGTGTGCAAACTTTTGGATCTTGTTCCTTTTGGCTAACATCACAACATGAACATTTTCTCCATTTAGTAATAGTCTTTTTTTTCCTTTAGCTTCTTAATTTCCTTTTTAAAAATAACAGCTTTATTGAGATATAATTCACATATAGTTCAATTTATCCATTTAAAGTATACACTTTAATGGTTTTTAGTGTGTTCACAGAGGTATGCAACCATTATCACAGTCAATTTTAGAATATTTTCATCAGTCCAGAAAGAAACTCCAAAGTCGTTAGCAGTCACTCCCCTTTTTTCTCACCCACCCACTTTGGGCCTAGGCAACCACTAATCTACTTTCTATTTCTATAGAATTATAGTAGTTTTAAACATAATTTAATTTGCTTCATAATACTTCATTGAATATATTACAGTTTATCATTACATTGCTTGACACTTGAGTTATTTGTAGTTTTCAGTATTTTAAATAAGATAGTCATGAACATTTCTGTGTACAGTTTTCCATATACCAGATTATATGGGAGATGCGTTCTTTAGGTAGACTCCCAAAGTACAGAAATGTAGAATCACAGAACCATGAAAAGAGAGGCCCACAAAAAAACCTTCAGTCTCCCTCCCAGCTCACTCAGAAAGTATTTACTAAATTCAGCATGATGTAAAAGGATAAAGCAATTGCTGATCTCGAAGAACTTAACAGCACCCAGAATAATGAGCTAGAATCTAACTCGCATCTGGTTTAGATAATATAATATGAGGCCATGGAGATACTGTCTAAGGAGCACCAGACTTGGGCTCAAAACAGACTCATTCCTGGTTCTGTCACTTAAGAGCTATTGTATGAACTTAAATGACAGCTTCCCTCAGCTTGATTTCCTCATCAGAAAAATGGTAGGAGCACTGGCCTTGACTTCTGTAGAGGTTAGAAATAAGAAGTGGTTTCTGGCCTAGCCAAACACAGAAGGAAAAACAAGTTTAATTGTTTGGGAGCTGAAAGAAGTTAGAACCTGACTCTTCCCAGTTTGGTGACCTGTAATACCTAAAAGCTGGAGAAGGCAATGGCACCCCACTCCAGTACTCTTGCCTGGAAAATCCCATGGACGGAGGAGCCTGGTGGGCTGCAGACCATGGGGTCGCGAAGAGTCGGACACGACTGAGCAACTTCACTTTCACTTTTCCCTTTCATGTATTGGAGAAGGAAATGGCAACCCACTCCAGTGTTCTTGCCTGGAGAATCCCAGGGACGGGGGAGCCTGGTGGGCCGCCGTCTATGGGGTCACACAGAGTCAGACAAGCCTGAAGCGACTTAGCAGCAATATCTAAAAGCAAAAAGAAGTGTACTTTTTTATTTAAAAGAAAACTACATACCTGAATCCAGATTTTAAACCATATTTTGGCAGTATTAGCATATTTTATAACTCTCATAACTCCTACTGTTATGGTTTATGGCAAACTCACACTAACTTTTTCTAGACAGGTGACATGAATAGTAATGAAGCCTTGATTCGGGAGGGCTGACACTACTTACACACACAGCAGTTTAGTGTTCATAGGCAAAATGGCCACCTAATTGTACTTTTTTGCTTTTTATCCCACACAAAATGGTGAAGCCAAAGGCAACATATGGAAGTATTTCCACATTGTAAGTGAGTGAGGGGAAATGCATGATTTGCAAATATTGTCAAGTGAAAAATGTGTTTCCATCCTACTAAGGTGGCCAAATACATCTCTGTATGTAAGAATGCTCTGCAGATGTGGAAAACTCCTTCCCGGGTTTACTGAAAATGAGAACAGTAAACATCTTTTGCTATCTCTGGCCTCAAGAGCATCACAAAGTGTGGTCCAGTCTACAGGCTCAAGCCCACAAATTCCCATTGGTTTCATTTGTCACAAAACGGACAGGTGTGGGTCAAGAAAATACTGATCAAGTTGTTCAAAATAAACATTACTGTCAGTAACTGGGTATTCATACCCATAGAAAGTCTTAAATTACTCAGATCTTGCTCTCGGTCTTAAGGCCACCCCTTAGAGTGAAAACAAGCCTTGTTGTTGACGCCTGTCTGTATACGGAGGATCTGTGAAAGAGCGTCTTGGAGCATTTACACCTGGGCTCGAGGGACAGGAGCAACGTGCCGTATCCTGACAGTGCCTCCATCAGATTTCAGAGATGCTCTGAAAAACAAGAGCAAACAGACACAGTAAAGTAAAAGGCTGCCTTACAAAGGAGAGGGCAAAGGAGAGTGGATCTGTCGCTGACTGACAGTGACAGTGACTGGAAAATAAACTCCAGGGTTCAACTCTAAGCCTGTGGATTTCCCGGGAAACTTACAAACGCAGATTCCTAGGCCCTGTTCTAGCAGTCTGATTCACTCAGTCTGGGTGGGGCCAGGACTCCTCACTTTTAGCAGCTGTCCCTGCTGATTAAAAAAATAATAATAATAGCCTCATTGAGATATAATTCACATACCATAAAGTTCACCCCTTTAAAATACACAGTTGTGTTTTTAGCATATTAACTATTGCAACCATCACCACCACTATCTAATTTTAGAACATTTTCATCACTTTCCTCCCCCCTGAAAATCCATACCTATTAGCAGTCATTACCCAATCCCCACTCACACAGCCCCTGGCAACACTAATCTACTTTCCATCTCGATGGATTTATCTGTTCTGCACACTTCGTGTGGATGCAATCATACAACATCTCTTTTGTGGCTGGCTGGCTTTTTTAAGGTTCATCCATGTTGTAGCATGTAATAGTCCTTCATTTTTTAAATGGCTGAATAATACTCCATTGGAGGAGGAAATGGCAACCCACTCCAGTATTTTTGCCTAGAGAATCCCATGGAGTCTAGTGGGCTACGGTCCATAGGGTCACAAAGAGTCAGACAGGACTGAAGCAACTGAGCGATACTCCATTGTATGGCTCGACCACATTTTGTTTATCCAGTCATCTGTTAAGTATAAGAAGATATGGTATATGTGTTCCCTCATTCAACAAACATTCCTTGAATACTCTTACTTGATTTGGGGGAATCTTCAGGGCTCAAAGCCGAACTCCTAGAAATAGGAAGACTGGTTCACAGAAAAGCCATTACCTTGGCTTTACCTGGTGTGTGTGCTGAGGACCTGGTGTCTGGTCATGGTGTGAGGCACGGTTTAAGCATTTGGTCCAAGAATGCAGACTGTGATTTTTCCAAATAATGGTCTTTGGGTGTGGTTTTGAGGCAGCATGTAGGCTTTGGTTTCGATTATTCCTCATCTGTTTCAGAATCCCCCATCTTCTTCCAAATGTGAAAAAAAAAATTGCTTTTGTTTTTTTTGTGAAAATATTCCCCCCAAAAGCTGTTATGTAAAGAACCAGAGCAGCCTGTTTAATTTTAAAATTATTTTGTTTGTTTGAAGATAATGAAAATGAAGCATCAAGAGGCTCAGGAATGAGCTTCACTAAGTAGTTAGACGCAGCAAGAGTAGTATTATGTGATTGTGTGTGTGTGTTTTCCCTTCTCAACATATTTTCTGAAAGCAGACACCTTCTGGGTATGCTGGCTAATAAGAAAAATGCTCAGGGAGTTCCCTGGTGGCCCAGTGGTTAAGATTCTGGGCTTTCTGTTATGGCCTGGGATCAATCTCTGGTCAGGGAACTGAGATCCCACAAACTGCTTGGTTTAAAAAAAAAAAAAAAACATTCAGTTGAGAAAATAACTATTTTTGTTTTGCTGTAATTGTTATAGTTTCTTCTCAGTTCTGTTGCCTGCTCTTTATAAGCTGATAAAACTAAGTTATTAGAATCATTAAAGCTGAAGAGCTTGTTTTATTTGCAACAGAAATAAAAACCACTGAAAATTTAGTTTTATTAGCATGATACCATTTATGATATAAACTGTGTTTTTCACTCAGTATCTCAAGTCTATTTTATGAATCAAGTTATATATGTTTACCTATATTTTGGAACCAACATACTAGCCTTAGAACCCTAAAGGCACAGGAACATTACAGTTATATATATTTTATTCCTCACTTCACCTCCTCCGCTGCCCAAATTTATTTTTTTTCCTTTGAATATCCCTATACTGTATTTTCAGTTGAGATATGATTCACATAAAGTTCACCATTCAAAAGTACACAATTTAGGGACTTCTCTGGTGCTGCAGTGATTAGGACTCCGCACTTCCACTAGTGTGGGGGAAGGTTTGATCCCTGATTAGGGAACTAAGGTCTTACATGCTGCCTGGCGTAGCCAAAAAATTTTAAAAGATAAAAGTGCACAGTTTAGTGATTTGTGATGTATTCACAGTGTTCTGCAGCTATCATTACTATCTCTTTCCAGATCACTTCCATCAGCCCCAGAAGAAACCTTTACCTATTAGCAATCATCCCAATTCCCCCTTCCCTCCATGGATTTACCTATTCTGGTCTTTTCATATAAACTCATGCAATATTCCTTTTGTATCTGGCTTTTTTCACTTAGTGTGTTTTCACGGTTCAGCCATGCTGTAGCATGTAGCATGTAATGACCCTTTATTCCTTTTAACACTGAACTGAAAAACGTACTGTGTGGCTAGACCACATTCTGTTTGTTTATCCATTCATCGGTTGATTGACATTTCCAGATTTCAATTTTTATGTAAATCATTGTTTTTATAAGATTTGGGGAGGGGACTTCCCTGGAGGTCCAAGGACTAAGAGTCGAGCTCCCACTTCAAGGGGTCTGGATTTGATCCCTGGTCAGGGAACTAGATCTCTCATGCCACAACTAAAGACCAAGGATCCCACACAACTAAGACCCGGTGCAGCCAAAGAAATTAAGTATTTTTTTAAAAGAAAGATTTAGAATCAGTTTTTCCTCCCTTCACCCCCACCCCATCTCTCTGTGACTTAAACATGTCCACATTTTTTTTTTATAGCAGTCACTGAACTAGTACTATCCAAACTTCTTCTCTTAAGTGACTTTGAGAGCAAAATTTCTTTCGACCATATATTACTATCATCTCCCTGTTCCCAACATCAAAACCCCACCAGAGCTAAAAGGAAGAAGGTTATTACTGGTGGGTGATATCAACAATCAGTAGCATCCTATTTAATTTTAAAATGTCACAAATGGATAATTAATTAATGCCCAGAACAAAATACGAGCAGTGCTTCATTGGAAGAGGCCAGGCCTCCAACCACAAGCAGCGGTCTTCCTGGGCTCCTGGTATTGAAGATGGTGCTGGCTCCAGCAGGTAGATTTCACCTGCCCTTGCTGCTCCTTCAGTGGCAGTGAACCAGGGAGAGCGGCAGGTGCGAGCCGGGCTCTAAAGGAGTTACCATCTGCCAGCTGGGGACTCCTCGCTTCTTTTCACACAGGGCTGCTCCTCTCCTTACCCAGGCACCCTTGGGTTCTCCTGTAAGAACTGCTCTCAGGGAAAGATCTGATAAGTCAACTGCCTCCTTCCTGTTTGTGGAAAAACACTTAACATCTCTTTGAAAATCTTGATCCTTTTTTGGGGAAATACTTGTTTTTAAATTAACGATCTCACAGTTCTCCAAACCCCCTTCAAAAAAAGTGTTTTCAGATATCAGGCTGAAATTTTAAGCCTTAGTGGGTAAACTTAAAGGGGTCACAAAATAATATAGCATTTTGATCTACTAACGTCAGTCTGGAGCAGTTAAAATTTTCTGTGGGCTTTTGAGAAATGGCAACCCACTCCAGTACTCTTGCCTGGAAAATCCCATGGACAGAGGAGCCTGGTAGGCTACAGTCCATAGAGTCCAAAGAGTCAGACACGATTGAGCGACTTCACAGAAACATCTCACTATAATCACTCTTTTTCTCTTGAAAAAGTAGAGGTAATTCAGAGAAGTAATTAGGAGTAACAGGCTGAGACATTTGAAGGGAGTCCCTAACAGATTAAAAGCTTAGAAGACTCTCCCATCACCTTTTAACTTCACCTGAGCCCTCCAATCAACTTGACATTGAGCCCAAAGAGAAACAGGAATCAAGAACAGATTTTACAGTATTCACTTTAGCAAGGAGAAAAACAGGATTCAGTTATGGACTAGATTGAAAAATATAATTAGCTATAGATGTTAGCTTTAAAAAATACATCTTTTTCACTTGTAAAACAACTTAAAAACTTCTGGAAATGTTTGTATGTGCAAAACACATGAATCTTCACGTGCCCATCACCTAGCTTTAAAATTTCATGTGACATTTTATTCTAATTAAGTTTATTGGTACTAATTAAGCTCATCTAGTGAATGGGAAGTTCTATATTTTTGTGGCAGTTGAATGAGAAAATGTATTACTGGTCATGCATTCATAATACCTCCTGCAAATCAGCCTGTTTAGATCACAAGGCCAAATTACCTAGCAAGAAATAAAAGAAACTTTGGATTGTGTAAAAATCACCCGAGGCCTTTGATTTACCATATTTATGGTTTTGTTGTTTGTTTGTTTGTTTTGGCTGTGCTGGGAGGCTTGTGGGATCTTACTAATAGTTCCTCCAACCGGGGATCAAACGTGGGCCTCAGCAGTGAAAGCTCCAAGTCCTAACCACTGGACCACCAGGGAATTCCTTGATTCACCATATTTAAATGCAGGTTCCAGGCCGGCCCCAGACAGTTGGTTTTGGTACATTGGGTTGGTTGGAAACTTGGTCTGACAAGTTTCCCAGTTTGACTAGATCAGATCCTCAGTGGACCACACTTTGGAAAACAGCTCCATCTTGCAATCCCAGACCTATAAAGTGATAGAGAAGTTTGTCTTGGTAACGTAGGTCACAGAGTACTCCCACCTAACAAATTAGGCTAGGCTTGTCACCTAATTAATGACCTTGAAACCTCAGAAACAAAAGGCAAGTGTCAAAGTTTTGTTCAAGCAGCGTTTTCCGTTCTCCTATGAATTCAGAAATGGTGAGCTGATTGCTGAGTGTGCTCCAGGGTCCGTGCCCTGCTCAGTTCCAGCCCCTTAAGTCCACTTGAACTTGCTTCTCAGACAAGGGTATCAGCTGTATCTCTAGAGACTGTGGTTTTCGGACTGGAAGTTATTATTGCCTGATGGGAATCAAGTTCACTTAAGTCCCGTGTTTTTTAAGTGTGTCTCTGGATCTTTAACCTCAGAGTTCACCCATGGTTCTCTGTGCATTAGACACAGTGGGCTTTGTGCTTTTTGAAAAAGCTGTGGCTTCCTGGGAACTTCAGAGAAACCGTTCCCTTTGGGGAGAAGGGGGGTTGTAGGGCTGATGGTGACCCGAGCACAGACATGGTTCTCTCTCCCCGGGTACAGATGCCATGCCTTACTCATCTGTGAATCCCCAGGGCTTCCAGCACAGGGCCTGGCACCTATTCCTAGTACCACTGAGAGGGTGCCAGCCTGAAAGAAGAGGGTGGGCAGCAAGGGTTGCTAGCTCACAGGGGGCTTGGTCTGTGTGGAGGCGGAGTGCCAACACGCGGAAGGCGGTGGAGAGTGGCTGTTATCCTGAGTCCGATGGGGCCTCTGCCAGGATCAGGACAGAAGAGCAGTGTCTGTCTGCCCAGCAGAGTGGAGAGGGTCCAGAAGCTTCGCAGAGCGTCATGAGAGGGGCACTGAGTTCTTCCTGTCCCCCAAAGGCCTCTTAGGACTCTCCTTTCTAACGGGAGGGGAGCCCTGGGACCTGGCTTCTCTCAAGAACCAGGCTTGCTTTCAGCACTGACAGATCCCAAAATGCACGGTGCCACTCTGGGAAAGGGGCAGCTGGGTTCCCTGCGCACCCAGGCCCCAGCTCCGTCCTCCTCCCCAAACACATGGTTTCTCTTGCTGTTTTCTCGGCTCACCATTTCCTAACCTCCCTCTTTTTAATTTGTTGTCCATGTCCATTCTTCTTTTTCTCTTTCTCCCTCTAGACTTCCTCTCCTCATTCCTAAAAGTTATATGCATGTCTTAAAGCCTGGCCCTTTCGTTTCTTGGGGGAAGGGGATGCCTAGGCTGGGCCTTGGGGAGCCACCCTGTCACCTGGCAGGTAAACCATCCTGGGAGAGGGGATAGGAATCTTGGAAATGTGAGATGGAGCTGGAAGCAGGATTCCTGGGAGGTTCAGTTAGGGCTTCCCTGATAGCTCAGTTGGTAAAGAATCCGCCTGCAATGCAGAAGACCCTGAGTTGGAAAGATCCCCTGGAGAAGAGAAAGGCTACCCACTCCAGTATTCTTGCCTGGAGAATTCCATGGACTATATAGTCCATGAGGTTGCAAAGAGTTGGACATGACTGAGCAATTTTGACTTTCAGTGGAGAAGACGTGTGAATCTCCAGAATCTGAGTATTCTCCAAACCTCTAGTCAAGGAGTCACCTTCTCTCCATCAAGTGGGACCCCCAGTCCCTTGCGTTCATGCTTTACAGAAGAATTGCAGGGCGGATCCTGTTGGCATTTGCCAACGGGTCTCATCTTCCTAGCCATGTCCACCTAAGCCATGCTCATTTGTCCAGAGTTCTGTAGGGACTTGCTATTGAAGTAGTGCATTTAATCAGTTACTTCAGTTCATTTGGATGTCAGGCCCTGAAGTTTTATAAAACTGCTGCTTCTCCACTGAGACTGCTTCTTTGGTACCCACGTGGTCCTTAGCATCTTGCAGGTTTGAGATGTTCCGTGGGAAGCCTGGGTCTGCTAGGACCATCTCCTAGTTTTCATAGACCAGACAGATGACCTAGTGGCTGAGCATTTGCCGCTCCTGGATTCTGAGCCTCTGAAAGAGTCTCTCCACGCAGGGCTCTAAAGCCAAAGACAGTAGGTTTATACCCAACGCCAGGGCAGCAGCAGAATAGAATAGCTCTGTGTAGGCATTGCCACTTGAGCAGGTGGTTTATTTCTTGTTTCAAATTAAGTAACAACTCTTCTCTTCTTTGGGGTCTGTTAGAACATCACTCAGAGAAGGCAGTGGCACCCCACTCCAGTACTCTTGCCTGGAAAATCCCATGGATGGAGGAGCCTGGTCGGCTGCAGTCCATGGTGTCGCGAAGAGTCGGACACGACTGAGCGACTTCACTTTCACTTTTCACTTTCATGCGTTGGAGAAGGAAATGGCTACCCACTCCAGTGTTCTTGCCTGGAGAATTCCATGGACTATATAGTCCATGAGGTTGCAAAGAGTTGGACATGACTGAGCATTTT
>NW_011494924.1:4479858-4513995 GCF_000754665.1 Bison bison bison | reverse complement strand
GAAATGGCGACCCACTCCAGTGTTCTTGCCTGGAGGATCCCAGGGACAGGGGAGCCTGGTGGGCTGCCGTCTATGGGGTCGCACAGAGTCGGACACGACTGAAGCGACTTAGCAGCAGCAGCAGCAGCAGCGCATCACCGGTTCTTACAGAGCCTTGAAAGAGTGTCAAGTTGTGCTGGTATTTGTTTTACTTTCTAAGGTTACATGTTTTCTAAAAATTTTTGGTTACTTTTATCTAAAAGACACACACACACACGTACATGTTTGCACACATGAGAAGCGTTGGCATGGGGGCTGAATCTGGGTGGACCTCGGATTCTGTGCCTCTGACCCCACCCCGCATCAGGAATTCTATACGGTGCAACCCTGTCACCCCCTACTCCGGGGTGGAATCTGCCAGGGATAGTTTGGGGTGTGGGCCCTGGATTTGCTGCCATGCTCACTCACTAAATGTGCCCCCTGTTCCCCCAGGCAACTCGGAGCTCCTCTTGGTGTTGACATGATGACTGTGCAGGCCAGCCAAGGGCAGCCACAGCCGGACTGAAAACCTGGGCTACAGATTGGCTGACAAGTAAGAACTTTTCTCCCCCATGACTGCAGAAGTTGGCCCAGATTCTCAGTCTCCTTCCTTTTTCCACTGCCCTTCCCTCCTCATGAACCCCACCTCCCTGAACTAAGGAAGCTTTCTGGTCTAAGTCATCGTGATGAGCCCCCTCCCCTGTAAGCCGTCTCCATGCCCTGTGCTCAGTCAACAGCACAGGACCGCAGTGGGCAAGGGGAGGCTTGGCTGACGCCCAGGGCCCACTTCGGGCCTTGTCCCCATGTACACCTTCCAGTCCAGGGTTTATTTTTCTTTTTTAAAAACTTCATTTTATTTATTTATTTTTAGCTTTTTAGTTTGTATTGAGGTATAACCAGTGAACAATGTTGTGATAATTTCAGGTGAACAGCAAAGGGACTCAGCCATACATACACAGGTATCCATTCTCCTCCAAACTCCCCCACCCATCCAGGCTGCCACATAACATTGAGCAGAGTTCCCTGTGCTTGCACAGTAGGTCCTTGTTGGCTATATGTTTTGTTCAGGTGTTTTAATTATTGCTGAGCCCTAAAGCTTTGCAGCTGCACCTGTCCACTTAGCCTTTTTACCCATCTTATATTAGCAGGGTTGTTTTCTCCCTAGATGGAGCCCTTTCCTCCGGTACCCTGTCTCACATTCTGCGGTGGAGTTGGCAGTCACTGAGCTGTTCACAGATCACTGAGCTGTTCACAGCTGTGCACCCCAGTCCAGAGCCCCTTCAAGGGCCACAGAATCCTGGAAACAGGAACTAGAGAAGTTCTTGGATCCAGCAAACGTGCAGAAGGCACTCTGCCCCTGGTTTCATCATCCTTCCCGATGCTGCTTGAGCTTTGTAATTCCAGGGTAGTTTTCTAACAGACTAGCCTTTTTTCCTCTTCAGTTTTTAGATGGACCCTCAGTGATTGTAAAGTCACTCCAGATGTTTGGAATCTTAGACAATAACTATAACTATTACAATAACACTAGTTACCATTTATTGCTATCAAGACTTATAATGTATGCCGCACTGTGGGTACTTTTACATATATTAACGCATCCTTTCATTCTTTTAACTTATTGACTACCTGCTATGTATTGAGCATAGCGAACAAAATAAATTTGGCCTCTGCACC
Organism: Bison bison bison; assembly: GCF_000754665.1. Taxonomy (NCBI): domain Eukaryota; kingdom Metazoa; phylum Chordata; class Mammalia; order Artiodactyla; family Bovidae; genus Bison; species Bison bison. The sequence continues at coordinate 4,512,303 of NW_011494924.1, read as the reverse complement.
AATAAAATTTCAGTATTCTCATTGTAAGGTGAGAAAAATGAAACCAAGATCCAAACCCAGGTCCCTTTAACTCCAAAGTCATATATTTATCTACTGTCAATGTTATTTAATAGTACATATGATGTTAATGATTATATATTATATCATCAGTTCTCACTAAGCGTGAACTAACTTGAATTGTGTTTTTATGTGTCCTGTCTCTTTATCTTGCCTCTAGACAGTAAGAACAAGGAGTTAAATTTCTGGCTTTTGAATTCTCAGTAGAATAACTAACTGATTCTAACTCTGATTCTGACTAAAATTTGAATTTATGCTAATGTCCTCAGTGGTGACAGAACTATTAAAAAAGTGTTTCTTTTTTGTAAGCGCTCTGTTATGAATGGTAATTGATTATTTAAATAAGGAAATCTGCTTTGATAGCCATATTTAACATATGAAAATCTGTTTGCAATTTCACAAGTTTCTGATTTTATGCTAAGCAACCAAGAACAACATAATTTACACGTTAATATCTCAAGCCAGGAAGAAGTCTTTATATAAACAACCATTAGTCTCTGGACTAGAAAGCTAGATAGTAACAGGATGCGTGAAATTGCTAGTTACTCATCCCTCATGTGAACCTTAGCTGGAGTTTCCAAGAGCCTGTGTGTTTAGAAAACGTGCACCATGAGGTCGGTCCATGCATGCTTGCTCTTCTTGGCACATTTAAGGTCACTGTGCTCAGTCATGACCTTTGCTGGTGGAAGAAATGCTTTGCATTTCAAAACACCGATACTCTCATTCTCATTGTTGTTGTTCAGTCACTAAATCATGTCTGACTCTTTGCGATGCCATAGACTGCAACACACCAGGTTTCTCTGTCCTTCACTATCTCCCAGAGCTTTCTCAAACTCATGCTCATTGAGTCGGTGATGCCATCAGCCATCTCATCCTCTGTCACCCCCTTCTCCTCCTGCCTTCAATCTTTCCTAGCATCAGGGTCTTTTCCAATGAGTCGGCTCTTCACATCAGGTGGCCAAAGTATTGGAGCTTCTGTTTTTCTTTCTAAATAATTTTTAACGTCTTCATGGCACTAACTGATCTTCTAAAATCACATTTGGAGGCCTATATCCTCATACGTTTGTGTTGAGTGAGACCTTTTTGCAGTGACGGAAATTGTTTTCTACTCCATCCAGTGTAGTAACTGTTACCCACACTTGGCTACTGAGTTCTTGATATGTGGCTGCTGCAGCTGAGGAACCAAAGCTTTGATTTAATTTGATTTTAGTTTAAATAGCCACATGTGGCTAGTGACTACCATACCAGACAATGCAGTTCTAGGCCATGCAGGAAATCTGAATCTGTTTGTTTACTCGCTTATTCACACAACAAGAATTAGTGACCACCTACTCTGCCGGGTGTTGTTAGGGGTGCTAGGGTTGAAGCCATAGACAAAACAAAATGATCCCTATCCTCCCGGAGAAACCAGTCTAGTAGGGTTCACATTCTAGAGGAGGTTCCAGTCAAATGCAGCCAATCACTGTGGCTTTACCCACTCAAGTCAGGACACTTTATCAAGCCGAGAATTAGGGAAAACTTCATGACTTATGGCATTTGTTTTAATTTTTAAATAATCATTCCAAAGGATTTTCTTTTGGTATAATCTATCTCGTGAAGCTTCTATTTTCATTGGGAAAAAGCTAACAATAATGATAACTGCCATTTATTGTACACTCACACCATTCTAGATACGTAATATGAGCTAGCTTATTAAATGTTTACAGCCACCTTGGTAGGTATGTTTATTGTTATCCCATTTCACAGATGAGAAACTGAAGTTTAGAGAAGTTAAACAACTTAGCCAAGGTCACACAGCTGGTCAGTGGTTGAATTAGGATTTACACCCAAGTCGATTGAACGCCACAGTCCAAAAGCTCCTTTCATTCTGTTTTGCTGTCTCCCCAGGAGAAAAGCATAAAGTGATTTTTTAAATGGTGGTTTCAATGTTTGTGGCTTGCAACTGGTATCTAACATTTATATCTGAAAGTGAAAGTGAAAGTCTCTCAGTCATATCCGACTCTTTTTGACCCCATGGACTGACTATACAGACCATGGAATTCTTCAACCAGAATACTGGAGTGGGTAGCCTTTCCCTTCTCTAGGGAATCTTCCCAACCCAGGGATCGAACCCAGGTCTCCCGCACCGCAGGCGGATTCTTTATCAGCTGAGCCACAAGGGAAGCCGGACAATTTATACCTAAGTTTTAGCAAATCGATATGATGTGTGAAGAACAATAACTAAGAATGCCTCACTCGATGTTTGTTTTTCTTCTTTAGGGTCAAAGTGGACGGTCCAAAGACTGGGGAAGACTCTCAAAGGCAGCCATTTAGGTCCTCCATCCCTTTCCTAGAGACTGATCAGGATCCGGCCTTCTGAAGAAGCCCCCTGGAGAGCCTCTATAACCTGATGCTGGAGCCAAGAGTGGACTGTTTTCAGCAGAACATGTTCAGCTCAGATATGATCATCAATGACTCAGCTTCAGATCTCAGCGCTAAAGGAACCAGCAGGGCCGGCAAGAGGCAGCTGGGCAGTGTTCAGGACCCGTGCCCTCCCGCCCAAGGCAAGGCCCGGCACACGTCCCTCAGCATAAAGGACAAGATATCAGAATGGGAAGGGAAAAGGGAGTTGCCCACGCCTGCCCCTGGCAGGAAGGCAGATGGCCAGGAGGGTTACCTGATGTCCTGTGTGACGGAGAGGAGAAGCAGTGATGGTTCGAGGGCTCGGGTCACCGAGGCTCAGAATGGAACAAGGCTGGACGTGGAAAGTAGAGAGGATGAGCGGGATAAAGTAAAGGTCAGAGCACAGGACGCTGAGCAGAGGCCGGACCTGAGCCAGCCAGCCCGGGAGCCGGCTCCCAGCTTGGGCAGAGGCCGGGAGCCCAGGCTTGGCAAACAGCGCTTTCAGAACGATAGCCTCTCTGTGCTGAAGCAGGTCAAGAAACTCGAGCAGGCTCTGAAGGATGGGTCTGCCGGGTTGGATCCCCAGTTACCAGGCACGTGTTATTCCCCACACTGCCTGCCGGACAAGGCCGAGGAGGCGCCCACCCTTCCTGAGCACCGTGGGGGTGGGGGCGGCTCAGAATTCAGAGCCCACCGCTTGGACCTCGAAACCAGGGAGCCTACCCTCGAGGCTGCCGAGGAAAGGAAAGGCTTGTGCAGGAGGCCCTGTGACCAGAGCCTGGAGAGTGTGTACAGAGGCCTTGAGGACCCCCCGACAAAACCCTTCATCAACCCCTTGCCCAAACCCCGGAGAACTTTCAAACACGATGGAGAAGGGGACAAGGATGGGAACCTAGGCACGCGCTTCCGGAAAGACAGAAGGAACCTGCCTCCTCTGCCCTCTCTACCTCCCCCGCCCCTGCCCTCCTCTCCCCCGCCCCCCTCGGTGAACAGAAGACTGTGGAGCGGGAGACCAAAAGCCAGTGCTGACCACAGGTAGGTGACCAGTGACTTTATGCCCCACGGCCACTGTCTGTTCTCAGCCCGTTTATTAAACCATCGGATCTTGTAGTTAGTAGAGACCATCCGTAGCTTAAGACGGTTCACTGATTAAACCTGAAGACGTGGTAACTGATGTACGGGTGTCTTGTGCTTGTTCCTTGTCCTGAAAAACATAATATTCACTTCAAAAGATCGCCCTGTAGATGTGAATGAGTGCTTGTAATTCGGACAGTAACCAAGGGTTAAATGAAAGCGTGTGTTAACACTGGCGATCTACTAACTGATGCTCGTTCTGCCACTACCACCCCCACCTTGTGCCTGGTGCTCCAAGTCTCTCCTCCCTCTTGCTTTCGTGTTTTTTCTTGGTTTGGACTCTAGAAACACACTGCCTGGCCTATCCTGGCCCTCTCACAGTCTGTCTAACTTGGAACAAGTTACTTAATGTCTCGAGGCCTCAGTTTTCTCATTTATACGTGTAGATGCTCACACGGTAAATATTCGGTAGTATTAAAATACCTTTAGATAATAAACCCTGTGAATGCTTAAAGGTAAAATCTGTGCTTTGGAGACAATTTCTTTTCTGTTCTGAAACCTGATCTCTAGTCTGTTTCTGTAATGTGCTAATTGGTTTGATACATCCTAATCTGGAAACCCTCTACTGAGGAAAAACTCCTCCAAATAGCTGTCTGTCCCTGCTGTCACCACTGCTTCCCGCCTGGGTTTAACCTGACTCCCTGCAGTAGGGCTTTTGCTACTAATCCTAGAACTTCTGTTGGCCAAGTCCTCCTGTGACCTCCGTCTTTGCTAAATCCAATTTGTCAGTTCTCTGTGCTTTTCTTGATTGACCTCACTTAGCCTCTGCGGACGGAGAAGGCAGTGGCACCCCACTCCAGTACTCTTGCCTGGAAAATCCCATGGATGGAGGAGCCTGGTAGGCTGCAGTCCACAGGGTTGCTAAGAGTCGGACACGACTGAGCGACTTCCCTTTCACTTTTCACTTTCCTGCATTGGAGAAGGAAATGGCAACCCACTCCAGTGTTCTTGCCTGGAGAATCCCAGGGACGGGGGAGCCTGGTGGGCTGCCGTCCATGGGGTCGCACAGAGTCGGACACGACTGAAGCAACTTAGCAGCAGCCTTTGTGGACCAGCTTGACTCACACCCTCTTGAAATCCTATGTTTGCTGTAGGCTTCTAGACCTCCTGCTTTCCTGATAGTCACACTTCACTGGCTGCTCCTCCTCTCCATCTACCTGTTGAGTAACATCCCCCCTCAACCCATCTACACCCCATCCCAGGATCAGGTCTCCCCTCCTCCATCTACATGCACTCCCATAAACTGGTCTCCCCGACTCTCATGTTTTTAAATGTTCCTTACATGCTTATGATTCCCAAACGTAAGTCTCTGGCCCTGACCCTCTCCTAGCTTTTGGTTTGTATAGTCATCTCCTGCTTGGGTCCCCATTTGGTTATCTAATAGCTTGGACTTAATATGTCTAAACCTAAATTCTCAATCCAGGCCACTACTAAAATGGTCTTCTCCCCAGATAGATGCTCTCTGATTAAATGGTATCACCCTTCATTTTGCTTATGCCCCAAACCCTAGGAGTCATTTATAATTTCTCTTCTTTTCGCACACTGCTGATCTAATTCATCAGCAAGTCCTTTGGTTCTAGTGTTAACGCATTTTCTTAAGCCTGACTGTGTCTCCTCCACTGCTGCCACCTTAGTCACGTTGTATCTACCTGCCCCCTCACCCCAGTATTGTCCTTCCCAGCAGCCACAGGAGGCTTTTGGAAATACAGATTCAATCATATCAGTTTCCTACTCAACATGGTCTATCAGGAAGGATTCTTCGGGTGCCAAAAGTGTAATTTCTTACGTTCTCTTCTAGGGGAAAAAAGGGTTGGCTACTCTAGAGTTTCTAGAAATACATACATATGTATTATATCCTTTCAAAAATGAAATCATGCTGTATACCAGCCATGTTTTACTGAAGATATCATTGAGATATTTCCATGTTGCCACCTTTTTCTTTTCACCTTCCTTTTTTAACTGCCATCTTTACATCATGTGGCTAAACCATTTCCCTGCTGATTTACATTTAGGTTGTCTCCAGTTTACAAATAATGCTGTGATGAGCAGAATATAGCATTAGAGAAGACTCTAGAGCCAGAGAATTTACTAACTCCACTACATCCTACCTGTGTGACGTTGGGCAAGCTACTGAATTTGTCTGAGCCTCATTTTACTTATCTGTAAAATGGAGATAATTATAGTAACCACTTCATAGCTTTGTTGTGAAGATTGGATGAGTAGATATTTGTAAACATAAGTTAAAACAGAGTCTGGTATATAGTAAATGATTAATAAATGTTAGCTGTTACTTTTTTCTGGCTGTATTCTGTTTAATTAATCAGGGTATGTATTTCTTTTCTAGGACCGAACAGTTGTAAATATTTTAACCTCATAATCTATTTTACCATCTAGTAGAGCTTAACAAAAATTTCTTATTGTTGCTAATAATTAATCAGTGGATTCTTTTGGACATGCTACATATTCTATCATGTAATATATATACAAGTGATCATTTGGTCTCCTTTTTAATAATTATAAAGCTCTTATTTGTTTCCTGATTATTCTCCTTATTCAAAAATGTCTTGAATATTCTTGGATGTATTTTTCTAAGTATTCTATGTATCACTGTGAAATTTCACACATAGTAAATATGTCAGCTTTTAATTGAGATTCCATCCATTTGCTAAGTATATGGTATTTTATCTTTTTGTTGCCATTGTTAATGGAATCTTTTTTTCTCATTATATAGTCTTTGTATTTAAGAAAACTAGTTTTATACACTACTCATTTAAAACAGCCCTTGAAGAAATTTCTTACTGTTTCTAATTATCAGTTGATTCTCTTGGACTTTCCATGTATATAATAATATTGTTTGCAAAGAGTTATCATTTTAAGTTCTTTTCTTTTTGATTTTACCTCCAAATTCTCTCTCTTACTATATTGCACTAATACTTTCATAACAGTGTGAAATAATAGTGCTGATAGCACTGGGCAGCCTTGTCTCACCCTAGCTTTAATCATTCTTCTGGTGTTCTACTTTCAAGCACTCCTGCTGGATTTACATTTTCATTCTATCAAGGTAGTATTCCCTGGCAATCCTTTTTTTTTTAACTAAGAGTTTTAAAAATTAGGATTGGGTTTTGTCAAATTACTTCTCAGAAACTTCATATGATCATATGGTTCTTCTTCTTTGACCTATTAAGTCTAATATTCTATTTAAGATTTTTATAGAAGTATTCTGTAAATGGGACTAGTCTATACATGGATTTTATTGTCCTAACTTTATCAGCTGTGGTATTAGTGTCTTGTGATATCTGTAAAAGAATTTGAGGGCTTCCCAGGTGGCTCAGTGGTAAAGAACCTGCCTGCCAATGCAGGAGACGTAAGAGACATGGACTTGATGCCTGGGTCAGGAAGATCCCCTGGAGGAGGGCATGACAACCCACTCCAATATTCTTGCTTGGAGAATCCCATGGACAGAGGAGCCTGGCGAGCTACAGTCCATGGAGTCACAAAAAGTCAGACATGACTGAGCATCCAGAAGGAGAAGGATAAAAGAATTTATAGGCTTCCTTCTTTATGTGCTGAGAAAGTTTGAATCCATCTCTAATTCCAAAGTCTTTCCCAAACCAGCGCCAACCTGAGAGCCCTGGGTGCTCTCGTGACTTTTCTGCTTCTGTCCCCGTGCTTCTCCAGAGAAGCCCTTCTGTGCCCTTTCTGGGCTATTCCTCCAAAGAAGGCCTCTTTCCCAGGGGCAGGTTCATTTTGGGAAATTGGAGTCTTTGAACTGTGTCATCTGTGGGCAGACAGATCAACCTGGTGAACAGTTATTCCCATTATCTTTTCTCTCTTAGCTACCATCTGCTCTTTTCAGTCCTCTAGCATTTTCTCTAAAACCGGCTAAAGTTACTTTGTTTCAGTCCAAAGATGAAATTTTTTTTGGCCAATTTGGATATGGTTGCATCAGCTGTGTTTAAAGAACTTTTGGCTTTGGAGTTCTAGTTTTGTTTGAAATTGTACAATGGAGGTGATGAGGGCAAGATGTTCGCTTTCTACTCTTAAAAAACAAAATATGCTCTTTATTGTGGTCCTGTCGCTTAAAAAAAAGAAAAGAAAAGGCTTAACTCTGAATTTGGCAGACTTACTGTCCTCTCTGAGGCAGGAAAGCCAAGCCAAGTTGAAGAAAGAAATGATTAAGGATTTTGAGGCTAAGAGGGTTTAGAATTACACGGCCAGGCTGTGCACTGCCGAGAATGTATCCAGCTTATTTTCATATGCCGATTAGTCCACCTCAGCAAGAGCCAAACCAGTGGATTCCGATTCTGGGTTTGAGAAAATGCCTTTTCTTTTTCTTCTCTTTCTCTCTTCCTATTTTTTCATGCTCTTTTTTACCCCTCTTTTCTCTCCTTTCCCTCCTTTGCCTTCTTCTCTCTTCTTTCTTCATTTCTCTAAAGCCCCAGGAAATTAAATGCAAGGACTTACGCCTTCAATCCTAAAATGGAACACGAGAAACCCTCACATGTCAGGAAATTCCAAAGATAAGGTTCCTACAGCAGCATTAACTTGGTTATATATGTTTTATGGCATACGTTTAATAACTTTGGCAGGAATGCCTTGAGGCTGACATTTAACAAGAAAAGTTATTTTTTAAGTGTAAGCAGCATCCCGAAGTCACATGTGTCTGTATCCCCAAAATGTTTTGAATTCATATTTTTAAATTTTAGTTTAATTTGATCACATGACAGAGTTTTTTGGATCTTTTTGAAACCGAATAGCCACGATGACCAAAATTTCAACTTTTCAACTGATTATCTTGGCTCACATAGATTCAGCCTTTCCTTGGGGCTTTGGTGTAAGACTTCGAGAACTTTTTGAGGACATGAAACCTCGGTCATTAAGTGGCTGCCAAATCACATGGTACTATTATCGATTCTATAATTTCCATCTTCTCTAGGACTGATGGGGACCCCCTCAGCAGTCTAGCTGGGCAGCCACCCTCAGCTGTCATGCGTCTGGTCTCTCATGTACCAGCCACGCTGTGGTCTGTCCCTGTCATTATGAGTCTGTCTCGGTCACCGTGGCATCCATGAGGCAACTCTCCCATGCCTAAAAACAATATTTTAAAATCTTCAAAGGGGCAAATTGTTTGATTCATTTGAGATCTAGAGCAAAAGTTATTCTGACAGCATCTGAGAAGCTTGACTTTACAAATTCATTTAAAAATTTCAATAGCAGTTGCATTGGAAGACAAAAAGATGAGAGAGTGGTCATTATTCTTCATTAGAACAGTAATTGTCATGTTTTATTTCTCATGACAAGGTGGAAATGATGGATATTAGGCACAGTAGTGGCTAAGGATAGTTTTTCTTTTTTTTATGATTCAAGATAGTTTTATTACATCAAGCTATAGATTTCTAATCAAGCAAATATTGAAAATATATCATTTAGTGTTTCTCGTCTGACTAGTCCCATCTCTTTAGCTATATCTTTTTAAAGGTGTCATTTTTTTTTCTGTAAGCTTAAAATACTTTTAACATATTTTTGCAGAAAATAGCATACAATTTGTGTTAATCTTTCAAAGGTAGACTTTTGCATTTATATAAAAAGCAAGAGACAGAGAAGGTCTGTAATTTGAGCAAAGTTATATATAAAATTGATAAAGCTAAAATGAAAAGTAGTTCTCTTTGAAACTCCAGTGTTTGTTAGGTATCAAAGTGAGGGCAATGAATCAGCCTTTTCACTTCAGGAAGAAAGCTACAGTCCTGCATACTGCACAGTCTGCAAGATAGTTTTTGCTTCTTTGTGAAGAGTTTAGGCATTCCATGATGACTGACAACATTCTAGGAAAACATTCTTCTATGAAATAGTTACATTTTTCTGTTTGACCCAGCTTCAATGTTACTTTTAAATTAATAATCATCTCTTGCAAAGAAAGGATCTCTGAAGAGCTTTTCTAGGTAATTTTGAGGACCATCATAAACTGAGTTAGCTGTATTTTCCCCTTTCCTTTTTTAGGGGGATATACTGAACGTGCGTCAAAATGTGCAGGGTGATTCAGCTGTACTCTTTTACAGTGCTTTCTTCTAGGCTTTATTATCCTTAGTATGTCATATATTAGCTTTGAATTTGATGAAGATGGTCGAAATAGATCATCTTTGTTCATAAACTTTTTATTTTCCAAAATCCTCCCCATCCTAAAAGTATTAGGAAAATCTAATATGGTGTACCCATTGAGGATGTCTGTATCTGAATATCATTTTTTTTTGGTCAGTATCCTTAAAGCAATATGAATTTGTACTGAACAATTCAATACCTAATAAGGGCCTGGAGTAAAAGATGATTTTTTTTAACTCCAAAGAGAAGTAAAATTAGCTTGATATTTTATTTATTGGTTTGAAAATCCTTTGAAGAGGTAATAAGGAGACAGAAGGACTGGTGCCCAGACTAACTTTGACAGTGTCATTCAGCTTGTTCCTTTTAGATTACCTACCAATATCCAAGTCTTATTCTTATAACACTATTAAAATCTTCTCCAGACTTTAGCTGTTTGTGACACCAATGATTGCTTCCAATTTTTTTTTTAGGTGATCAGTTTTAATGGCTGCATATCAGACTGTCTCTCCTACAGCCACAGTAAGGTTGCATGTGTGTGTGTGCGCTCAGTTGTGCCTGACCCTTTATGACTCCACGAACTGCAGCCCATGAGGCTCCTCCGCCCACGGTATTTCCCAGGCAAGAATACTAGAGTGGGTTGCCATTTCCTTCTCCATGGATAGTTTTTTATTTTGGATCCAGGATAGAGATAAGCGGAAACACAACATGTGTAGTCATAGCGCGGGACGGAGGAGCTACCCAGTAATAGAGTGAGAGCTTAGAGCTGAAATAAGCATACTCTGGCTTAGCCCTCTACTCAGATCACCTGGGGACAGGCTGGCACCTGGCACCCTTTGCTACAGTGCTGCAGTGCTTGCTCCTCAGCAACAAAATACTGCACTGTTGGGGCAAATTCTGAACAGAAGGTCCAAAGAGACCAAAAAACGCAACTGCCGCTCCTGAAGAACTGGGAGCAAAAGCAGGGTACTGTGCATGTCTTCTGCACACAGTACCACCTAAGGGATGGGCAAAACACCCAAGTCACCCCTCTGGCCCAACCCCTGGACACAGTCCTCTCCTCACATCGTATAAGGAACCAGTTCACTCCCCCCCAGTGGGTGAGCAAGCAAGGGAACCTGCTGTTTGTTCTCGCTCCAGCTGCTGCAGAGTTGCCTGAATGAAGTGTTGCCTGAATTGCTGGTCTGGTCCGTGATCAATTTCTGTTGGTGAAGGAGGCCAGGAACCCTGGTCGGTAGCAGTGGTATGAATGCCCTTCCCAAGAGGAAGAGCTGCACCTGGTCACCGGGCATGGAGGGACAGTGAAGGCGCTCGGTCGTGGCCGACTCTTTGCGACCCCATGGACTGGGGCCTACCAGGCTCCTCCTTCCATGGAATTTTCCAGGCTAGAGTACTGGAGTGGGTTGCCATTTCCTTCTCCAGGGGATCTTCCCAACCCAAGGATTGAACCCAGGTCTCCCACATTGCAGGCAGATGCTTTACCGTCTGAGCCACTGGGGATGCCCACTGCCATGGAGGGAAGCAGGGTCTGTGGCAGCTGGGGGCGGGGGTGAGGGATTCAGAGCATGGCATCCTTGGTTTCAAGCTCATGTTTTAGGTAGGTGCTGGGTCTCAGGCCATCCAAGCAGATCTAAATACAGCCAAAAATAATTCTGGGGGCGAAATATGTTCAAAAAATTGACAAAAAATCAGCTCTCAGAATACAGATAAAAATTTTTTTACCCCCAAATAGGGATGAATTGTAAGCAGTAAAGGTGGCCATTAAAACCAGCTTTTAAAATATTCACTCATTTATTCAGCCAACAAATATTTGCTATATACCTATGTAGTATTGGGGCTTCCCTGGTGGCTCAGATGGTAAAGCATCTGCTTGCAATACAGGATACCCGGGTTCGATCCCTGAGTTGGGAAGATCCCCTGGAGAAGGAAATGGCAATCCACTCCAGTACTCTTGCCTGGAAAATTCCATGGACGGAGGAGCCTGGTAGGCTACAGTCCGTGGGGTCGCAAAGAGTCGGACACGACTGAGAGACTTCACTTTGTTTCTTTCTTTTTTCTATGCAATATTAGGTTATAGCAAGGAACACGGTAGACTGAGACCCTGCCCTCATGAAACTTACAAGCTAGTAATAGAACTACACACCTAGTTCTGTTATTCACCACTCTCAGCGCTGTGAGGAAGCCGATGGTGCTGTGGGAATGTTCAGCAGGGGTAACTAGCCTTTCGTGGAAACAGGGCCAGCTTGGGTACAAGGGCCTCAGGTCCCCAGACACGGGGGTGGGCTGCAGGATTAGGGATGCATTTTGAGTGAACAAACAAGCAAAGACCCGGGGGCAATAAGGGCTTGAGCCCACTGGAGGACGTGAAAGGCAAGGGTTAGGCCAGAGGGATAGGAAGGTGTGAGCTGAGACCCAGGGGCCTCTAGAGTCAGCTCTGAAAAAGCACTGTAGCCCAGGCAACGGTTGGGCCTGTTACTAAAGAGGAACAGGAAGCATTTGAAGGTTTTTAAGAAGGGGGGAGACACAGTCCGATTTGTGTTTTTTAAGAGCTTTCCCCTCCACTCCACAGCAGCGTGGAGACTGGCAGGGGCACCAGGGGACAGGGTGGGTAGTTGTGGGGGGTGGGAGGAAGATCACACACCTGGGGTCACCCTGCAGTGTAACTAGAAGAGGGGACTGAAAGAAGCCGGTGGGTCCCAGGGATACTGTGTATGTAGAATTCTGGTTAATTGGCTCCACGTGGGCAGTAATGGAGAGGAACCTGCACAGGACTTCCAGGTTTAAGGCATACACACTTGGATGGATGGTGACAGCCTTTGCAGTTCACTTTGAGCTTCCCCTGCGTCATCTGTTTGTTTATTTTTGGCTGCACTGGGTTTTCACTGCTGTGTGGGCTTTCTTCTAGTTGCAGTACTTGGGCTCCTCATTGCAGTGGTTTCTCTTGTTGCAGAGCACTGGCTCCAGAGCACAGGCTCAGTAGTTGTGGCTTCTGGGCTCTAGAGCATGGGCTTAACTGCCCTGAGGCATGCAGAATCTTCCTGAACCAGGGAGCAGACCCATGTTCCCTGCCTTGGCAGGCACATTCTTAACCACTGAACTGTCAGGGAAGTACCCACATGTCATATAAGTGGAGACATGGGATGAGCTCTTACGTTAGTATTTCATTTACAAAAATATGAAAAAATCACAAATGACGTCCAAAGTACTACTTGAAATTGCAGGGATTTGGGGTTTGTTAGTTTGTTTCTGGCCACACGACATTTCATGTAGGATCTTAGTTCCCCAACCAGGTATCGAACCCATGTCCCCCACAGTGGAAGTGTGGAGTCCTAACCATTGGACCACCAGGGAAGTCCCAGGGATTTCTTACCTTTGCATCGCCAGCTGTGAGTTCAATTTCACTCTTTAAGAAGGTGCTTATGAAACATTCCCTGGTAGCTCAGACAGTAAAGCATCTGACAGAAATGCGGGAGACCTGGGTTTGATCCCTGGGTCAGGAAGATCCCTTGGAGAAGGAAATGGCAACCCACTCCAGTACTCTTGCCTAGAAAATTCCATGGATGGAGGAACCTGGTGGGCATCGCAAAGAGTCAGACATGACTGAGCGACTTCACTTTCTTTCTTCTCTTTTTTATGAAACACGCAACTGAATGTGGAACAAACATGGAAGTGAGTAAATGAGAAAGAAGCCAGTCTAGATATGGTTATCATTAGCCTTTCAAAATTTCCTTTTAAAGTTAATACGTAAATAAAGGTATTAAAACCTTTTGCTGGGTTAAAAAATATTTTCATAGAAAAGACTCAGCTAAGTGATAGGATGATTAGTTTAATCAATGAGCCTCAGAACAACAGGGCTGCAGCACCAAGGGGTATTTCCGCAGAGGACAGAGACAGTGCTGAGGAGGAACCAGCCACCTAATAAAGCTGTGATGTTGCTGAAAATATGTTACCAACACAGGACGATGAGAAAGCGAACTGTGTGGTTGGAATTTTCTTTTCCCACTGCCTCTGGAAGCGGGGCATGTAAAGATTTCGGGTTTCTTCTTCATCATGTATGGACAGTAGTTTCATGTTGCTTTAAAGTCTGTCTTTCGGGCTTCCTGTATAAGAATTAGCCACCTGAAAAGCAACATTTTAATACAGAAATGGAACTTCTTTTTAAGAAATCCTGTGATGAATTCTTTTGCGTAGTAGAGTTTTGCACTGTGATTAATTGTCCTCTAATCAGCTTTTTTTTTTTTTAATGGAAGTTTGTAACATTTTAAAAGTGGGCTTTTCTAATACTATTTAGACTGGTGTTACCTTTTATGTGTTGGTAATCAAATGCAAAATACAGCTGATACCTTGTATTATCATCTTATTCTTGAAAATATGGAAAGATAATAAATAACATTCAATTTATAGCTTGAAATCCCAGAGTGTCTGACAGCAGCTACTTGGATTACAGGCTAATCCCATCCTAACAAACCCCAGCCGATGATCCAGATTCTTGTGTCACATATGCTTGAAGTAAGGGAGCCATCCACTGGGACTTGGAGAGCCTTTAGCATACAGACATCTTTATTGTTAGGGCATTTATTATTAAACCATTTAAACTACTCAGATATTATTTCATAAATGCGTACATGCTCAGTCACTCATTCATGTCCAATTCTTTGCAACTCCATGGACTGTAGCCCACCATGCTCTTCTGTCCATGGGGTTCTTCTCCAGGCAAGAATACTGGAGTGGGTTGCCATGCCCTCCCCCAGGGAATCTTCCTGACCCAGGAATCAAACCAGCATCCCTTGTGTCTCCTGCATTGGCAGGCAGATTTTTGACCACTATGTCACCTGGGGAGCCACCTATTTCATAAATATAATAATTTTATTATTTTAAGATTTTGCCTATACAAATATTGCTTCATTGATACCTCAAATGAGATGTGAGGTGTTTAACAGCAGACAATGATAGAGCTCTCTACAAGGCAAAGCAAGGCCCAGCTGCAGCCCCCTTCTGCAATCAAAGAAAAGACCTAGCTTAGCCAGGGTCATGCTGGAATCCCAGGCAGTCAAGGTTCTACCTGTGGGCAGTGGCCACCACCCTGTCCCTCTGCTGCTGGGAGTAGAGCTTCCTGCCACTATGGCAGAAACTGCTTAGCTCCCAGTGAAGTGCCCCCAACCTGTGTCCCCATGAGGGTTCGTAGCATCTCTTCATCATATAGTTTAGTTGCATTATGGAAAATAGAGGGAGATAGAGGGCTTACCTGGGCAGTGCTCAGTAATGCATAATATCATTTTGTATAGGAATTAATTTGGAAATTCCCTGGTGATCCAGTGGTTAGCTCTCCCTGCCCAGGGCCCAGGTTTAGTCCCTGGTTGGGGAACTGTGATCCCTCAAGTCGTGAGGCCAATAAATAAACAAATAAAATTTTTAAATTAGTTCCGATTCCACACCAAAACCTTTGGAAGCTTCACCTGTTTTAATGTGGGGCCTGTGACTGCAGCTCTCCTCCTGCCTTGCCTTACTCCAGCCAGTTTTCCCGGGTTCTCCTGCTGTAACTGGGTACAGTTCACCTTCGGTCTCTGGACCTGTTTTTTCATGCATAACATGCGTGTAATATCCGCCACAAGGTTGTTGTAAAGTTTGAATGTGCTGATCCAAGGTAAGCCCTCGGTCAGCTCTCAGTAAGCAGTGAATGAATGATTCTGAACAGTGTGCCTTTTCTCTACCATGTAGTGTACGTGCTGAGGACTCTAGCAGATGTAAAATTTGGTTGGCCCAGCAGGAGAAACCCAGGAGTTCTGGCCCTTCTCGGCCAGTTACTTGACCGTGCTCTGGGCCACACCTCCAGCCCCAGTGCACCTGCTGGCTATTGCCAGCCTGGGCTAACGGCACCCGGACTGGGAAGTGTTCAGGGTGGGTTCACAGCACAGCCCATTCCCATCTTAGAGAAACAGTTCAGACCTGCTTCCCCTCCCCCAGCCCCTTCTCCTAGAGCTCTGAAGCTCAGTCCTTCCTCTCCTCGTTGGACACCTCAAGGGGAAAAAGAAGGGGCTCGTGGGTCAGTATCCCCTCCTTTGGGGCATGACCTTCTGCTCCTGAGCCCCAGAACCCCAGGTGACAGTTTGAGCCTCCCAGCCTGACTTAAGGTCATAGAGAGCCAGCCTGGAACCCTGTCTTTGTGCTCCGAAGTGCCAAGTTCAAGTATTAAGGAATGAGGGTGGGGTGGAGATAAGGGGCGATGAATTCAGATGTGCAGATATTAAAAGTATAGGGCCTAGGCAACTCCCTGGTTATCTAGTGGTTAGGAGTACACTTTCACTGCTGGGGCCTGGGTTCAATCCCTGGTCAGGGAGCTCAGATCCTGCAAGCTGCACAGCCAACCAATCTGTCAGTAGTATAGATCCTAAAGAGGAGAAGCCTTGGGAAACTCCTACACCCAGAAAGACGAAGAGGAAGAGAGCTGCCAGTGCAGGCCAGGAAGAGTGGTCTGACGGCGTGTGGAGTTAGGGCCGCCTTGCATCCGCCTCCTCAGACCCTCCAGAGGTGTGCCCCTTCCTTTGCTGAACAATGTGAACAACACTTTTGTAAAATATAGTAAAAAAGGATTATAAGAGGTATGAAATGAAAAAAACTTATCAGTATACAAACCTCAGTTTGTTTGTTTGTTTGTTTGTTTTGTAAGTTTTTTTTTTTTTTTTTGGTAAGTCCATTCTGTCAGATTGCTTGAAAAGTTTGTAAACACTTACTGTCAATTTCTGTACTTACCTTAGCAAGGACTGGTAAGAGCTGGCACCCCAGCCCTGACCATGGGTCGCACTCTGAGTGCTGCTGCCTTTCACTGTACAGACCAAGTGGTGTCATGCAATGAAAGGAGCAACGTGGTTAGGTTTTACCAGAGACTCACTGGTGACCTTTAGGAGGAATTTCAGAAAAAGGATGTACACGGACAGGTTGAGAGAGTAAAGGAAAGAAAAACCAGTGAACTACGGTAAACTAAGAGAATAACCTCTGCTTCTCCTCTCCCCCCAGTTAAAAGTGTTGGCAAGGAAGGAAGGTGAGAAATAGCAGAACTGCAAGGGCCGTTGCTTCAAAGGAAGGCTTTTTAAGATCGAGGAACCCCACACAGGTTTGGGCTTCCCGGGTGGCAGAGCGGTAAAGAATCTAGACTCGGGTTCAGTCCCTGGGTCAGGAAGATCCCCTGGAGAAGGAAATGGCAACCCACTCCAGTGTTCTTGCCTGAAAAGTTCCAATGACAGAAGAGCCTGGCAGGCTTCAGTCCACGGGATCACAGAGTCAGACACAACTGAGTGACTGAGCGTCGAATGCGTGTTTAAGGAAAGAGAAAGAAGCTAGTGGAAAAGGAAACATTTTAAATGCAAGAAATCCCCAAAGCTTGGCAAGTAGGCAGATAGCCTCTGCCTGCTTCTGCCCTTCTGTTGCACGGCACTCTCCAGCCTGTTTCTGCGGTCCAGCAAGCTGACTGTCTGTCTGCCGTTCCCTGAAAAGCACCGAGGTCTCTTTAACCTTAGTCAGGACTTTCTTATATGTCCATCCCTCTTTTGGGGACACTCTTTCCCTGACTAAGTTCTTTTTAGTCTTCAAATCTCAGCTTCAGTGAGTGACTTTCTCACTGAGACCTCCCCTAATGCATCCCCCAACCTGAACTGAACCTCCATATCCTCCCAACCTGTGCTTTTCTGTCATTGAACTTATTTGCGTGTGAGCTGGTTGAACATGTGTGTTCCTCCTTAGAATGTAAGCTCTTTGAGGCAAGGACTCTGACTGTTTTAGTCCTTCATTATCAAACCCTGAGCACAGTGCCTCCCTCAGTAAGTACAGCACTGGCTACATAAATAATTAGTAACACCACAGCAATAATAAAAATAGCTGGTGTGCTCAGTCACTCAATTGGGTTCAACTCTGCAACCCCAAGGGGTTTCCTGTACAGTATGTTCTTATTAGTTACCTTGTTTGTATATAGTAATGTGGATATGTCAATCCCAATCTCCCAATTTATCCCCCCTCCCATGATAACTAACATTTGTTGCATACTTATTAGGTGCCAAGGATTTTATAAACATTCTCTTTTCTACTTTTTGGACAGTCCTATCTACTGTCCTAATTACTATCTACAAATCAGGACACTTAAGTTTCAGCTCAGGTAGTTTATCCAAGAAGGAAAAACTTGTGAATGAAGGATTCAGGATCTGTGTCTAAATTTATTAAATCCTAGAACAGCCCATGTGGATGTAGGATGAGGGGAGGGTGGTAATAAGCCAGGCCCCAGACAGAGAGCCAGCCATGTTTGTACAGATCTCAGAGTTCGGTGGGGTGCCTCAGCTGACCTTTGGGTGTCTGATTGTAACCACTTAGGTGAAAGAAAGGGGGAGGGACCCAGGCCTCTCCTCTGCTCTGAACTGGCCATCACTGTTCCTTTCTGGTTATTAATGTGTGTTCTGTAGAACATTTGAAAAATCCAGAAAAGCAGAAATGAAGAGAGGCCATCCCTCAGTCCTGAGTTAGCTATATGTTTCACTTCCTTTCTTTTTTATCTCCGCCTTACATATGTTTACTTACGAAGTTGGGTTTGTTTTTAAATGTATACTCTACAATCTTTAGTTGGCATAATAGCATAAACATTCTCACAAGTAAAAGCCATGTCTCATATTTGAAGATTTTCACACTATCTTACAAGAAACAGAGTTGATTTTGGCATTAGAAATTTTTATAAGAAAAAAAAAACTTTTATGGCATATATTCTCTGAACCAACCTAATATGATTTAAGTTCTTGGGTTTTTTCCTTCCCACCTTGTACAACCCAGGAAGTCCTATGAGTTTGAAGACTTACTGCAGTCTTCCTCTGAGAACAGCAGGGTGGACTGGTACGCACAGACTAAGCTGGGGCTCACACGCACTTTATCGGAGGAGAACGTCTATGAAGACATTCTAGGTAAGAGGCCGAAATGTCTGCGTGAGTCTGTCTGTGAGAAGCAGGGGGAGGGAGGTGGGGCTGGCTGCTTGAAACACACACACGCTGGAAGACAAACATGCACTCAAATGATAGAGCCAGGACGGGTGGACAGGTGACCCAGGGTGAAATACGTGAGAGAAAATGAGAGGAAGCGCTGGCGATGAATGGCCAGGGAGGCAGCGTGGACACAGTGGGAAACACACGGGACCTGGAGCCTTAATGTCTATGGCTGAATCCTGACTCTGCTACTTGTTAGCTGTGTGACATTAAGCTGGTGACTTAGCGTCTCTGAACTTCGTTTCTCTCATCTCTGAACTAAGGAGGATGATAGATACTTAACAGGGTTGTTAGAGGACTGGAGAAGATGGTAGGTAAAATATCTGGCTTGTGACAGACTCTTGGTGAATTGTAGTGATTACTGAACGCAGGAAAACTGAAGACTACCATACTCATTCCAAAACTGTAGGAGTGTGGCAGTAAGGCCATCAAACTTCAGACTGAAATGTATTTGAAAAGTAACTTTGACCTCGCTCCCAAGAATTCTCTGATTCCAAAACGGGACTCAGATTCACAGAGCTTGTGTGCATTTAGATTTGGTGAGTTAAAATCTTCAGGGAGGATCACAGTTTCAGTGAGATGTCTGCATATGTTGGTGTGGGAGGAGGGCGGGGAAGAAACAAGCTGGTGAGAGGGGAAAACCCATCTGTGTACCTATGCAAGGGGCAGATCGGGCAGATACACACATTCCTGCATGCACACAGTCATCAGCACTGGAATAAACTCCTAGGTGGGAGGAAACGTGAGACTTGAAGAAGCCGGGATACTAAGCCGAGCTATTTGAATTACTGAGTCCAAGCTGCCAGAGACAGGTTCCTGCCAATGCAGTAGATCCAAAATGGGTACGAGATCTGGAGATCTCTTATTGTATGCCTGGCAGGGTAGCTTTCAGTTACAAGGAACAGAAAACCCAGCTGAAACAACAAAGGGAGTTAGTTGGCTCTCTCAGGTTAGCTCCCTTCTCAGCAGGTGTCCCACGATCTCCATGATGGCTGCCATCAGTTCCCCAGGGTCCCTGCCTACAGCGCAAAAGGAAAGCCTGTCTCCTGCAAGTCCCAGCAAACACCCCGAGGTTCACTCTCACTAGACCGGGTTAGGTCCCTGTTCACCTTCAGAGTCCAGGAATGCCATGCAACAGTGGGCTTAGGCCTGGAATATGAGCCCTTCCAGGATGGTCACTGAGGCCAGGATTCAGAATATTCAGATTGGCTTAAGCTCTGAGACCAGGAGTGGAGTTAAGTTCACACATCTGAGAATGGGGAGACAGAGACTTACCCCAGTGAAAACCGAGATCCATTACCAAGAGGAAGGCTAAATGCATAGCAAGACAACACACATCCCCACAAGGAGACACCAAGGTGTTGGCTAGAGATCTGATAAGGAGAGCTTCCTTGGTGTTTCCAGTTTCTGATCTGTTCATTGCCTTTGACCACAGATCCGCCCATGAAGGAAAACCCTTATGAGGACGTTGAGTTACATGGTCGCTGCCTCGGGAAGAAGTGTGTCTTGAACTTTCCAGGTTCTCCCACCTCTTCCATCCCTGACACACCTGCCAAGGTATGAGCCCCCAGAGAAACGGTGCAGGGAGGGGGTCCCCAGCACCGTGGCCTTGAGCAGGCTGGGGTTCTGGGTTACGTGGGAATACCAGGCATCCTCACTGCAGGCTCCTGGATTTGTTCGTCAGTGGCCTGCCTCCACTTCCTGCCTCTAGTTCTCCTGGAACCCTCTGCTCAGCAAGGCTTCCTAAAGAAGCATTGTAGTGTCTGGCTCAGAATTCTCCCCAGCTGTAAATAGGATAGTACATCCACGTTACACAGCTGTGAAGAAGAATGTCCTGACATAAAACAAACTCATATATGTTTGTGGATGCACAAGAATGTCTCTGTAATGGTCCCTAAGAATGAGTTAGCGGGCACCTCTGCAGAGTTGTCTGGGTATCTAGAGGTCAGGAAAGAATACTGACATTTTCTCAGAATATCTTTTTGAACCTTTTGCAGTTTTGTGGTATGTGCATACAGAGAATATTACTGTATTCTCATACATGATAACTGCAACACATTGCCTAGGAACTGAATTCATATTCTTTTTCTTTAACACATGTAGTTTTATTCATAATGATCCAAGCTGGAAACAACCCCAATGTCCTTCAGTGGATGAATGGTTATATACAGTGCAGTACATTTATATGATAGAATATTATTCAGCGTTAAAAAGGAATAAGATGTATACCAACCTGGATAAATCTCCAGAGAATTATGGCAAGTGAACAAAGCCACTGTCATAGGTTTACATACTACATGATTTCATTTGTATACTTTTGAAATGACAAAATTAAAGAAACAAAGAACACATTAGTATGAATTCATATTCTTTAACATAACATTGCACATTCTTCATAATGGATCCCTGGGCACCCATTTCCCACAGTTCCTCCATATAAAATCTTCTCTACAGCCAAAGCCTACTAACTGCCTCTGATGTCGTAGCTCCAGGAGAAGCAAATGTTTTCTCTGAAGAGCCAGGGAATGACTATATGGTCTCTGTTTTGATTGCTCAGCACTGCCATT
Organism: Bison bison bison; assembly: GCF_000754665.1. Lineage (NCBI taxonomy): Eukaryota > Metazoa > Chordata > Mammalia > Artiodactyla > Bovidae > Bison > Bison bison. Next base: position 4,491,056 of record NW_011494924.1, on the reverse strand, counting down.
GTGGTGTGGAGCAGCAACAGACTATATGTAAACCAGTCAGTGAGGCTGTGTTTCAATAAAACTTTATTTACAGACACTGAAATTTGATTTTATATAATTTTCACATGACACATAAATATATATATATATATATATTTAGTCATTTAAAAGTGAAACTGTTCTTGGCTCGTGGCCTGTACAGAAACAGGCGGTGGCCCAAATGTGGTCCACAGGCTGTGCTCTGCCCGGCCCTGCGCTAGGTCATTTCCACCTCTGCCCTTGGCTCTTGCCTGGACCTCTCCCTTCCAGTCCTGTAAGGCCCAGCTCAATCATGCCTCCTTCAGAAAACCTCCAGGCCATCTTAGTCCCTGGGACTTGTTCCCCTCTGCTCTCCTGTAACACTCAGTGGGCTAAGCATTCATTTTATACTAATTTGTATATTCCATCTTATGAAATCTCTTACTTCGATGGTTTGAAGTCTGACTTAAGTCATGCTGCTGTTTAGTCGCTAAGTCGTGTCCAGCTCTTTGCCATCCCATAGATGACAGCGTGCCAGGCTTCCCGGTCCCTCACTATCTCCTGGGGTTTGCTCAAATTCATGCCCATTGAGTCAGTGATGCTATCTAACCATCTATTGAGTCATGTAATATCTCTTAAAAATATCTCCTCAACTAGACTGTAGACTCCTCAAGGTCAGAGAGTATGTATTTGGTTTCTTTGTGTTTCTCATAAGTAGTTGTTATACAGTGGTTTAGTTGTTGAAGAAATTAAATGGAGACCGAATCCAGGCTACAATTGTCAGTTTAAATCCCATCAAAAGAATCTGTTTCCAGCCTAAGAAAAGAAGCCAACTTCCTCTCTAGGCTCCACTCAAGGTCAGCATTGGCTGGCGGGCGAGGGGTATACACATAAGGCCTGATAGTCACAAAGGGAATCTTCCTCAAGACAGTGGAAGGTCGAACCTTTCACAAAGGCTGGATCTTACTGGCCCAAATCAATTGCTACAGTACTTGCCAAAACCAATTAACTGCTGTCTTCTCCTCCTATGGAAAAGAGCATGGTCAGGAATAATCCATGACAGCCAATAATTGACAAATAGTTTCTACTTGCCTTTGAAATGTGTTGTTTGTGTTTTCACTGGAATTTGGATGTGCTCAGCATTTAGGGAATCCTTCATTTCCCTCAGTGAATGAGTCTGGCTTAGAAGAAGGCTGTCCATAGACTTTTTGATGATGGCCATTCTGACTGATGAGAGGCGATGCCTCATTGTAGTTTTGGTTTCCGTTTCTCTAATAATTAGTGATGTTGAACATCTTTTCATGTGCCTCTTGGCTATCTGTCTGTCTTCTTTGGAGAAAAGTCTATAAACAATAAGTGCTGGAGAGGGTGTGAAGAAAAGTGAACCCTCTTACACTGTTGATAGGAATGTAAATTGATACAACCACTATGGAAAACAGTATGAAGTTTCTGTAGAAAGCTAAAAATAGAGCTACCATATGATTCAGCAATCCCACTCCTGGGAATATATCCAGAGAAAACCATAATTTGAAAAGATACATGCCCCAGTGGTCATTGTAGCACTGTTTACAATAGCTAGGTCATGAAGTCCATCAACAGAGGAATATAAAAGGAAGGTGTGGTACATGTATACAATGGAATGTTACTCAGTCATAAAAAGGACAAAATAATACCATTTGCAGTAAACATAGATGGACCTAGAGATTGTCGTGCTGAGTGAAGTAAATCAGAGAAAGACAAATGTCATATAATATTGCTTATAACTGAAATCTAAAAAAAAGGGTACAAATGAACTTATTTATAAAACAGAGACAGAGTCATAGATGTAAATGAACCTATGGTTACCAGGGGGGAAAGGTGGGGGAGAGACTGGGAGGTTGAGTGTGACATACACACACTACTGTGTATAAAGCGGTTCACTGATAAGGACCTATGTATAGCACAGGGGACTCTGCTTAATAGTCTGCAGTGACCTAGATGGGGAAAGAATCTAAAAAAGAGTGGATATACGTATATGTATAACTGAATCACTTTGCTGTACAGCAGAAACTAACACAACAGTGTAAATCCACTGTACTCCGATAAAAATCTTTTAAAAAGGAAAAAGAAGGCTGTCACACCCAGTCTGACCCATTCGTATCTTACTCAGTTCTGCCCCACTTCATGCAGGGAGTGAACTCCATGGCCTCTTCAGAACAATGGAAAACATCTACCCAAAGCAAATCTGCCTGCAGAACTGGGTGATCCTCCCTAGTGTCAGAAAATAAAGGCTTAGTAGCCCTTTTCTCTTTTTTTCCCCAAATGTTTATTTATTTTGGTTGTGCTGCATCTTAGTTGCAGCTCTCAGCATGTTTGTTGCAGCAATGCGGGCTTGTTAGTTGCAGCATGCATGCAGGATCAAATTCCCCAATCAGGGATCGAACCCAGGCCCCCTGCATTGGGAGAGTAAAGTTTTATCCACTGGACCACCAGGGAAGTCCCTTAGCAGCTCTTTTCTTCCCCTTCCTGCCAAACTAGAGAAAACCTTGGTCTTCTAAATCAGTGCAACAGAGGACTTCCCTGGTGGTACAGTAAATTGGAATCTGCCTGGCAGTGCAGGGGACACAAATTCAATCCCTGGTCTGGAAAGAATCTATGTACCAGGGATAAACTAAGCCTGTGCACCACAGCTACTGCGCCTGCACTCTAGACCCAGAGAGTTGTAACTACTGAGCCACAACTAGAGAAAGCCTGCATGCAGCAACCAAGACCCAGTGCAACCAAAAATAAAATAATTAAATTTTAATAATTTTCAATAATTAAATTTTTTTAAAGCAGTGAAACACAGTAAGTAATCCTGTCAATGAGAACTTGAAGTCCAGAGGTGCTATCCTGCCAAAAGATAACCCAGTTGCCCAATGCATATCTGATTGCCACTCATATTTGCAGGCTGTTGGGGCCTTTGCAAGTCATCAGGAAGACCGTGCGTCATGCGCAGTCCTCTGCTTTCCCACATCTGGGTGTCTGGTTTGTGTCCCCGTCCTCGGGCACAGCTGCAGACCTCTCCACCACCTCCATTAGCACACCAGTATTCATGGAGCGTCTGCCACATCTGGGCTGCATCTGGGACTTAGAACTTACTGAAGCAATCTTTCCATGACAACCTCCTCTACCAGCCACAGAAAGGTCCTAAGACATCTTGGAGGGGGCGGTTATTTAACTAGAGTGTGCCTCTTTCTAGTAGAGAGGTAAGGGGTGACTGGACAGGTTTTCCTCAGATACGAGAGACATGCAGCTGGGGGCCGATGCTGACGCTTACAAACACACCAGGCAAGCTCCTGAGAAGGGGCTGTTTTCTTTTCTTGTTATTCCCACACGTAGAACAGCACAGCGAATATGGTAGAAACTATTTTTTGTAATAAAGGAAACCTAACGTTCTTTCTTATGTATTGACGCTTAAGGGGGGAAAAATCACTAGTTGACCTGGGTAGCTCACCCACACCACCTTCCCCCAACAAACCGTCTGTCACCTCGTGTGGCTCGTAGGGGCAGTGTCTGGTCAAGTGCGCAGGTCTTGGAGCCTGACTGCCTCTGTTCAAACTCACGTAGACTGCTTGCTAGTTGTGTGACTGTGGGCAAACGATCTGATCGCTGTGTATCCGTATGTCACTGGTAAAAATCGGGAATGATAATACACTCCTCTGAGACGGTGAAGGATGGGGAAGCCTGGCGTGCTGCACTCCATGGGGTCACAAAGAGTCGGACATGTCTGAGCGACTGAACAGCTGAGGGGTCTTGTGAAGGTTAATCAAATTAATTCTTGTATACCACTTAGACTAGTGCCTGCAGCATAACCATTATTTATGTATGTTTGCTTAATCTATAGAATTAGGCTTTCAATATGTGTCCTTTTAAAAAATTACCTCGTTTTCTAAAAGCAGAACATTCTCATTGTAAAATTCTTTTTAAATACCAACAAGTGTAATTTAAAAAATCATCTGTAATTGGGAATTTGTATTTTTTATTTATACTCACCTGTATTTTTTCCTAAAACAGATGGTTATTATGTATATATGTGTGTGTGTGTGTGTGTGTTTTAAAAGCCTTTTAACAATTGCATGTAATCCCAACACCCAGAGAAAACCACCGTTGACACTGGTTTACTTCCTTCCAGACCATGTCATACTGTGTGTGTGCGCGTGTGTGTGTACATAAAAAAAGATTTGGGATGATATCGTATATACATTTGTTTTCGTATATACTTTTTTGCTGCTCTATTACATTTATCATGAATATTTCCCCATGCCATTAATTTCTTTTAAAAAATGATTTGTATTGCCTGCAAGATATGCCATTGTTTTTTTTTTTTTTTTTACTAGATATTCATTAGTGTATTTTCAGAGTCCACACAATGCCCGTATTTAACATTTCAACGGAGAAAGTCTATATAGATATATTCTGTAGATACACAGTACACAACTCTGAACATATTTTGGACAATTATGTGTGAAGTCCTCATCACAACCATTTTCGCTGAACAACTCTACTATGAGTGGCGGATTTTCTGAAACTGAAATTGCTATTTGCACGATGTGGTGCATTGAAGCAATTCAAGGCTTTCATTCCACTGCCACGGTGGTTCGTTAGTGTAATGTCCCCAGTTGTCAGAACACGCATGCCTGCCTATGTATTCCTGTGGGTGTATAGTCTGAGTGTTCATGTGAATGTGTGTACCTGTGGGCACAGGTGAACAACTGTATGTGTGTGTGAATGGCATCCCAGTGCTTCCTGGGGGAGTCCTCTGTAAGCGAGCAGAGGAATGAGGTTGAGATAGGTAAAGATGAGGTGGGATATTTTATATCAAGGACCCTTTGGGTTTCCTGCTGTCGGTCTCCTGGGGCAGTAAGACAGGGACATGCGAGGACTGGAAGGGGTTAAGCCACCAGCTGCATTCACAGACAGGAAGGGTGAATGAACCCTGGCTGAGTCCGGTCAGCTCCATCTTCGAGGCTCAAGGCATGTAGCTTCCTTGCCACCCCCTCTTCTCTAAGGGGGATCAGGGGGGAAGGGATAAATTAGGAGACTGAAATTGATACATATACATTAATATATAAAATAGATAACTAATTAATAAGGATTCACTTTGCTGTACAGCAGAAACTTAATGGTATTAAATCAACTGTACTCCAATAAAGATTTCAAGAAAAAAAGAAAACTACTTCTTCAATGGCGTTTTCATTTTTTTTTTCTGATGAGCAAAGCTAAGAATCTTTCATATGTATCTGAAAATTATTATATTTCCTTTTCTGTAAACCTTCAGTCCTTATCTTTTGCCTGTTTTTCTTTTGAATTGTTAGTCTTCTCATTAACTTGTAGCATGTATTAGAAACAAATAAGTTCTATAAATTGCAGATTTTTTATTGTTTTTGTTGGCCTTTTGACCTTAGAACGGCTCATTTTTAAAAATCAGATATTGAGGCTCAGAGAAGTGAAATTCCTTGTATTAGAAGGAATTTCCCTTGCCAGTGACAGGGATAAAGCTAAACTTAAGTCTTGTAACTCCCAGTACATGGTGTCAGAAAGCCTCATTTGTAAAGGTACTGCATAGAGCCAGGTGAGTTTCCACTTGTCTGAAAAGAGAGTGGATTAGACTTGCATCCTTTATCATCCTCCTTTTCCATAATTGGATGATAAGTGTTTAGGCCCTTAACAGCATAGACGGCCTCAGCGTGCCCCTGGGGACTTAGACGAGCTTCTCCTCTTGACCTTCTTGGTCTCCGTCACTGGCAGCACCGCTTATCTCTCACGGGCTCTCTTTGTATTTATTTACTCTTCTTTCTTCCTCTCCCCTCACAGCAGTCCTTGTCCAAACCTGCCTTCTTTCGGCAAAATTCAGAAAGGAGGAACTTCAAACTGCTGGACACAAGGAAGTTGAGTCGGGATGGAACTGGGTCCCCTTCCAAAATCAGCCCTCCCTCCACCCCCAGCAGCCCTGATGACACTTTCTTTAACCTCGGGGACCTGCAGAATGGTAGGAAGAAGAGAAAGATACCCAAGGTAAGGCTTGCAATAAGCTTTGTGTTCAGGAGTACACCCCACATACACACTACAGAGGAGTCTGGGCAGAGATCAAATCACTGGGCCCTCCTACCTGCTTCACCACAGGCCAGGTAGACATGGGGAAGCCAGCAGCTGAGCTAGCTGGGCCTTGGTCACAATAATTGGGGTCCTGTAGGGCTTACCAGGTGGCGCTAATGGTAAAGAGCCTGCCTACAATGCGAGAGACACAGCAGGAGATATGGGTTCAATCCCTGGGTGAGGAAGATTCCCTGGAGACGGAAATGGCTACCGGCTCTAATATTCTTGCCTGGAAAATTCCATGGACAGAGGAGCTCGTCGGGCTACAATCCATGGGATCTCAAAGAGGCGGACATGACTGAGCGTGCACACACACAGCCTTCGTCTTAGCCCTCCCTTTCCCTGCTTAACGACTCTTATGATCCCAAACTGTGTTTCCAATGCCCAGCCTCAAAAAGGGCACATCTCCCTCCTTCATGGCCTCAAAAGCAGAGCCCCCTCTGCTGTGCTCTGACTCAGACTCCATCACCTCCCACTGCAGAGGGGCACCGCATGGAGCCTGTGCTGAGGGAGCTCTTGTCAGAAATGCATCTTTTCTGGGACTTCCCCGATGGTCCAGTGGCTAAGGCTCTGTGCCCCCCCTGGACGTGGTGCAGGTTCAATCCCTGGTTGGGGAACTAAGATCCCACGTGCCCTGTGGCGTGGCCCAAAAAAAGAATTAAACAATGGACAGCTTACATGAACAAGGTTTTCCTCTTTAAAACATATATATATTAAAATATACATATATATCTTTTCTGGCTCTTTTCAGCCTTGAAGGCAAAACAGGCCCAGTGGCTTGTGTGTGCATGAACTGTGGCTGCTCTTTCTTACTTTGGTGTTATATTTCCTTTTGCTCAGTGCAGCCCCTGCAATGCCTGTCATTCTATACTGGCCACTTCGGTACCAACTTACTACAGGAGCTTTTTTTTTAATATATTTAAAAAATTTTTGTGTTTTGGCTGTGGTGGGTCTTTGTTGCTGCTTTTGTGAGCTTTCTCTAGTGGTGAATGGGGCCACTCTTCACTGCGGTACGCTGGCTTCTCATTGCAGTGCCCTCCCCCATCATGGAGCATGGACTCCAGGCACATGGGCTGCTGTAGTTGCAGCTCTTATGCTCAGTAGTTATGGTGCATGGGCTTAGTTGCTCCAAAGCATGTGGGATCTTCCCAGACCAGGGGGATCGAACCAGTGTCCCCTGCATTGCAAGGTAGAGTCCCAACCACTGGACCACCAGCGAAGCCCCCAGTACAGGAACTTTTAGAGAAGGAATTCTTCATTTCGGAGTCCACAGATGGACTTCAGGGGATCATGAAATGCATTAAATCATGTAAAGCTGCATGGATGAGTTTGAGGGGATAAAAGGAAGGGAGGTGGGTTGTCTATAGGTTTCATCCGATTTTTCAAAGTGACCCACTGACCTAAAAGTCAAAGGACATTTTCACCAGCTGGTCCCTCCTGACTCAGTTTGGTTCATCCATATTTTGAGCCATAATACTACCTCCATCCCTTTCATTCTTTTTCAAGTGAAATTAAGTTACCTTGATAATCAAGAGTGCATTCTGAAGGGTAAGGGCAATCAGAGTCGGGTGACCTAACACCTGCAGCCTGGCGGCTGGGAGAGGGCAGCCAGAGGGCCCGGGGCAGGACTCGGGGATCGCTCCCCTCCCGTCTCCTGGCCCTGCCTTGCCCCTCCCAGGGTGCAGTGCACATTGCGCGCTGATCATCGTACGTTTGCTGGATGAGTTCCCACTAGCACGCGGATCCCAGCCTCCTTCACCCCTGGAGGAGTCGCTCTCTGTCTCCTTTTGACTGTCTTTGAGTCACTGCCCTGTGCTGTCATTGTGGCTGCTCATGGGGACCCCAGAGTGTGGGGTCTTGAATCACCCTTACTGCTCCTCTTCTTGTTCTAGCAAGGCTCACACATCTCTGTAATGTCAAAGACCTGCTATTGTGGAATAATTGCACAAATTATTGTGCAATTACACAATAACTAGTGTAACATCTATACAACCTCACCATTTTAGCGAATTAAACAGGAACAATCAAATGAATTAGCTTTAGGTTAAAAGAGCTTTGATACAACTCTAAGTTTGACTGTGTGATCTCTTAATAAGTACTTAACCTCTGTCTTCCACCACCTTCATATTATTTTATTATTTAGAAAAGATTTTTTGATTAAGGAGAGGAAAATATGTGTGCATATATTATATGAAAGTAGAGAGGTAGAAAGAAAAGCAGAATTATTTCTGCCACTTTCCATGTGTTTAATTTACAAGCAGCAGTTTGTTTCCTCTTAGTTTATTGCCTGAAATTAAAGTGAGTTGCCACCCACTTAAATAGTGCCCAGGCACTTATTCAAATAGGTTTTGACAGATATAATCAAATCTGGAAAAAAAATCAGCTTTGACAGATACAACCAAATCCAGAAAAAAATCACCTGTTTTACCTGTTACTTTCACAACAACGACAAAATCCTATTAAAACTTTAATCATAAAGGTGAAGTACACAATTCTTCAAAGGAATGCTTATTTTTTTTTATTTTCTGGCTGCACCACAAAGCATGGGGGATCTTAGATCCCCAACAAGGGATCGAACCCACACCCTTTGCATTGAAAACATAGAATCCTAACCACTGGACCACCAGGGAAGTCCCAAGGAATGTCTAAAAAGAAAACAAATGTCCGCTGTTGCTGCTGCTGCTAAGTTGCTTCAGTCGTGTCCAACTCTGTGCAACCCCAGAGACGGCAGCCCACCAGGCTCCCCCGTCCCTGCAATTCTCCAGGCAAGAGCACTGGAGTGGTTTGCCATTTACTTCTCCAATGCATGAAAGTGAAAGGTGAAAAAAAAAAGAAAGTGAAAGGTGAAAGTGAAGTCTCTCAGTCGTGTCCGACTCCTAGTGACCCCATGGACTGCAGCCTACCAGGCTCCTCTGTCCATGGGATTCTCCAGGCAAGAGAACTGGAGAAACAAATGACCAATTATAGTTTATTCTAAGTTTCATGAATCCTCAGCTCTATCACTTGCTACTTAAACTTAACCTAAACTTACCCCCGGAGAAGGAGATGGCACCCCACTCTAGTACTCTTGCCTGGAAAATCCCATGGATGGAGGAGCCTGGTAGGCTGCAGCCCATGGGGTTGTGAAAAGTCGGACATGACTGAGCGACTTCACTTTCACTTTTCACTTTCATGCATTGGAGAAGGAAATGGCAACCCACTCCAGTGTTCTTGCCTGGAGAATCCCAGGGACAGGGGAGCCTGGTGGGCTGCCTCTATGGGGTCGCACAGAGTCGGACACGACTGAAGCGACTTGGCAGCAGCAGACTTACCCCCACTCTTGAGTATGAAGCTTCTTTCTAGATGCTCTGAATCCTTTTCTTGAAGTCAAAGGTTCCTTTTCAGGCACATTCATGACTTCCAGATTTTGGACCCTTAAAGCATTTGCTGTCCAAAACCCTGGCTGTTGTGTTTTGATCTAGCAAGAAGGACTACACAGTCTACTCACAACTGATGAGACAGTGGGTTGGTTGGCATTCCTTCAGCTGCCTCTGCTGAACAGTGTAACTTAGAGTCCCTTCTGGAAGTGTGGATGCTCCCCTTGGTTTCTCCCACCTTGGCTGTAAGAGGAATGAAGGTCCCGGTGGAGGAGGGGAGAGAGAAAGAGACACTCCTCCCCCGTATTCTCCTAGCAACCCTGTACCTTCATTAACGCAGCAGCTGAAACCGAGCAGTTATTTACTCAGCGGTGTGATGTCCTCAGGATTCATGAATCACGGCGCTATCCTTTCTAATGAGAAGCCAGCTCCCCCTCAGCACACACAGCAGGTTTGTGTGGAGCCCTGTTTCTTTGGCAGCCACCATAGCAGAATTAAGTACCACATGACTCTCTGAAACACACCATCTTCCAAATGAGCTTATAGTTAAAAATCTTTTTTTCAACTTAAAAATGGCTTCTAAAGAGGCCAGTACTTCTAGTACAGAACACTTTATATTTTTTCAGAACACTCAAAAAAAAAATTATGTCCTGTTAAAGTTCAATTATGTGACAGCTGGAGAAATGGGGTTAGTGTCGTATCCTACCAGTCAGAACATGCTTGAAAAGCAGAGAAGCCCACTTCAGGGGGGTGTGCTCTCAAGGAGATGGCGGGCTACTGAGAGCATAGAAAGAGCCACCACATGGCAGGGCTTTGGGGGTGAAGGCAGAGGCCTTGTTCAGGTGGGATTCCTGGTTAGGGAGAGAAGCCGACACGGAGAGTGGGCACGGCCGGGGCTGGGCTCTCCATCAGGAGCCAGAGGGTGCAGGTCTCCGGAGATGCAGCAGGGCCATGTCAGGAGCGCTCTGCAGAAGCTGGGGGCATGGACCCCAGACCCATCATGAGGAGACCTTGAGAATAAACCCCCCACGCCCTGCCAGGCCCATGCTTGTAGAGAGGAGCCAGCGAGCTCCTTTAGGGAATAGATCAGAAGAGCAGAGGCTAGAGATGGGTATTGGCAACTGTGCCCACCTGGGACACATCACCCAGATTACCATAGCACATCCCTCCTGTTCTTCCCAACGTACAAAATAATTTCAAGCTTTCCAAGGTAGCTTACAGCCAGCTCGCCTTTAATATCAGTAGTTGGCTTGCCTCGATTATGCATGGGTAGACCTCCCTTTCTGCCAACCAGGTGGAACCCAGGAAGCTTCTGCTCTTGGAAGTTACAGGGGATGCTGTAAAGCCGGATGGGAAGTGACCCGGGGGCCTCCATCACCCAACGGCTCTGCCACAGTCAGCCTGGAGGTTGTGCCGCTTAGAAAGGCATCTGCTGAGCGGCTCAGCTCCTGAGCACCAGGGTGGTCCTGAGAGGCCTCGGCCAGCCTGCAGGAAGGGCAGCGTGCTAGGGGCCGGCCTGACTCCCTGCTGACCCGAGCTTGGACTCAAGAGGCACGACAACCCTGCTGCCTTCCTGCCTGCTGCTCAGACACACTTTGGCATGGTTCCCATGAAAGGGGCCCTGCCTGGGGACAGCTTTTTTCCTGTCTCTTCCTTTTATTGTTTTGTTTTGAGGGCAAAGGCTCCTTCCCAAACCACACTGAGATGGCACTGTCAGAAAGGGAGCAG
>NW_011494924.1:4479616-4479732 GCF_000754665.1 Bison bison bison | reverse complement strand
TGTCTCTGTGGGATGCATTAGAGTCAGACAACACCACCCCCCGCCCCCACCAGAGAGGCTGGCCATGCTCCTGACGGGTCGGGCTTCTATCTGGCTGAGAAGAATGACTAAAAGAC
>NW_011494924.1:4465701-4479450 GCF_000754665.1 Bison bison bison | reverse complement strand
ATCAATGCCATCTATGAAGCCCGGAGAGGAAAGAAACGCGTGAAGAGGCTGTCCCAGTCCACAGAGAGCAACTCAGGAAAAGGTAGGGGCCCCGCCACTGTCCCTCCTCCCCCAAGAATCTGAAAACAGGATCTCCCTTCCCCTCTTCTTGTCCATCCATCATGTCAGCCCAGGGCTGCATGCTCTGACCTCAGCGGGGGAGCCACCTTCTTTGCTTAATTTGCACCGAAGGGACCAATATCTTTGACTGGATTTGCTAGAGGTACCATCTGAAGTACAGCCAAGTTAATCTGGAAACACATGCAGTTGGACAAAGACATAATTCGTTCATGACCTTTAAACAGAAAAAAAAAGAAAACAGCCCCTCTGAACTAGAACTCTGGGATTTGTGCTACCACATGAAAAAGTTTCCTGCATTAGAAAGAACCACGTTTGCAATTTGTTGTTATTGTTTTGTCTAGTGACAGATGAGAACAGCGAGTCTGACAGTGACACCGAGGAGAAGCTGAAAGGTGAGAAGAGCTGTTGTTGTGCAGGGTGCGTGTTGGTGATGGGGAAGGTGCAAAGGTGGCCCTTCCTGCTGAGTGTGAGGGAGACACAGCGTCCTTGCAGGAGCTTGCTGGGCAAGGCGTGGGTGTTTGAACCTGGCCAGGGTGGGCCTGTCCGGTCCCTGAGCCTCTGGCTACACTCTAGAGACTCAGAGTAGGTACCGCTGCGGTGACTCCCTGTCCCTGCACCCATCCGTTATGTTATGGGTGTTCTTCACACCTGTGAAAGGTACAGCGTGCTGGTCTGGGACTCCAGAGACCTGGGGCCCTTGCCCTACTCCTGTAAAATGGCTCTGTGATCTGGAGGAAATCATTGAGATCCAGGGCCTCTACTTCCTCATCTGTTAAATGAAGTTGCTGAAATTATTGGTCCCTGTGGACCTAAGCCTGGTGATCTTAGTCTAGATCTCAGTGAGTTTTCCACAACTTTTCAGAACCCTAGGGGCAAGCCAGGGAACGCTGTAGTCCAGGGCTGCTCAGTGAGGTGATGGCGACCCACCCATCTGCTCAGTGGCCCTGCCTCTTTGGCCTCTGACACCCACCTGCTCCCTGACCCGTCTCGGGAATGAGGCCGACCGTTGTAGCGCACAGAGCGGTGCCAGGAGAGAAGGCAGATGGGAGCTCTAGACCAGGCAGGTCTCTGCCACTTGAGTCACACGGGATGTTTACAAAGCTCCCAGCTCCGAAAGCTCTGGGGTCTGGATTTTGTCCCAGCCCTCAAGAGGAAAGGTGCAGGAAGTGGCTGAAGGGAGGAGTCCCCACCCCATCTGACACAGGAACCCAAGGGTCACTCAAGCCGCTGCCCCAAGTCCAGACAGCAAATCCATGGTGGAATGGTGGCCCCACGTTCCAGGCTTCTGCACCCCAATTAGCCTGGCAGCGGGTTGCTGCTCCTAGAACTTTGGCAAGAATCCCCAGTAAAGAACTTTGTACTAATTTGTTAAATGTGGGAACGCTTTTGTAGGATTAGGAAAAGTACTTTGAGCTGGGAATTCCATAACCTGTTGCAGCTCTGTGCAGTTTGACATTGGGAGTGAGTCATTTTCAGGCGGTCCTCCGCTCTCTGTCTCTCTCTGCTCCCTCTCCAGCCCACAGCCAGCGCCTGGTCAACGTGAAGTCACGGCTGAAGCAGGCTCCAAGATACCCGTCCCTGGACCGGGAGCTGGTCGAGTACCAGGAGAGGCAACTTTTCGAGTACTTCGTGGTCGTGTCCCTGCACAAAAAGCAGGCTGGGGCTGCGTACGTGCCCGAACTCACCCAGCAGTTCCCGCTGAAGGTATGGGGTGGGCCAAGCTCCGTGGCCTGCCATGGACTGCAGCATTCTTGGGAAGATCTTACTGGGACTCATGGTTCAGGGAGATGCAGGAGCCCAAGGAACATTCAGTGTCCAGAATTTCAAAAATGGGTCCTAATTAAAGTATATTGATTAAAAAAAAGTGCTACTGGAGAATTTAGGAGATTTGAGGGGTGTGAGATGCATGACTCAGTTCAGTTCAGTTCAGATGCTCAGTCGTGTCCAACTCTTTGTGAGCCCATGGACTGCAGCACGCCAGACCTCCCTGTCCATCGCCAACTCCCATAGTTTACTCAAACTCACGTCCATCGAGTCAGTGATGCCATCCAACCATCTCATCCTCTGTTGTCCCCTTCTCTTCCTGCCTTCAATGCATGACTCAAGCAGGGACAGAAATACTCGCTTCCTGTGATCACTATACTGATGGTACAATTCTATCCACTCTCCCCATCTCCTTATCCGGCCACATCTCTCCCCAACCCACCCTAGAAGCCTCTTCCCCATAGACTGCACAAGGAGCGTCACATTTGTGTCCATGCTGCCCGTGTGCCCTGTGTGCCTCTGTTTGTATGTGCGTGTGCAAGAATCCTGTTCTATTCTCACATGGGTCAGTCCTGTGTGGAGTTGGCTTTACCATGTATTAAAGTGAAAGTCACTCAGTTGTGTCCGACTCTTTGCAACCCCATGAACTGTAGCCCACCAAGCTCCTCTGTCCATGGGATTCTCCAGGCAAGAATACTGGAGTGGATAGCCACTCCCTTTTCCGAGGGACCTTCCCAACCCAGGGATCGAACCTGGGTCTCTTGCATTGCAGGCAGATTCTTTACTGTCTGAGCCACCTGGGAAGCCATCCTATATTATTAATCATGGCTCCTAAAATGAAACGGCGCTCAATAAAGGCTAAAGTGGCATGGTCTATCATAGATAAATGACCCATAGGCTTTGGCATCAGTGATAGAGAGCTTTCATCACTTTCTAATGCAGCTCAGTCAGGATTTACTGAGACCCTATTACATTCCAGCTGCTTTCTGCTTGGCCCCAGGGGATTACAAAGATGAGCAGAATGTGTTTCCTGTCCTCGGGGAGCTTACCCTCTGACAGGTGGGCATGAGAGACTCCAGAGACTCACGAGGTAAAGTGTGCCAGTCTCTGTCCAGTGCACACAGTGGTGCTCAGAGACGGGAAGAGGGGAGGGCGCTCATGTCCTGATCCCCTCAGAGCCTGCCTTCGCTGCCACCACCCAAACAGAACCCCAGCATCTGCCAAGACCTGGGGTCCAGCTGTCCCTCTCCTCCTCCTGAGCCACTCTTCCTTCCGTCCTGCCCACTGGAGACCAGCAGAGCAGTTGTGGCCTTGGCTTGGAGTTTAGAACGGAAATATGTGTAAAGGAGATAAGCAATAGGCACCAGCCTTCCACATGGGCACTGACTCACTTCCTCCATCTCCTCCAGGGTGATCCCTGAAAACCTCAGTGCTACGTATGCCCACGTCTAGTTGGGGACCTCACAGAGGAGCACCAAGACACGAGGGATGGGCCTGTTATTTTATTTACTTCCCTCGGGGCCTAGCACAGTGTTATACATACGGTGATGCTCAGTGTTCCAGGAGTAAAGTCAGTGTCCCATGAATTAGTTAATGAACCACCCTAACTATCAAATGCTTGAGTTTCCAACGTGGACTCTCCAGCCTCCTAGACATCACATTAAAACTTTTTTTGAATGGAAAGTTGCCTAGTCACTGTGGAAAGGAAGACTAATACAGAAATGTTTAGAGAAAAAGTCATCTCCAGCCCCACAGAGGTCGTTGTTGTTGGCATTTCATTGTCTTTCTCCAGTCTTTTCTCAGAGTAGAATTTTCTTACAAAACTGAGGTCAGACATTGTGTAATTTCCGTATCATGTTTTGTAAACCTATCATCATTTACGAACACGTTTCATACAAATTCTAAAACATCATTTTTGAAATTCCATAATACCGCATTATGTGGGTATACCCTGATCTGTTTAGCAGCTCTCTTTCTGTTGGAAATGCATCTTGCTGCCAGCTTTTCTTTAGGTGTTTATCTTTAATGTTCTGGTGATCATTCTCTGTAGGCATTTTTGCATGCCAGGCTACTACATATATCTCCTTGCCTTCACCTGCTCCCTCTGTCAGAAGCCCCTTTTTCTTCTTCTTTCTCCTCATTTTTAACTTTTTCTTGAGTTTTAGCCCCCACTCCTATAAACACCTTGATCGAGGTTTCCGCTCCATATTTGTGCATTAGCAATCATGCCTGGCATATTCTATTAAAATGCTTGACACCTCACAGTTATCTTTCATGACACCTCACAGAGATGAGGCTGTTTCCCAGCCATCTGCGATTGATTGTATTTGTGAGAGAGCTCTCTGTGTGTCTCTTCCCGTAAATGTGCTCCTGTGTGTGTCCGAGCAGGTATGTGCACGTGAATTGATAACTTGTATGTTGATGAGTGTGTATATGCATACATGTGTATGTATGTATTTGTGGGTGTCATGCATGTGGTCTGAGGGCAGGTGTGTTCAGGTGGTGACTGGGCCATATTGAAAGCACTGGAACTCACTCTCCTACAGGGCTTGCTCTTCAGTTCTCTGATTAATGCTGTTTCCACTATGGAAAAATGTCTTTGTTCCTTCCTTGTGTATTATTTGTTACTTGGGGTCCGTCACTCGGTGGTGATTAATGATCCCCTCAACAACTACACCCGGCTGGTATTCTTTGCAAGACTGTCCGAGGGTAATCAAAAACTGTTGCTTTGGCAGCAGTCTGAGCTAGTAAATTGTCAACTCAAAGACTGTTCCAGTACCAGTTGGAATCTTCTGAGTCATGATGAAAGAGAAAACCATTATAGTTCAGTAAAGAAAGAGTGACTGTTTATTCTGAAGAAGAAAGACTGAAGAACAATTAATGACTGGCTCCTAGTCTACGTATGGTGACTGTGTTTCATCGATAGTTGTCTCAAGCATTAATATTATATTAGTAGCAGCTTTGGAGAAGGCAATGGCACCCCACTCCAGTACTCTTGCCTGGAAAGTCCCATGGACGGAGGAGCCTGGTGGGCTGCAGTCCATGGGGTTGCTAAGAGTTGGACACAACTGAGTGACTTCACTTTCACTTTTCACTTTCATGCATTGGAGAAGGAAATGGCAACCCACTCCAGTGTTCTTGCCTGGAGAATCCCAGGGACGGGGGAGCCTGGTGGGCTGCCATCTCTGGGGTCGCACAGAGTCAGGCATGACTGAATCGACTTAGCAGCAGCAGCAGCAGCAGCAATAGCAGCTTTAGTTAAATTTGATCTGGCCGAATAAGGATCATACTAGAAGTGGGTTTCCAAGTTGAAAGCCATCAGCCCAATGCCCTGTTCCTTTGGATGCTGTCTTCAGAGACCTCTTCTCTCTGATGTTTCATGGCCTTGGGAAGGCTTGCAGATCCTCTGTGAAGGAGTACCATTGGCCAACAGACCTCAGAAACTGCAAGACTGGTTTAAGGTGGTGCTGTGCTAAGTCACTTCATTCGTGTCCAATTCTTTGCAACGCTATGGACTGTAGCGTGTCAAGCTCCTCTGTGCATGGGATTCTCTAGGCAAGAATACTGGATTGGGTTGCCATTTCCTTCAGCAGGGGATCTTCCTTACCCAGGGGTCATATCTGAGTCTCTTAAAAAGTCTCCTACATTATTAGCAAGTGGGTTCTTTACCACTAGGGCCACCTGGGAAGCCCTGGTTTAAGGTAGAGGCCTTAATGGAAAGATATGAGAAACAAAGTAAGAAATTATTGACAATAGTATATTAAGACTTTAACTTAGATGTTACAATTTCCTAATTTTAGAAATTCACACTCCACTCAGTTCAAGTAGCTGATATTTTAGATGACTGAAGGCAATTTTATCATGGTTTATTTTTTCTTTAACTGTTTATAAGGGAAATGTAACAAGTGTAAACCTATCAGCAACAACACAACAAAAAGCCAACAATTCTTCCCAGCACTTTAGAAGTACCAATTTATAAGCAAACTATCAGGCACCCCACTCCAGTACTCCTGCCTGGAAAATCCTGTGGATGAAGGAGCCTGGAAGGCTGTAGTCCATGGGGTCGCTGAGGGTCAGACATGACTGAGCGACTTCACTTTCACTTTCCACTTTCATGCATTGGAGAAGGAAATGGCAACCCACTCCAGTGTTTATGCCTGGAGAATCCCAGGGACAGGGGAGCCTGTGGGCTGCTGTCTGTGGGGTCACAAAGAGTCAGACATGACTGAAGTGACTTAGCAGCAGCAGCAGCGTGCTAATTATAAACTTTTTTTTTTTTTTGTATTGCAAACTTTATACCTAGAGTGCCTTTTTTTTCAGTTGAGGCAAAAAAAAAAACCAACATGTGGCATAAAATTCAGCATCCCAACATCTCCAGGTGTACAGTACAGTGTGGTTAACTACAGGTGCATTGCTGTCCAACAGATTCCCCAGAATGGAGTGCTTTTTGAAGTAGATACCCATTCAGACACAGAACAAGCAGAGTCACGGCTTTAAATATAATCTCTTAAGTCAGACCTCATCCATTCGTTCCGTTTTGAAGTAAGATGATATTCCTCCAGTCTGTGATGTGTCAGGTAAATCAGAGAGCAAGAAGAAGACAGAAATTAAGATCATTTTGATTCTTTCCTGGATTCCATTCTAGCTGTGTGATCATGGACAAATCACTTAACTTCTCTGGGCTTATTTTTTTCTAAGAATGTCAGCCTCCTGTCTAGTTTTCCTTTAATTCTGATATTCAAAGACCTCCTGAAATGAATTAAATTTCACTGTATAACGTAATTTACCTGGATGGATTCACTAAGAAGGGCTGCAAAACATCTCTGCTGAAATTGAAGAGGGCCAGCTTTGCCTAGGTCCAGGCATCAGACAACTAGTTTGTGGCTCTGCCTTGCAGATTTGTGAGTCTCGGATTCGGAAGTGGTTGCTATGACAGCTCTTCCTTATTGATTAAAATGCTTATATTCCAGAATGTTAGGTATAGAGAACATTTCTCTAAAGCACACTATTTTTTCTCCTTGTTCCCCGCATAAGACTATAGTTGAAACTGCCCTGAGGGAGAAAATAGCTTAAGCCTGAGCTGCAAGCCCTCCTCAGCGTGGAGGTTAAGGCGACAGTTATGACTTCAGGGCCATGGGGGCTGTGTGCCTGTCGAGCGTCTGTCTTGCTCACACCGGAGCTTATTCTTCAGCCTCCTCTCGCCCTTCTCCCTGCAGCTGGAAAGGTCGTTCAAGTTCATGAGAGAAGCTGAGGACCAGCTGAAGGCTATCCCCCAGTTCTGTTTCCCTGACGCCAAGGACTGGACTCCGGTCCAGCAGTTTACCAGGTATGTGCTGGTGTCTCCCCGCCCTCCCCTGGCCCCGCCAAGACTAAAGTGAGAGCTAGAGAGAGGTCGTCGATGGCAGACCCGGTACATAAGTCAGTCCTGCTGGTAAGTGATCCTGACAGACTCGAGTGTATAAATTTCCCCCACGGGTGTTTGCAAAGCATGCCTGAAGACAAGACTCATTTTGCCAAATGTGCAGGTTCCCAGACCTCCCACTCCATCTTGGAATGTGTTTCATAAGCTGACGTGATGGGCAATAAGGTAATTCATAGTCTAAGAAAACCTTGTCCAGTGCTGTGAAAATACTTCTGCAGCAACACATCTAGCCATTATTCAGATTGTCATAAGTTTACATTTCTGGTTTAACCCATATTGTTGGGTGGAAGTTGTTTTTTTAATCAGAGGTCTCAACAACTGACCAAACTCAGGAGGCTCCAAATCCTAAGTGTTCGAGGGACACTGAGTACCTCGAAGTTGGCCCGGCAGTCTTTAAGGACAGTCACAGCTTCGGTGCCCAGGGGAGCTGCCCGGGGCAGCTCCAAGAAGGGCACCACCATTGCCTACTGCTACCCAGCTCCCCTCCATACCCCCCAGTCTTGAGTCACTCCGGGGCTCACCCCAAGAGAGGACCAATGAGCACTGTGTCTGTTCGATGGGATGGCCCAGGTCATAGAATTATATGAGGGCTGAGGGTGGAAAGAAAAGTCCTCACTTCCTCTCAGGACACAGCGACACTTGAGATCCCCGTATCCCTGACAGAGACTCCGGAGCCACAGCCCAGAGATGGACGGGCGGGACAGGGAGCTGCACTTTCTGACAGCCTCCTCCTGAATGTCCCCTGGTGGCTCAGCATGATGATGCAACTTTTGTTCTGTTTTCTAACACACTTCCTGTTCTTTTTCCAGTTGCTTTAGATGTAAAGTTACCTTGTCTATTTGATGTTTTTCTTGTTTCTTGAGGTAGGAGTGTATTGCTATAAACTTCCCTCTTAGAACTGCTTTTGCTGCATCCCATAGGTTTTGAGTTGTGTTTTCATTGTCATTTGTTTCTAGAGATTTTTTGACTTCCCCTTTGATTTCTTCAGTGACCTGTTGGTTATTTAGAAACTCCTTGTTTAATCTCCATGTGTTTGTGTTTTTCTTGTAATTGATACCTAGTCTCATAGCGCTGTGGTCAGAGAGTAACGCACTTCCTTTCATTTTCCCAACCACAGTGAAACATTCTCGTTTGTCTTAACTGGAGAAGATGGGAGCAGAAGGTTTGGTTACTGCCGAAGACTGCTGGTCAGTATCCCCTGCTGTCCGGCAGCGAGAGCTCCATGAGGAGCCCCTACTGGCTTCCTAGGGCCTCATTCACCACAGGCCACAAGAGAAGGGACCAGAGGTGTATCGAGTTCGTCAGGGTCATTAAACATGGGAAGGAGTGTTTGGGGATCCACGTGAGCCTCACTGTGGATGGAAACACTGTCTGCCTCCCTTGAAAAGAAAATACTTTGTCCACTGCTTTCCCTGCCAAATAAATGGCCATCCCCCCTCAAGGCAGGCGTCCTTTCTAATAAAGTGTGCTCAACAGACTCAGAGCTTACAGAGAACTTTCGTAATAGTGGTAAGGGCCGAAGAAGGATGGCTTTACGGTTCATGACACAAATAATTTAAGTGTCTCCTTCAGAACATTAACCTTTAAAAGTCACACACTTACTTCAGTGATATGATCATGCCAAAACATTTTAGAGCTTGTCTTTTTGAGGCCCATTTTTAGGAGTACCTTCAGTAGTGGCAAATCATTTTCCACTGAGAGTGTATTTTAGTCTTGTTATACATAGGCTAATATAGTCAAGAATAATGTGTGGCACATAGTGGCTGCTCAGTAAATATTTGTTAAATTAGTGAATTAAAAAAGTATGGATAGTAATCGAAAAAGTTAAGTGGGATAATAAATTCTGTTACTATAATTACTTTGGAGTTTAAGTATTGAGATTGTTTTCCTTTTTGGTTTTGAAAATTAATAGTTTCCAAAAAGGATTTTTAGAAAAGATTTCTCATTTGGAGTTATAATAATTATAAGGAATAAATAAATTCCTTGAGAAAAACCACAGTGATATGAGTAATATGAGTAAACAAGTTAAGTGATATGAGTAAACAAGATTCCTCATTTTATGGTTCTGTAGGCCACATTGAGCTCCTACTGTGTGCACAAAACTCTTGACTTGGTCCCTTTGGGACAATTTTAACACACATCTACGTAACCAGAAGTGGTTCCACCTGTAAGACGGGGTATTGGTAACTGCTTACCTTATTGATTTTCAAAAACTCTGGTTTGTGGAAACAGTCGGCACCATGTTAAAAAGATCTGGGGTCTTTCCTCCCCTGAGATTGGTCACACTTGTAATCTCCTTGTGTTTCACTCCCAAAAGCCTGGTGGCAAAGGAAAGCGTCTCCCTGAAGTTTACTGCATCGTGAGCCGCCTGGGATGCTTCAGCCTCTTTTCAAAGGTGAGGACTTTGGCCCCAGAGCAGGGAGGGAGCGTGTGGGAGTTGCAGGGCCCAGGAGGACTCAGGAGACACCCCAACTCCCAGGACTTTTTATCTTCTTATTCCCCAACCTGTTTTCCTTGCCACTTCCTCCTCCTCCCTTCCTTGAGCCTCGCTGAGATAATCACTGGGACAGGAAATGAATGGATGAAGGTCGTGGCCCAGAAAGTGAGGGAGGGGAAAAGGACAAATTAATTGCAGTTGAGGATGGAGGGCAAAGGCTCCCCCCAGAATGTTCCATGTGCTTTACTTCCCCTCTCATAAGCGTTATCTTTTGTCACATTATGTGTGGTGTATGTCTGTTACGTGTGTCTGTTGTGTGTGTGTGAGATTTGTTATTGTGAGACTACTCTAAGTCTGTCAGAGTGAAAGTAAAAGTCGCTCAGTCATGTCCGACTTTTTGCGACCCCATGGACTGTATACAGTCCATGGAATTCTCCAGGCCAGAATACTGGAGTGGGCAGCCTTTCCCTTCTCCAGGGGATCTTCCCAACCCAGGGATCGAACCCAGGTCTCCCACATTACAGGCAGATTCTTTACCAGCTGACCTATAAGGAAAGCCCAAGAATACTAAAGTGGGTAGCCTGTCCACTTCTCCAGAGGACCCAGGAATCGAACTGGGGTGTTCTGCATTACAGGCATATTCTTTACCAACTGACCTATCAGGGAAGCCCTCTATCAAAATCTTAGTATAACTTGGTCCTTCTTTTTGGAAAATGAAGCAATATATCAGGACATAGGAATTGCCGTGGTGAATTGGCTCAGCCACCCCAGTATTCTGGATTGGCATAAATTACTATGCTGTCTGATGCCAATCTCAAAAATTAGGTGTAACTCAACATTTGTTTCTTCTGTCAATGAGACATAAATATTTAATCTATACATGTATTTTAAGTCCTTAAACATGTATTTCAGTCCAGGTTTTCTTTTGGAGAATTGAAGTCCTGCATCTACTGTCTGTGGATGAAAGCCCCACTCCCTCGGCATTCTGAACCAAAATCCCTGCTCCTGCCCACCCTGTCCTGAGCTCAGAGGAGGCCTGAATCAGACTGATGCAGTGTGACCTCTGGCTGTGGTAGAGCTTGTACTTTACACAGTCGGAAGTGATTAATGGTACCAGCGTCACCTGAGTCATGGCCTTCACTCCACGTGAGGAGATAGTCATTGTACATTACAGTCAGTCACTCACAAACTCTGGCTCAGATTTGCATTGCTGCTCATGCCAGTCTTCATCATGGGTGTGTGTTAACATGGAGAGGAGGCTGTAGGTCAGAGACCCTATTGTTGTGAGAACGCTTATGAATCTAGGAGTAAATGGCTCCTGCGAGGTAGGCCAGCCTCCAGCAGCAGCTCTGAAGTTCACATAAGCTGCATTGCTACATCATGGGCAGGAGATGCAGAGCGAGCGAACATCCTAACATACTCGTGTGATGCACAATCCTGCATTTTCATGTCAGTTTTGTGACTGTGATTTTTTTAAGAATATAATATGAAGACTTGCTGAAGACCTCACAGCAAATATTCAGCATAGAACCATAGACAGAGCTTTGGCTAACTGATTCCAAGACCTCAGGTTATTTCTAGGTGAGGGGCAAGGACCATTATGGCAAATTGTCCTTCAGTAAAGACAAAAGGATAATGGATAAGAACAGCTTTCAGAATCTCTGAAGAAAGCATAAGTATCGTTGCAATGATGCTGTGTTAACAAACCACAGTGGCTTAAAGCAGCCACCATTGACTCCCACAGAGGGGCAGGGCTCTGGGGTTCTGCTCTGCTGGACTCCGTGGCTCACTCACCCTTATGCTTCCAGTAGGCTGGGGGTTGGCTGATGCTTCAGCTGCAAGTCTGGATGTGGGTTTGTCACCCCCCTGAGACAGGAAGCTGTCCCATGCATGCACAGGGAGGCAAGCAGAAACCCGTAAGGCAAGTTTCTACTTGCCTCCCAAGCCCTGGGCTTAGCACAGGCACGTGGTCACTTCCGCCTCATCCTGCCTGCCCAGTGGTCCTCAACTTTTTCTCATTACTGTTCTAGTGAGCAGCCTTTTTAGATATTGTTTTTCCTCAATTGCCTCTCCTCCCCATGAAATTTTTAACTTTTTGTCATATTATTTTCTTTTTACTGTGCTAAAACGTACATAACATTACACTTACCATTTCAGTCATTTCTAGGTGTACAGTTGATGGGCATTATGTTTATTCACTTTGTTGTGCCACCGTCTCCATCATCCATCTGCAGAACTCTTTCATCTCCCCAGACTAAAATTCGGTGCCCATTAAACACTAACCCTCTGTCCTCTCCTCCCCCAGCCCCTGGCAACCACCCCTCTACTCTACTTTCTGTCTCTTTTATGAGTTTGACTCGAGGATCTCATGTAAGTGGAATCGTATAGTGTTTGTCCCTTTTGTGTCTGGCTTATTTCACTTAGCACAATTTTCAAATCATCCATGTTGTAGCATGTATCAGTATTTTATTCCATCATATTGAATAATATTCCGTTGTATAGGTAACATGTTTTGCTTATTATTCATAAGTTAATGGATGTTTGGATTATTTCCTTTTTTGGCTCCTATGAATAATGCTGCTTTGAACATTCGTGTTCAAGGTTTCGTGTGAACATGTTTTCATTTCCGTTGGTTAAATACCTAGGAGTGGATTTGCTGGGTCATAATATGTTTAATTTCTTAAACAGACTATTTTCAAAAGAAAAACTTCGCTGGTTTACATTTCCACCTGCAGTGTATGAGGGTTCCAATTTCACCACTTCCTCACCAACACCTGTTACCTGTTTTTTTTAATACAGTCCAATGGCTGTCAAGTGGCATCTCATTGATTTTGGTTTGTGTTGTCCTAATGGCTTCCCCCCAGAGAAAATTCAGTTCTACAGATATATCACGTATCTGTTTATGTACTTTGGCCCCTTAGAAGGGCACAAACCCTCACAATACCTGAGTGTTTTCACCAACCCCCAACCAATTTTTACCCCCTTGGGGGGCGCTATTCTTCCCATTGAGAACATATATCATGATCAATGTCACAGGGGAATGCAAATGGACAGAAGGACAGTTTTCAAAGTCAAGGGGGCAGGAACCATACTTCACCCTGTAAGTGGGAGAAATTGTAGGGCCACATGGAAAAGAGTGGCTGCAGAGAGGGTGGATCCGGGTCTTAACGCACAAGGTGAAAGAGACTGGAGGTTTGGCCTGATGAGGACCCCCCGGCTTCCCCACGGTTCCGCAGCCTCGGTGGCAGGCCCCCTTCATCTGGAAGAGAGCTCCACCTCGAAGCCCGACTTTTCTGTCCCTTGCAGATTTTGGATGAGGTGGAAAAACGACGAGGCATCTCTCCTGCCCTGGTCCAGCCTCTCATGAGGAGCGTTATGGAAGCCCCCTTCCCAGCCCTGGGCAAAACCATCGTGGTCAAGAACTTCTTGCCCGGGTCAGGAACTGAGGTATGCCATCAGACTCCTCTCCTGTCCCAGGGGGCATAGCCCTGACAGTGATCAGGTCCTGGTGATCCCACAGGCTGGCTTTCAGTGGGCTGTCACATTCAGTGGTGGCCTCTTGCTCCTCAAGCTGGCCCAGATCATCCATCTGTGAGAGAGTCATAAATTCCACCCTAAGTCCAATCCATCCGTTGGTTGCTGGATGAGAAAACTGTGCCAGGGCAGTGAACATCTTTAGCTTCTCTTAATAGCCAACCACCTTCATAAATCGTATTTGAACCTTTTTAGGGTTTTGATCTATATCACCGCTTCCACTTAATATGCAAAGCAGATTCTTTTCGGGGAAGACAACATCAGTTCAGTTCAGTTCAGTTCAGTCGCTCAATCGTGTCTGACTCTTTGCAACCCCATGAGTTGCAGCACGCCAGGCCTCCTTGTCCATCACCAGCTCCAGGAGTTCATTCAAACTCATGTCCATCAAGTCGGTGATGCCATCCAGTCATCTCATCCTCTGTCGTCCCCTTCTCCTCCTGCCCCCAATCCCTCCCAGCATCAGAGTCTTTTC
>NW_011494924.1:4460620-4465530 GCF_000754665.1 Bison bison bison | reverse complement strand
TGATTCCTTCCAAAGAACACCCAGGGCTGATCTCCTTTAGAATGGACTGCTTGGATCTCCTTGCAGTCCAAGGGACTCTCAAGAGTCTTCTCCAACACCACAGTTCAAAAGCATCAATTCTTCGGTGCTCAGCTTTCTTCACAGTCCAACTCTCACATCCATACACGACTACTGGAAAAACCATAGCCTTGACTAGACGGACCTTTGTTGGCAAAGTAATGTCTCTGACAAGCTCAAGTGCTACTTTTTATTCATCCCAGTCTTTGAAGCATGTCCCTTTCCTTGGCTGGGTGGGATTTGATACCAGAGCTTGTTTTCATCTTCCCGTCCTGGTATGTGACCCATTCAGCCTTGAGTCTCCAGTTCTAAAGGCCCTCGGAAAAGTGGGTCACCTCTGGGGACGGGCAGGACGAGGATGTGTCTGGAATATTCTGGAACCACTCAACTTCCCAGCACAGAGAGCAGCAGTCTCCCTGCTGCTGCTGCTACTGCTGCTAAGTCGCTTCAGTCGTGTCCAACTCTGTGCGACTCCATAGACGGCAGCCCACCAGGCTCCCCGTCCCTGGGATTCTCCAGGCAAGAACACTGGAGTGGGTTGCCATTTCCTTCTCCAATGCATGAAAGTGAAAAGTGAAAGTGAAGACGCTCAGTTGTGTCTAACTCTTAGCGACCCCATGGACTGCAGCCCACCAGGCTCCTCCCTCCATGGGATTTTCCAGGCAAGAGTACTGGAGTGGGGTGCCTGCTGCTGGAGAATCCTAAACCACCCCATACAGATGCAGGTGACATGGCCATGGGGATGTTAACTTTAGTGAGCCCCGCTGTCTGTGCAGTACCAGGCCAGTGCCATGCTGAGAGCAGAAGCCAGGTTCTGCTCACTGTCAAGAGCATGCACATGAGTAGTGACTTGAGATGAACTCAAGAACATGTCAACAAGTACAGAGTGAGGAGATACGTGCACACTATGCATACAAGCTGAAAGAGCCATCCCTGGGGAGGGGTTGGAATGGGGTTGAGTTCATTAAGAATCGCCTTGTAGAGGAGAGGAGCCTTGAAAGAAGTGCTTGGATCTGCTGGTCCTTCTTTGTGAGCCTGGAAGTCCCTTGTGAGATCAGACATTCTGCTGTGGGACTCCAAGGGACCAGCCCTCAAAACTCCCTGTGGGGGCTCACATGTGTCATCGATGGGGTGGGAGGGGGCAGGCTCCAGCCATCATGGCCCGAGGGGCTCTGGTTCTGTGTCCTGTCTCCCCACCTCCACGCAAACTACCCTCACACGCACGGTGAGACTGAGTCCCTACCAAACGTACCTCCTTTCCCAATCTCCTGCCGTCTTTCTTTCCCCAGTCCCTTTGGTTTTCCTGTTTTTCTCTCCCTCCTCCCCTGGCAGTGGGCCTCCCTGCTGAGGACCACAGGGCCCCAGGCCTGCCCGGTGCGTGAGAGGCCTGGCTGACCAGGTGGCCCCCTCATGCCGCTCGTGTTCCCTGGCAGGTGATTGAACTGTGCCGTCCGCTGGACTCCCGGCTCGAACACGTGGACTTTGAGTCTCTCTTTTCCTCTCTCAGCGTCCGACACCTGCTCTGCGTTTTTGCCTCCCTGCTCCTGGAAAGGAGGATCATCTTCATCGCAGACAAGCTCAGGTATCAAACCTTGGCAACTTCCGCTGAAGTGTTTGCACGACGGTCAGTCTCGAACTGTCTCTAAAGTGTTTGCGTGACGGTCAGTCTCGCACGGGGTGGAACCTGTAGTGGGGGATCGCCTGGAGTTCAGAGGCAGCTCCTCTGCAGAAGGAGTGAGAGTCAGCAGGCAGCTGAGGCTGGAGGCTTATGAGGCCCCCAAGTTGTGTAAAGTGAACTGAGCCTGCACTTCTGCACTCGGCTCATCTGGTACTTGGCCTGCTGCTCACTCATTCTGCTAGGCTCTGGGCACCCTACCATGTGCTGGGGAAATGGGGAAAAGACAGAGCTGTGCTTCAAGAGGCCTCAGTCGGGGGTGGGGATGGAGAAGTAAAGAGACTGCCCAGTACCCTGCTGTAAAGGCCGACTAGAGGCAGAGCGTTCTCATTCATAGACAAGACGAGTTCCCTGCATCTTAAGCCCAAGAGCAAGTAGAAAGCATCAGGCAAAAGGAGCTGTTGGTACAACAGCAGGGAGAGGGGAGGCCAAGAGTTCCTTCAGGAACTGCAGAGCAGCTCAGGGTAGTGGAACTGAGAGGAGAGCCAGGAACCGGCAGAGGCAGGCAGGGCCCTGTTCCCAGGAGGGCTGCAGGACCAGGCGGGAGGCACAGACAGAGCCAGAGGCGTGCCTTCATCTAGGGCTAACAGAATCCACACACACAGACCCGCTGCCCAGCAGGGTGCACCCACATCCTAGGGTCACGTTCGGTGATTGGCAAAGCCCAGGTCACAGATCAAAGAAGATCCTGAAGAAGATGCAGATAGGGGTTGGGGTTAATTCTGAACTTTAAAAAAGAAAAAAAAAAAGAATTCTTGGCATTTTCATCATTTCAAAATACTGAATCAGAGCCTTCCTCTCTTTGGAACTGAGGGCGCAGAAGCGAAAGTGGTGGCTGCTGCTCCAGGGAGGGCTGAGTTGTGGGTCCTGGCTCGAGATAAGCCGGCCAAGCGGGAGAGGCCAGCTGAGAGTCCATCTGGAAAGAAGCCGTGCCAAAAACATGTAAAAATTGGTTTGGAGAGGAAATAATGACTCTCGACTCTAGAAAACAAAAGGGAAGAAGAAGAAAAGGGAAAGAAGAGTGCAAAGGACAAAGCGTGTGAACGTGGGGTCCATCCGCAGGCGTGGTGGGAGATGGAATCCAGCCCTGTCTCCACCGCAGCCCATCTGGTCACCTTGCTCACGCTCGGTCGTTGGACCGCAGCCACCGGGCTCCTCCCAGGCTGCTCCCAGCCCGCCTGAGAGTTAGCTATTCACGTTTAATGTCACAGTTATTGTACTCTCTGTGCACTCTTGTCAGCAGGCCCTGCCTCTAGCCTGCAGCTGGTGCTGTGGGCAGCTCTCCAAGATCCCTGGGCACTGGGGGATTCGGACCAGAGAGTTCTCAAGGTGGGGGCCTGCAAGCTGAGGATGAGGAATAACCCTTGCATGACCAGGATCAGATTTCACCAGTGCTCTAGTGACTCTGTATTCTCTGGAAGCCCCACCATCCCCCACTCTCCACCATTTTTTTTTAGTTGTCGGATTCTCAGGCTTTCCTTGGGAGGAGGGGAAAGTGATGGGTCTCTGAAAGACCTAGGTCAGGAGTGGAAGGCCCTCCAGAGATGGGGCAAATAGTCCCAAGGGCCGCTTGCTTCTGGTTTAAAGATGTCAGGCTCAGGAAGGGTCCAGCCTGCCCAAATATCTAAGAAGACGGACGTGACTCAAGAGGAGCAGGGGACCAGGGCCCATAGCCCTCCGCTCTAACCCAGGCTTTCTTCGGGGGGGAGGAGAAGGGATAATATCATTTATTTTTCTCACAAAGGGACAATGAAAGGAGACAGTGGGAACAGAAAGGGAGGGAGCCACATTAAAGATAGAGGCATCCTTGCAGGGCAGCATCGGGCATATGTCAGAGGCTTTGGGTGCCGAGACACCCGGAAGGGCTTAGGACAGAGACCTCTGGGGAAGGACTTGACCACTCCACCTTGTCCCTGGAGAGACTTCTGGGTTGACAGGTGGGACTCACACAGAGCTGTTGTCATGAGAGACAATGAAAGGAACCCCTCCCTGAGCATGGGGCCTTCCCACTGCCGGGTACTGCTCAGTCCTCCCAGCCCCCTCCCCTCCTGCCCTGGCAGGAGACAAGTCACTGCGGTGGTCTGATTGGAGGGACTTTGGGGTTTCTGTCATCACCCCGCCTCCCAGGGTGCCTGGCACTCTGCCCTGAGAGATTTAGTCTCTCAGAGCAGCAAACACCCACAAGAGGGTAAAATGCCAGCCATGGCTGCAGGACGCTGTTCTTGCCGTAAGGCTCTTACTGCCCGCTGGCTGTTTTCTTTTGCAGCAGCTGCCAGCCACGGGGCACTGAGGAGGTAGGATTTTTGTCGGGTAGCGGGGCAGGGATGTGGATAACTTGGGTGCCCTCTTTGGGTCCAGAGCCAGCGTGTGCGTGTGCTCGCATGCGTGTATGAAATACCGAAATTACACTGCAGACCCTTTACAACATTCAGGCTGGCACGTCCAGCTCTCATCCCATGGGAGGAGCCTTCCCAGACAGCGAGGAGGCCTGAACGTCCTCAGCTGCTGGCCCTGGGTCTCCTCATTTAGGAAACAAGGGCTCCTCCGTGCCCAGCCACTCAGAGCTCTGAATTGCTAGGGCTCTGGTGTCTCATTGTCCCCAGAAGTAGCCTGTGATTGTCCCATTACAAATGGCTTCAAGTGTTCTCTCTCTTGCTCAATAAATTTGCTTTTCAGCCAACACTAGTTAAGTGCAGATCTGAAGAAGCGAGGAAAGAGAGAAAGAAAGGCCCTGAGAGCGCTGAGGCAGAAAGCACAGTGTGCATAAACCTGATGAGAACAGCAACAGCTGAGCCCTGAGGTAGGGAACCGGCGAGCTGCCCTGGGCTGAGCTCCTCCATTCTCTCAGCCTCCCGAGAGCTCCATCAGTTCAGTTCTGTTAGCGGGAGACTAAGAAGCACACGGAAGTGAAGTCACTTTGCTCAAGGAAAGGGTCAGTGGGAGAGCTGGGATCAGACAGGGGTAGCTGGCTCCAAGAAGACGAGGAGGCAAGCAGGCCGCCATGGTCTGGGTGGAATAGAGGAGTATCTGTGAGGCTGTCTGTCTATACAGATACATAGGGACAGTCTTTTTAAAAACGTGCCATCACAATGTGCTTGGCAGTCCAGCCAGAATTGTCTCCTGAGGAAGCTCAGACATCTGTGCTTTCCTCTCCTGGGCCCATCTACCCCACCCACCC
>NW_011494924.1:4440923-4460450 GCF_000754665.1 Bison bison bison | reverse complement strand
AGGGAACCTCCAGAGTCTCTCCCAGCTCTGACCTCTGAGTCCATGGGCTGGGGTGCCCCAGGTGTCTGCCACACCCCTTGGTGTCTGCCCACCCAGCAATCTTGGTCCCGGACCTGCTGAAGTACCCTTCCCCCATTCCTGACCCAGGACTCATCCGTCTCAGGCATCCTGTGTCCCAGGGGACAACCGCCTCCTCTGCCCAGCTGTGTGATTCCCATGGGATCCCTCCAGCTCAGATGCTCTGGGATCCCACCCTCACATGGCCCACTCCTCGCCCAGGGGGTCTGGTTCAGTAGAAACCATCTGGATAGCATTTCCTGAAAGTGATTCTAAACGTACGTGCTTCAGGATGGTGAGGTGCTGAGGTAACTAACTGTGAGTGCCCTTCTAACACCCCGCTTAACCTTATCTGGGTTGAAGATAAATAAATACACCCCATGTTACAGATCCACTCTCCCAGGACTCCCAGGCCTCTGCTCTAGCCTGTGCTCAGAAGTCAGGGCACCATCTGTACCTCCTCTTGCAACTTTAAGTGCTTTCTTCTGAGGGGGCCTCAGCGCAGCCTCCTCTTTGGGGGTCTCTCTGACCCTCAGACTTGCCCCCTCCCCTAACAGAGAGCCCACACAGGAAGTCTGGCTCACCTGTGAAATAGGGACCTAGCTAATGATCAGAGCACAGAAACGCCTCCAGAGAACACAGTGCGTGTGAAGTTACTGAGTGAGAAAGCCGGAACCCATCTTCTCTTCTCCAGCCTGTTCCACCTAAGGGGTTCCTCTGAGAGGAGTCAGCCACCACCTACTTCTGATTTATGGGAAAATAGCTTTAGGGAATTGAAGCATTCTTCAGCTGCTGCTGCTGCTGCTAAGTCGCTTCGGTTGTGTCCGACTCTGTGCAGCCCACCAGGCTCCGCTGTCCCTGGGATTCTCCAGGCAAGAACACTGGAGTGGGTTGCCATTTCCTTCTCCAAGGCATGAAAGTGAAAAGTGAAAGGGAAGTCTCTCAGTCATGTCCGACTCTTCAGCTAGGCCATGACAAACCAGTGGCTGGCTGCAAGTCGTCTGACCTGGAAAAGCCTCTGAAGAAAGCCTTTAGCCTAAGTTCAGCCCATGCTTTCATCCTCATCAGTGGGCACCACTTGCTCTCTATGGGCTGCACATGCCCTGATTTGTAGCCCTGCTTAGCTGGAAGTAGAAGTAGGCTGCTCCAGGTTCCCTTCTGTAGCCCCCCATCTTCTCAAGGCCATGGAGCAGGGCATGAGAACAGGGCCCACCGCAGACTCAGTGAGTGGCCCCATGACATCCCGGGGTGAACATTGGCCTGCCGGAGGCCTGTGGTCACTGCCACCAGCACCCTCCCCCGCCACACAATTCATTTCCTCATCGTTGCAAGTGCGTCTGCCCACTGCGAGAGGAAATAGCTGGGAGTTGTGGCAAATATTGTATGAGTTAGAAAAGGGTTTTAAGTGGAGCCAAAAATCTATCAAATTTAGAATAACATTCTTGCTCCGTTTCATCTTTACGGTGGACGTTGAGTGTTCCTTAAGGCTCTGTCAAGCCAGAGTTTAGCAGATGGGAAAGAAAGAATGTTGTTGTGATCACTTGTTCTGTTGTCATAACAACCTAAATAAATATTTCCCTATACCCCTTTCTTCATTTCCCTGATGATAAACATTTTGTTTTTTCGTTTATTAATTTCAGTTCCCAAGGTTTTGGCCAAATCTACACACTAGGCTGAATAAGAGAGTCAGAGCTGCACATAAACAATTTGTGTAAAAGTTTTAGGCAGGACGACGGTTTTTAATATTCAAGAAAGTTACTTATCTGTCCGTAGTGCGTTCACACCAGAAGCTAAACGACAGACTTCTAGTGAATGACAAGTGGGATTCGGTGGTCAAATCTGGACAAATAGTAGAGCTTGAGTCTTGGCCTCGACGTCAGTTGACTACACAGATAAGTCCCTGTGTAGCTGTGCATCTTCATCTTGTTGTGTGCTCCTTTTAGTTCATTTTTAATCCGTTTCTGTAGGTTTAAATGGGGCCCCGTATCCTGTCTCAATCAGTTGCACCATGGTGTTTCAGAAGAAGGTTGGGTTTGTGGCACACCCTCTCCAGGCAAGTGAGCTTGCCAAGGACTACTTGGGAGTGTGGGTAGCCTCCATCTTGGTGGTCCGACACCTAGAGTACTACTTCAGAGGTCCTCAAGAAGCCAACAAGGAGACACCTATGTTTAGTTCAGCAGAGTGCTGGGAAAATGCCATCAGACTGATTATACATGAAGTATTAACTACCTTTTTTTTTTTTTTTGCCTATGAACACCAAGATAACTTTGAAGCAAGGTTTAGACAATAGCATAGCCACAAATTGTCTTTGACTCCAAACCCATCACCAACAGAATCTCGGATATAGCATACTCCAGCTCTCTTCTGGGGCCAGGTCCCTCCAGGCTGTGCTGGCTCTAAGCGTAGTCCTTTCGGGGGCAACTTAAAAACTCTCCAACGTTATATCCCCTAATTCCTTGGAATGAGATGTCACCATTGCTTTTCTGCCCTGTCTCCATCAGTGAGCTCTAGAATTACCCTCCAGGCCTGGGTTTTTTTCATGTCAGTCATTTTCAGCTCCTGGCTCCTACTTCCAGTTCCTGGCTTTCTCTCTGTCTCTCTCATAGTTCGTGGTTGGCACTTTAAAGCTGGAACGCCCACTTTCCTTATGTTACAGATGAGGAAGCTGAGGCCTGGAGAAGAGCTTTACCTGAGATCACACAGAGTGTAGCAAACCCAGTTTTGTTGAGGTCCAGCCTGGGTTCTTTTTTAACTCAGTGACACATTTCTGCAGGGTCTGAAAGTACAGTAATGGAAGCA
Organism: Bison bison bison; assembly: GCF_000754665.1. Classification (NCBI taxonomy): domain Eukaryota; kingdom Metazoa; phylum Chordata; class Mammalia; order Artiodactyla; family Bovidae; genus Bison; species Bison bison. The sequence goes on along the minus strand of NW_011494924.1, from coordinate 4,457,594 downwards.
TGGCAGCCACCTCCCACTAGGTCTCAGCAGGCACCAGACCACATCAGAGTCACCGCTGGCTCTGGTTCCTGGGAATCACACACAAAGGGAGACATGCTTTGCCTGGAATCCTAAAGGATGCTGATGGACTCACCCTGCAAACTCCTGGGGTCTCTCCAACTCTGGAAACTCATCCTTCACTTTTCTGGTAGCATCTTAGAGAAAGCTCTGCGCTTGACTCTTTCTGGTTGCTAGGTGAATTGGGAGGCTGCTGAGCATAGTAATAACTAACTGCAAATTGGGCTAGGACCCTGTTGCTGGGAAAGATTGAGGGCATGAGGAGAAGGGGACGACAGAGGATGAGATGGTTGGATGGCATCACTGACTCAATGGACGTGAGCTTGAGCAAACTCCGGAGATGGTGAAGGACAGGAAACCCTGGCCTGCTGTAGTCCATGGAATTGAAAGTCAGACACGACTGAGCAATTAAACAACAACACATACGACACAGGGCTTTGTAGCAGCCAGAATGGAAGCGTCTTCTCCAGGAGAATCTGAGTGCTCACAAGTGTATCCTGGTGTCTCTGGACTAATGCTTCAACCCTCAGGAACCACCACCAAGTAACAAAGCATTCTGGGATCTGACCCTTCTCCCCTGTGCCCATCTTTTAACCTTGTGGCCCAGCCAACCTCCCACTGGGGCATCTCCTCCCTCCCTCGCTTTTGTGCAAATTGATCACAGCTGTGGGGGGCCAGCATTCCTTTCCTCCACCCCCACTGTAATGCGAGCCAGCTGCCAGGGCTCCCTGCTAGAACTTCCTTCAAAAACACTGCCTCTCCTCCAACCAGCAGATGCTCAGAAGGCTCCACATTAAGTGGCAAGCGAGCCTGAACAGTCATCCTTAGCATCCCTAGAACTGTAGACTGTACTTTGCATGTTCCTAAGAAACCACCAGGCCTAGCAGTGCCCACCCCCATGGAAGCTCCTCTAGCCTTTATGGGTCAGGGAATAAAATCTCAACAAGCTACACTCAGAATAATCCCTTCTTTTCTCTTGTACCATTTTTTTTAAGATTCACTAATTTGGGGGGTGAGGTGGGTCTTCGTTGTTACACGGAGGTTTTCTCTAGTTGCAGCAAACGGAGGCTACTCTCTCATGGTGTGCAGGCCTCTCATCGCAGTGGCTTCTCGTTGCAGAGCATGGGCTCTAGGGCACACGGGCTTCAGTAGTTGCGGCTCTCAGCTCTAGAGCACAGGCTTGGTAGTTGTGGGTGGCCCACAGGCTTAGTTGCTCTGTGGCATGAAGGATCTTCCCAGACCAGGGGTCAAACTGGTGTGCTTTGCATTGCAAGGGGGATTCTTAACCACTGGACCACCAGGGAAGCCCCTCTTCTACCATTTATTTGGAAGGAACAGCTGCCACTTGATGTATTATTTGCAGAATCTGACCTGTCCTTCTAGTGTTTCAAGAGGCAGAATTTTGTTTTAGAATATTGGAGGGAGCTGGAGAACAAGAGGGATGTGACACTGCCAGAACCCCCGCCTCTCGGGTGGCTCCTGACGCCCTGACAGGTGCCAGCTAACAAGGTGGCAGTGGAAACCAGGTGGGAAACACGGGGACCCAGCTACAACAGTGATCAGACTGTTTAAAAAGCAAACAAAAGACACTTGTTAGCAGAATCAACAATGGTAGTACCAACCTACATGGCCGACAGGTGACACGTTGAGTTGTCATTTGTCCCCATCGAGACTGAGTACGCGACTTAGCGACTAAACGACAACAGCAGACTGAGTCCCGGTGCCCCTCAGCTCCCTGCGTTCCAGTTAAATGGAATGCATTTCTTCTTTCCGTGACTTTTCTTTACCTGCCCTGTGTATCTAGTGCTGCCATTGCTTATCGTCGTGTTCTCTACTTGTTCCAGCTACCTTCCCCACCCAGCTGGTTCACACTCACTGCAGCTGAGCCACACACCCTGCCCCCACCCCACCCCCGCCCCGAGACCCCTGGGCTTCAGCCAGAGACACAAAGCACAGCAGCAGTGGAAAGAAGGGGAGACTCCCTGCAGACCTGCTCCCTCCAGGGCTGAGGCCAAGAGAAGGCAAAGGGGCAGGAGGCCATTTCTCTGAATTGGTAAAAAAAGAAAGTTACACAGATTTCTTTTTCTTTCTTTAATTTTTAATTGGACTTTGAAAAAAACTTTTTATTTGGGGTTTTTTAGTCGTGCTACATGGCATGCGAGATGTTAGTTCCCTGACCAGGGATTGAACCCATACCCCCTGCATTGGAAGCTCAAAGCCTTAACCACTGGACCTTTGGGGAAGTCCCCAGACTTGTTTTTCTATTACAGTAATCAAGAAAAACCCCAAGGCTTCTGGCTGTGCTTCTTCATGCCTGCATTCCTCAGTCTGTGTCTCTCTACCTTCTCCCACCTGCAGGACTCCTCGCTCCCCACCCTGCCCTCACCCTGAATGCAGAAGTTACTTTAACTTCTTTTTGCCTGGGGTTCACTGTTGTTCAGTTGCTCAGGAGCACCCAACTCTTTGTGACCCTGTGGACTGCAGCACGCCAGGCTTCCCTGTCCTTCACCATCTCCCGGAGCTCTAAAATCGCTTCCAGGTCTAAAATTCTGTGCTGCTGTAACTTCCCCGGAGTCAGAAATGCTTAAACCACACCTCTGAAATGTAAATGCAGTCTTAAACATGAGTGCTGCATTTTTATTCTCCTTTAGTGACTTGACTAAAGTGCTAACTTGCTTCAGTCGTGTCCGATTCTTTGTGATCCTATGGACTGTGGCCGGTCAGGCTCCTCTGTCCATGAGATTCTACAGGCAAGAATAATGGAATGGGTTGCCAGGCTCTCCTCCAGGGGATCTTCCCACCTCAGGGGATGAACCCAAGTCTCTTACGTCTCTTGCATTGGTAGGCAGGTTCTTCACCACCAGTGTCACTTGGGGAGCCCATGACTGAAAAGCGAGGATTTCAGAAACTTGCTGAAGGGACCATGGATGACAGAGTCCACGACCTACACCACTGCATGATCCATTCTTTCCCCAAGTGATGTTTAGGAGCTTAATAACAAATGTGCTAAAAAAAAAAAAAAAGGTGGATTTCATACACAAGGCTTACTTCAGGAAATTCCTTCTTAGGGTCTCTTTTAAAGAACTCCCACTAGCCACTTGGAAATGAAAGCCAACATCCCAGTAAAAGGTGTAACATAACAAAATTCCAGCTCAACCATCTCTTTCTACCCATTCCCCACTGCACCTCACCCCCAACTCTTTAGTCAAAATCATTGGCTTCCAAGCCTTTTTACTACAGTCCACAATTAGAAATACATTTTATATTCAGATCTAATATACACCCCACATAATACATACATATAGTTACTTACAGTTGGGGAAAAATGCATCATACTCTCTTATTTTCTATTACATTCTTTTTGTTGTAGTTGTTTTTGATGCTGATCACAACCCCCTGAAATTATTTCAGGACCCCCAATAGGGTGCAAATTATAGTCTGCAAAAACTTGCTCTACACACAACTATTCTTGTTCATATTATGATGTCCTTCTAGTTTTCTCAGTTATGACCCATAGTCCTTGAGCAGATCAGCTTTGTAGACTGGCCACACACAAATACAGCTTAGTCCTAAAACTTCAAAGTTTTAGAACAAAGTAAATTCAGCCCATTCAGTGATCTATAGATCAAGCAAATTAAACATAAATGATCAGCAATTCACTAAAAGTATCAACATTCTTGACTTATCTGGTAGAAAGTGATGCCTTAAAAAATAAAGCTCCTATGCTTTTCAAGACAATTTTTAAGTCTTTATTGAATCCAGAGAGAAAACAATGATTTACAGAATGGAAAAAAAAAGTGTGTGTCATGTCTGAATGCCTTAGGATTTAATTTAACATAATGGATAGGGTTTACTTACAGGTTTAAAAACTACATTTGCTAATATTTTTATAGTGTAACCTAATATTTCAGTTGTGGAAAGAAGCCATTAGTAGTTACTAATAATAATAGTTACAACCTCAGAGTGCTATTGAGAGGTGTCTGTTGTTCAGTTGCTAGATGGTGTTCAAGAAGATCTTTTAAAAGGCAGAAGTCACTTCACTGCCCACTGCTGGCTGAATTATTGATGTTGCTCTCTTGGTATAAGTCCAAACTTTAGTCTGTCTCACCCTTACTCAGCTAATAAAGAGGCATTATAGTGATAACAAACAAAATATTGGGGTAGCATCTTTCTCATTTTGAGGGTGATCATTTGAAAGAAAACGTAAGACCAGGTATCGATGAAATATGTGGCTGCTCCACTACTGAGAGGTATCTCATGACTCCAGTGAGTGTCAGGAGATTGATTATTTGCTAAGAGAGAGAACAGGAAGGTCAGAAGACATACTGGTAAATGGACAAGATTCAACATGGCTGTTATTAGGTTTGGCTTCCTTAGTGGCTCAACTGGTAAAGAATCCGCCTGTAATGCGGGAGACCTGGGTTCGATCCCTGGGTTGGGTAGATCCCCTGGAGAAGGGAACAGCTACCGGCTCCAGTATTCTGGCCTGGAGAATTCCACGGACTGTATAGTCCATGGGTTCGCCAAGAGTCGGACGCAACTGAGCGACTTTCACTTTCACTTATTAGGTTAGGAGCCCCCAAATGGAAGCAGGATCAAAACAAGGGCTAGTGCATATGTTAAGGACGTCTCAGGGGGTGCTAGATTCAGAGGAACTTACTAGATTCAGAGGAATCTAAATGATTTGGGGAGGATTGCTTTTTTATTGCAGTAAAATATACATAACCATAAATGTTACCATTTTAATAATCTTTTAAGTGTTGAATTCAGGGGCATTTAGCACATTTGCAGTGTTTGCAGCCATCACTGCTCTCCATTTCCAGAGCTTTTTCATCATCTCAACTGTAATTCTGTCCTCTTTAAGCAACAGTGTGCCCCTCTCCCTTCCTCCAGCCCCTGCTAACTTCCGTTCTACTCTGTCTCGATGCATTTGCTGATTCTAAGTCCCTCGTGTAACTGGAATCATACAGTACATGTCTCGTTCTGCCTGGCTGAGTTCACTTGCTAGCCAGTATCTTTTAGTCCATTTCTTTTCTTCTTAAGTAAACCAGAGCTAAGTGATTTTTTTGATGGGCTCAGGAAAGTTTTATGGCAACGAGATTATAGGTGTGTGGCATCATGGGAATGCAGTAAAGACGCATTCATCCATCCAGAACTCAGCTTCCTTGCAGCTTGACGTGAACAGAGCACAGCTGAGAACCAGGGCGAACATTCAGAAGGTGTCCTAACAGATGCAGTGCTGGTTACAGGGAACCGAAGATGACCCGGTATACTCTTGGGCGAATCCACTGGGCCCTCACTTTGGTTTACTCTTGCATTAGACACTTCGTACAAGCTTCTAGAGCTTCCAACCCCATAGCATTTTAGAAACAGCATATCAGGATGAGAGGAGAGGGGAACGGCTGGGAGCAGGCTCACTTAGTGATAAGAAGCGATTTCGAGGAAGAAAAGAAAGTCTGCTCTCACTCATCTCGGAAGCCGCCAGTCATCACTGTGCTGCAGCTCCGCAGAAATGACCTAAAAGCGATGCTCCCAGGTAATCCACCCGTTCACTCCACAAACCGAGCACAAATGCCGGCACGGAGCAAAGCCTTGTGAATCCCACACAATTGTCAGGCTCAGCTTTCACCAGTACAAGGCTACACTGTGATCATCCTGCTTTAAGAGAAACTGAGTCTGTCTCTCAACGTTGTTATTTTTCTGTGTTTTTAATTCTGGACAAGAAGTATGTGAATTTCGCTTTTACACAACCGAGCCATTTGGAGCGGACGGCTGCCCCTGAACACTGAAGGACGCACCCTGTCTCCCCTGACCACACCTAGGTGTTCACACTTGGCGGAGAGAACGTGGGCTCCAATCCAAAGCCTCTTCACTAAGAGAAGGAGCACCCATGCGAAACAGGCTTTGGTTGTCTGGGGCTTCTCTGTGGCTGGGGGAGGTGTGGCTGGCGTGTGAACCCTTCTCTCTGGCGTCTTCGTGGAGGCGGCCCACCCTCCTGAAGCGGCCCTTCCTCCCCTCTCTCCCCACCGCAGCACCCTGTCCACGTGCTGTCACGCGATGGTGGCGGCCATCTACCCCTTCACCTGGCAGCACACCTACATCCCCGTGCTGCCGCCCGCCATGATCGACATCGTGTGCTCGCCAACGCCCTTCCTCATCGGGCTGCTCACCAGCTCGCTGCCGCTGCTCAGGGAGCTGCCGCTGGAGGAGGTGAGCTCCCTGTCGGGGCCGGGGTAGGGGGAAGGGGCTGCCTGTGGCTCTGCCAGCAGGCAGGGTCAGGGGAGCAGCGGGACCCCACGGCTTTGTGAGTCAGCACCCTCCTGCCAAGTCACCTTCAGCAGAACCTCTTGACTGCAGACTCAGTCTCCCCTCTAAATGTACCTACAGCCGTGGACACCCATTGAGAAAGGCTGCAGTCAACAATTTGTTGCTGTTGTTGAGTCGTGTCCCACTCTTTGCGACCCCACAGACCACTGTCCATGGGATTTCCCAGGCAAGGATACTGGAGTGGGCTGCCATTTCCTTCTCCAGGGGATCTTCCATCTTCCGTGGATAGAAAGCTGTGTCTCCTGCATTGGCAGGTGGATTCTTTACCTCTGAGCCACCAGGGAAGCCCAACCAACGATTTACTCGATTTTAATACACCTAGTCAGTAAAGAGCCATCTGCCCTACCCTTCCCCCATCCACCCCTCTGTCATGGGAAGAAAGCACACAAAGAGCTAATGGTAACTGGAAATCATCTTTGGGCCAATAACAAAGTCTTGAGAAGGACTGTGTTCCTATAAGTAGGTCATTTTTTGTATCAGCTAAAAAGGCAATAAGCTAAATGTGTTCAGGGATTGAGTTCTGGATCCAAATGAGAAAAGCCCTGCTTAGCGTCTCTGTGATTATTGAGTTCTAGCCCCTTCCTCTAAATGGTTTGTGTCTCCAGTACTGAGAGCTTCCGGCAGTCAGAGCAGAACCGTGGGGACTAAGTGATGCTGCACAGAACAGCCAGGCCTGAACCGTCCCGGTGTCCCGAAATGCAGTGCCTCTAATTGCCCAGGTGGTCCTGCAGTCCTGTTAAAGATTAACCAGCAGACTCAGGTCTTTGAGTGTGTGTTTGTGAACTGCAGAGGGTTTTCCTGGGTGCCCTGTAAGCCTGCAGATGGCTCAGTTCACCCCCCCAGGAGAGGGTATGAGAAGGAAGGACAGCCCCTCTCAGCTCCCAGCTCCTGTGTTAGAGCCGTGGTTCCTGCTGTCGTGGAAAGACGGCGGGCACACAGGCCCCCGTGCTCGTCCTCTGTCATAGCCAGCGGTCCACACCGTGTGATCCCGTGAGTGGCCGCCTTCCCAAGTTTTGTGCCCTGGTCCCTTCACTTGCCTCTCCCTAGTTGTGGCCCCGGGTCTCAGCCTCACTCTGAGGAAGGAGGACGAAAGTGCTTTACCTGAAAGCCTTGACTCGTGGGAGCCCAGCACCTGCAGCTTGGCTTACTGTCTCGTTGGGTCCAGTCCTCTGGGTCTCTCCCCTTTTATCCCATTAAGAGAAATGACAAGACTAAGTGGGTAACTGGGAGGTAGGAGGGGGAGGCCTGGCGGGGGTGGCAGAATCCAGTGGAATGGGAACAAGCTGGGGCTCTAGCCTCTCTGACTCAGTGACCCACACGCTAAAAAACAGTCGGAGCAGCTCTGCCTTAGCCAGTCCAGGAACAGGGCAGGAAGTCCAGCTTTTGGCCCACTCGTATCCTAGCTTGCGGTTACAGTGTTGAAAGCATGCATGTCTGGAAAGCTTTTTCCCCGCCTCCCCCTTCATCATCTGTGGCTTCAGTGGCAATGTCAGGAAACCACAATTGGCCTACTCCACCCCCACCCGGCTGCCTCCCTGGGTGCCAAGAAAGAAAGAAGGTTAACAGTCCGTTTCGATGTGCTGGAAGCCCTCCCTGCTAACAGTAACAGTCCCTTTTCCTCACCTCATAGGTCCTGGTGGTCGACCTCGTCAACAATCGGTTCCTCAGGCAGGTGAGTAAGAAGCAACCCAGCTTCAACCACTGCTTGCTCTGTTTGCACCTCTTTGATGTTTAGAGCTCGCCTTTCCAGCTCTGTGGTGGGCCTGGAATCCCAAAGCAGGCCAGCAGGCGGGGGCAGTCCCCGGCCAGGGCTTGACTGAGGACAGGACAGAAGGCAGGGGCCAAAGAAGAGGGGTTTGGACAAAGGATTGATTCCCATGAGTTCTGTCACAAAATGGTTTGCTGATAGAATCTTTATATAGGTTATAACTGTAGACACTTAACCTTTTCCAACATGCCTTTAAATATTTGACAACAAATTTCATGATATAATACAAAGTGGAAAAATCAGGATAAAAATTATATACACTACTTTGCCGATCTTGCTTTTTAAAGGATAGAAATGAGGGGGAAAACACACATATATAGAAAGATAGAAAGGAAAACTCATCAAAACATCAATTCTGGTTGTCTTAGAGTGGGAGACTGAAAAAGAGACAGATTATGAGCAATTTTAGATTGTTTTGATATTTTCATACATTTTTTATAATGATCATAAACTACTTTCATTATCAGAGAATGAGGGTTGGGTGCAGTTCAGTCCCTGGTGGGGGAACCCACGTGCTCCATGGCATGGCCAAATAAATAAACTTGGAGTGGCTACTGAAAAGTTATGCATGATAATGCTGTTTTTTATTATTAGCTCCATCTACTTTCACTTTCCAAGGGCCCTCTGGGTAGGCCCATCCCCACTGCCCTCCGGCTCTGAGACCCAGATCATAAAGCCAACTTTCAGTCATACTGGTCATCTGCCCTGACCAAAAAGCCCCTTGATAAGAATTAGCCACCTTGCGGGGTGGAGCATTGGGAAACAATTACTGAGTAGCCACTTAGGTGCAGGGAACTTTCTCAAGTTAATTGTGTTGCATTTAATTCCTCCCAGCCTTACTGAGCTATTATTGACATATAACATATTTAAATTTAAGACGTACAACATGATGAGTTGATATACGTTGAGAAATTAGAACCACGATACAATTAGTTAACCCTTCCATCCCCTCACATAATTACCTGTGTATGGGGGGATAGCACTTAAGATTTACTCTCTCAATAACTTTTAAGTATACTTGAGCTATAGTCACCAAACTAGACATTAGATGCCTCAGAATTTACTCATTTTCTAGCTGGAAATTTGTGCCCTTTGACCAATATTTGCCCTTTTCCTCACCCCTCACCCCTGGTAACCACCTCTCTACTCTGTTTTTATGAGTTGAGTTTTTTAATTAATTTTTTGAGTTCAGTATTTTAGATTCCACATATAAGTGAGAACGTACAGGATTTATTTTTTGCTGTCTGGTCTCCCTCACTTAGCATTATGCCTTCAAGGTCTGTCAGTGTAGTCACAAAAGCGGTATGTCTTTCTTTTGTGGCTGAATACTATTCCATCGTGCGTATATACGTATGTGCGTGTGTACTTACTTTCTCCCATTTTGGAGGCTGCCTTTCTGTTTTGATGACATCGTTTTACTGTGCAGGAGCTTTTCAGTGTGGACTCCGACTTGTTAATTCTTGCTTTTGTGGCTTGTGCTTTTGGTGTCATATCCCCAAAAATCGTTGCCAAGATCAGTGTCAAATAGCTTTTCACCTGTATTTTCTTCCAGCAGTTTTACAGTTTCTGGTCTTCATTTAAGTCTGTGATCCATTTTTTTTAAATCCACATAATCTGGGGGAGAGGTACAAGATAGGGGTTCAGTTTCATTCCTTCGTATATGTATGTCTAGTTTTTCCAGTACCATTTAGGTTAAGCAACCACCCTTTTCCCCTTGAATATTCAGCTCCCTTGTCAAGTGTTAATTGACTGTATATGAATGGGTTTATTTCTGGCCTCTCGATTCTGTTCTGTTTATCTTATTGTTGTTCAGTCGCTCAGTCGTGTCCAGCTCTTTGCGGCCTCATGGACTATAGCACGCCAGGCCTCCCTGTCCTCCACTGTTCGTCTGTGTTTCTGTTTTTATGCCAGTTGATGCTGGGAAAGACTGAAGGCAGAAGGAGAAAAGGACAACAGAGGATAAGATGGTTAGATAGCATTACCAACTCAATGGACGTGAGTTTGAGCAAGCTCCAGGAGAGGGTAGGGGAGGACAGGGAAGCCTGGCGTGCCACAGTCCATGGGGATGCAAAGCCTTGGACAGGACTGAGCGACTGAACAACAGTAACACCCATACTGTCTTGATTACTATAGTTCCATGATAAAGTTTGAAATCAGGAATTAGGATGCCTCTGGCTTTGTTCTTCTTTTCTAAGATTGTTTTGCCTGTTCAGTCTTTTATGGTTCCATACACATTTTAGGATTTTTTTTTTTGTATTTCTGTGAAAAACATCATTAGAATTTTCATAGGAATTTGCATGGAATCTATAGATGGCTTTGAGTAGCATGGCCGTTTTAACTATTTATTCTTTCAATCCATGAACACAGAATATCTTTCCATTTATTTTATATCTTCTTCAGTTTCATTCATCGCCATCTTATTTGTTGCATTTAATCTTCACAGTGAGGTAACCCGTTTTACCAAATGGGGAAGCTGAGGCTCCTGTAGCTTGTTAAGAGTGGAATCAAGATTCAAGCCTCTGGTTCGAAGTTGCGTTCTCTCCACTAAACCAGGAACCGTGCCGGGCCTGCCCTGAAGAATCCGCTGTGTACATCTGGCCAGGGTGCAGCCACCGTCCCGGGAAATGCTGGGACAATGACTCCCGTTTTTTCTGTTTTACAGATGGACGATGAGGACTCCATTCTGCCCCGGAAGCTTCAGGTAGCCCTGGAACACATTCTGGAGCAGAGGAATGACCTGGCTAGTGAGCAGGATGATGGGCCCCCGGATGGCAAACGAGGTAAATGCTCAACCACCTCCCAGACTGCACCCCTGCCTCCGTCCTTGGAGTCAGGGAGCAGTGAACTATGGGCATGTCCACTTGACACGGGGTTCAGTCGGAAAATGGGCAGCGAGGTGCACCAGGAGAGAGGCTGGCGCTCATCCCCTTCAGCAGGAAAAACCTTTCCCACCCCACCCCCAGTTTAGCTCTAAAAAATCTGTTTAAAGGTAGGAAAGAAATGACAGGCTCACTGTGGGGAACCTCTTTCATGGATCATCACAGTCGGCCTTCCAGGAACCTGGAATAGCATCCTTGTCTTTTCTGACTGACTCATCCCAGAGGCTCTGCCTCCGCCCTCAGCGGTCCTGGTCCTCCCCTGCTCTGCTCAGGCCCTGAGTCCAGCCCCTTGAACGAGGTGGTGTCTGAAGCCTTTGTCCGCTTCTTCGTGGAGATCGTGGGCCACTACTCGCTGTTCCTGACGGCAGGCGAGCGCGAGGAGAGGACCCTGCAGCTGCAGCGAGAGGCCTTCCGCAAAGCCGTCTCTTCCAAGAGCCTCCGCCGGTTCCTGGAGGTCTTCATGGAGACCCAGACGTTCCGGGGCTTCATCCAGGAGCGAGAGCTGCGCCGGCAGGACGCCAAAGGTTGGGGGCCTTGCCGTCTCCTCGGGTGTCGCTTTCCCTCTCCTCCCCACGCCCAGAGCCCCACTCCCAGTTCCGGTGCGAGTTCTCCTCTGTCCTCGTCTCCCCAGCTTGACCAGACTCTTAGGGACACCCTTTCCCTCCTCTCTCTGTGGCGTCTCTCCTCCATTTCCTCTTGTCCCTTCTGCCCTCCTTCCTCCCCCTCTCCCCTGGGCCCTGGGGCTGGACAGAGGAGGAGAGGCTGGCCCGCACCCTCTGCTCCATGTGCTGCCACCGACGCCCAGCGGGTTGGCCGTGGGGAAGGAGGACAGCAGAGACTCCCCCCAGCCTGGGGAGCCCGAGGGCCCTCTGTCCTCACACACACACACACACACTCACCCACCCCGTCCCCTGCTCCTCAGGTTCTCCTTGTCTCCCTCAGTGTCCCTGTCCTTGTTGCTGGGTTCCATCACGCCTCTAGAGATCAGGACCAGTAAGTGTGCGGAAGAGGATGAAACCATTTCTGTCTCTTTCTTCCATGCTCTTGAAGTCGTTTGGGGAATCTGAAAGCTAGAAATATCAGGAAAGGCTGCCCCAGGTGGGAGCTAGGCCAGAGGACCAGAGAGATAGATGATTAACCCTGAGGAGAGGCCACCCAGTGATGAGGGTCGGGGATGCGGGAGCAGCTGGCCCAGGCCTGGGTATCCTCTGGTCCCGCAATTGCAGACCCTGAGCTAAGGCAGCAAAGCTCCACACCCCCAGAGCTCTGTGCATTGCAGAAAGGGGGACTGTCATACTTCAGATGATTCTGAGGAGGGTATCCAGAGAGACAAAAGAAGGTGGATTAGAGCCTAGGAGGAGGCACACAACTCCTGATGAAAGAATTCACTTGAAGACCTGCCGGGTACACCCACGGATCACTGTCTGATAGAAGATCAGGGGGAGATGATGACAGTAGCCTGAGGCTCCAGCCCTGGGCGAGAACTGAAGGTCCCTGCCTGCTGAGGTGACCTGCCCACTCCGCCCTCCTGAGTCCCTAGACGGCAGCCGGGCTCCCAGGAGGCAGGCCACTTGCCAGGGGCCCTCTTACAGGAGATCTCAAGGAGAAGGGAAGGGCCAGGACCACCTGGTTCTTCTCTGAAACCAGGGGCCTAACACAGTGCAGGCACTTGGAAGGTGTTCGTCGAGGAAAAATAGGACTTCACCCACGAGCTAGCTTTACAGCTTTCCAAAAACAGTTACTGCACGAGGCTGGGCAATTATAAGGTCAGGAAAAAAACCTTTTAACTCTAAACGATTCAGAGCATGTTTATAGAGCAGCTCCGTCTCAGCAGCAAGGTTTCTCTTGTTTGCGGCAGTAAGGAAACGAACACATGCAGAAGCACCAAGAGAAGGAGCTAAAGCGGTTGGGATTTCTCTCATCAACAGGTCTATTTGAGGTCCGAGCCCAGGAGTACCTGGAAACACTTCCCAGCGGAGAACACAGCGGTGTCAACAAGTTCCTGAAGGGACTAGGTGAGGCCCAGGGGTCTGGGTTCCCGGCAGCAGCCCCCGGGGCCACGGGGTCTTGGCGAGTTCCTGCCACCGGGGCCGGGGCTCATGACGCTGAACTCTGAGGCCTGCGCCCACTGGGCCCAGTTGGCATCGTACCACCCTCCTGTTCTGCCCTGTCCTCGGAGCGGAAGCTAAGGACACACGGCCCTCTCCCTGCCCTCCTGGGCCCTGGCTATGTTGCTCTTCTTTCACTCTTAACCCCCACATCTTCAGTCTTGGGGAGTGGGGCTTAGAAGTATGATGAATGGAACCAGAGAAGGGGGCCTGGCAGTAGAGACCTGGGCCAGTCTCCAGATGACCCTGAAAAGTGGAAATGTAAAAATTTCAGCAAGGACTGCAGTTTAACCAGCCAAAACAGGCTCTTGCTAGGAAATGGAGGAGGAGAAGAAAGCGAAAAGCATGAGAGAGGGAGGGAGCAGGCCCCGGTGAGGCCAGCGCCTCAGAGGACCTGCGGGGGTCCTTCTTGGAGCCTCACCCAGGGGGCCGGTGCCTGGGAAGGGACCGCCGGCCTCCTGCAAGGCCGGGCTCCCAGGGAGGCGTGACAGTCCGTGCTTCCTGTGTCACCATTTCAGAAGCAACTGAAAGTCTGCAGCTCTGACAGTCTTCCCTTCAAAAGACCCCTGCTCACAGGGGAGGCACATGAGTGCAGGGGGCACCCAGGAAGGGGAAGGCCCCCAGCTTCTCCTGGGCCCTGGGGTGAAGCTCGGGGTGGTGTGGGAGCCCCAGTTGTCCCCACCACAGCTGGTGTGAAAAGGGCACGATTTTAACTCGGCTCCTCTGTCTGCCTGGTGCAATGTTCTCATTTTCTTTTTTTAGGCAATAAAATGAAGTTTCTCCACAAGAAATAGCCCTCAACCCAGACTCCAGGGAAAACTTCCTCCCAGGGCAACCACATGTCTTAAAAACAGTCCTGGTGGTCTCCCTGAGAAGTCGGTCCTTGGTTGTCCCACATGCTGGAAAAAGGCCTGGATGGTTTCTGCTCATCCCTGCGCTGTCCCCAGGAACAGGATCCCAGAGCTGCCGGGAGGCAGCTTACTCAGAACAGCACTGGAAATGGGACCTGGGACCAGGCACATTCAAAGAGATTGTTTTGGGTTGTTGGATTTGGGGTGTTTTTTTTTTTTTTAATCTTAGCTATTAAAAAAGAAGAAGAAAAGTGTTTGGGTTTTCTTGTTATTACGCCAAGGCTAAGACAGCTGTCCTGCCCTGTGTCATGAGCCTTTCCCGGGTTCATCCTGCCTGGCAGCTCACCCTGGAGCCAAGAGGAGGAGACAGAAGGAGCGGCCCCCAGGGACTTGGAACCGAGATGCTCCCCGGGGCAGAACTGAGGACAGGTCGGGGGGTCAAGGGAGAAGCGCCATGGTGACACCCGTGGGCAATGCAGACCCCCATGCTGCAGGTGTCAGGGCGGGAGTCCTCTCGGGGAAAGGATCGCAGGTAGTGGAGTGAGGTCCGTGCTGGAAAGGAGGACAGGGGACAGCAGCAGGATTTGGTTTCCTGGGATGAACGGCTCTTTCAGCCCGGCCGGTGACGCCACCTGCTGGCCGAGCCCGCTTGTCGTCATGTCGCCGCCTCTGGTCCCAAACGGTCCTGATTCTCCCGGATGGCCTCTTTTCCCCTCAGAGGCCACAGAGCCCGCCCCTGCCCAGGAGTCCACGACTTTTACAGGTACACGCAAAAAGAGGCTCTCTCTTCGTAAGATGTTAATAAAATATTCTTAGGGCCCTAAAGTTTACGATGCTGCTCACCTTAAAGACCACAAGCCACGGCCTGGACCCCATTACTGTTTTACTGCAGGAGATTTTCTCATCTCCGTGTAGGGCCCAGAGCAGCACAGGTAAAGTCGTACACGCTAGATATGTAGGATGAATGGAGGGACTTCTGTTGTCATCAAGAAGGAGCATCAATGTTGGGTACATACACGATTCGAATGAACTTACAAAACAGAAAGAGACTCACAGACTTAGAGACCAAACCTGTGGTTGCTGGGAGAGGTAGGGGAGAGGCTGGGGGGAAGGGACAGTTAGGGAGTTGGAAACAGACATGTACAAACTGCTATATTTAAAGTGGATAACCAAGAAGGACCTACTGTACAGCACAGAGAACGCTGCTCAGTGTTATGTGGCAGCCTGGATGGGAGGGGAGTTTGGGGGAGAATAGCTGCATGTTTATGCATGGCTGAGTCCCTTCACTGCTCACCTGAAGCTGTCACATCTTTGTTAATTGGCTATACCCCAATACAAAATACAAAGTTAGAAAAAAAGGAGCATCAAAACTTTGGGGATGGCTTCCTCAGACTCATATAGCCAGAGGGGAGGAGGCAGGAGGTTCGGAGAAGGCTGCACTCCGGGGGGCGCTGTCCTGCACCGGTGGGAAGAGAGCCTTGGGTGATGCAGGCACGCTCTCAAAGCAGGCCTCGGGGCCGCCCCGCGGCCAGCCCGCTGCCTGGCATCCCACCAGGTGGGTTCCCTCTGGGTGGCACCGGGAACCCTACAAAAACACACAAAAGGAATGTGCTATGACCCTGGGGCCTGGGCTGCCCAGCAGAGGTTCTTGACCTTTAAGGAGATGGGAGCAAAGAGTCTTCCGAGAAAAAATAAGAACGAGAGGAAAACGAGGAGAGGTCGGCCTCTCACCCCATACTAGGGGTTCTTAACTAAAGTCATGGTCCACCAAATTGTATCCAAGATTTGGTGTGTCCATTTGTTTTGGGGGCAAGAATCCATAGTTTACATCAGATTCTGAAAGGGGTCCAAGGCCCCCCCCAAAAGGATAGGAACATAACAATTACCTAGGTGTATAGATATGTATATATATACAGATATGTAGGGCTTCCCTGGTGGCTCAGAGGGTAAAGCGTCTGCCTGCAATGTGGGAGACCTGGGTTCAATCCCTGGGTCCGGAAGATCCCTTGGAGAAGGAAATGGCAAACCATTCCAATATTCTTGCCTGGAGAATCCCATGGACAGAGGAGCCTGGAAGGCTACAGTCCACGGGGTCACAAAGAGTCGGACACAACTGAGTGAAAATTTATTTATTTAATTTTATAGATATGTATAGTTGGGGGTTGGGGAAGACTGAAAGAGAATCTCTGGGTGTGGGGACTCAGGAATTTGTAACAAGTGCCTCAGATTAGTTAACTTCATTAACACCAATATTCTGCCCAAAGATGATCACTTCCTTAATATTTTGAAATATACTCTTTTCTAACTTATTTCATATTATATTGTTTACTCAACACCTCTCAGTGAATAAATATACACTTTTGTCAACATTTCTAGTGGCTATGTAATATTCTGTTTTGCAGATATGATAAACGTTATTTTACCAATCCTCTCATGAATGTAAGATATTTCCAATTTTTAATATCATAAAAAGCATTGAGAAAAGCATCTTTGTAAAAGTTTCTTAGTACCTATGCCTTGTTTTCTATTTTAAAGGTTATTTATTTACTTATTTTTGGCTGTCCTGGGTCTTTGTTGCTGCGCGGACTTTTCTCCGGTTGTGGCGAGCAGGGACTACGCTCTAGCTGCAGTGCGCGGGCTTCTTGTTGCGGCAGCTTCTCTTGTCACAGAGCATGGACTCT
>NW_011494924.1:4437327-4440823 GCF_000754665.1 Bison bison bison | reverse complement strand
GCTGTGGTACACAGGTTTAGTTGCTCCATGGCCTGTGGGATCTTCCCAGACCAGGGACCAAACCCGTCTGTGTCTCCTGCATTGGTAGGTGGATTCTTTACCACTGAGCCGCCAGGGAAGCCCCTATTTTCATTTTTGCTTGAAGTAAATATATCTACAGAAGAGTGCTCAGATCATGCCTACACAGCCTGACAGACTTCCACAAAGAACCACATCCGTGGGCCCAGCCCAAGAGCAGAACATCACCGGGTGCAGCTCACCTTACCCACATCCCTCCCACCCTCCTCTGCATAAGTTTAAACTAAGTCAGCTAAGGAAAGGCCTTCACTTTGCAAAGTGGTAACTGAGGATGGGGAGCATCAGAAACCAGAGGAAAAAATAGGGTTGTGATTCCCTGCTCACAGTCCAGGGCAGACCTTGGATGGACAACGCTATTTGGGTTTAGAAACCAAGTGTGACCAAGAAGCATGGGTGTGTTAGAACATGGCCACTCAACCTTTTCGTCTTACCTCACACCAACAGTCTGTCCAAGAACCAAGTCCTCTGATTCCATTAAAAAAATTAAGAAAAAAACTTCATACATTTTCCAAGAAGAATGTGTATTTAGAAGCATTCCATTATCGTGTTTCAATTCAGGGTCAATCACATGGTCATGAAAACCAATTGGAGCAGGACTTCTGGGTGGGTTTCATTGCTGTAGACTATCCGAGACACTGGTGGGCAAGGGAAGGGATGAGTGGGAGCAGGTGTGGTTGGGTTGGCATGTCTTGGTAACTGGCCGGAGATAGGGCATCTGAAAGAGAAGGCAGCTGTCACCACTGCTGAGACAAGGGAAAGTGAGTTCTTAGAAATTATCACACAAACATTTTCTCACGCAGACCGAGAACAATGAGAAGATCTGCTATTTATTATTTCTTTTTGCCCATTACTATGTTCAGTGCGGGCTTGCCAGGTAGCAGTAGTGGTAAAGAACCCACCTGCCAATGCAGGAGATGTAAGAGACACAGTTTTAATCCCCGAGTCAGGAAGACCCCCTGGAGGAAGGCTTGGCAACCCACTCCAGTGTTCTTGTCTGGAGAAGCCCATGGACAGAGGAGCCTGGTGGGCTGCAGTCCATGGGCTCTCGCAGAGTTAGACGCGACTGAAGCAACTTTGCATGCATGCATGCATGCACACGTGTTCAGTTCATCATGTGTGTTATTTGATCACTTGAATGTAAGCATCATGAGGGAAGGGACTGTGTCCCTCACGTTCAATGCTGAATTCCCAGAGCCTAAAATCAGTGCCTGGCACAGAGTCATCTCTCAGTAAATGTTTGCTGACCAAAGCAACAATTACCCCAGTAGTATTAAGGTGGGACTGTACTGACTCTGTCGCAGGCAGCAAGCTCAGCGTAGATGCATGGGTACTCCTCCAAGTCAAAGGAGTACTTCATCAGGAAACGTCAGCCTGCTCCTGACTGTATCAGCCACTTCCCGTAGCTCAGATATCTTGTTTTCAGCACAGCACCAAGCTCCTAGGAGACCACATTAATAATCAGAAGGTTGCTTGGTGAGTAGGAAAGCAGAGCAAAGGTGTTGGAGAGTCTGCAGGGATATCTCCCCAGGAGGGGAGGGGAGCCCAACAGACTTCCCTGTCTCACAGCGGATCTGTTCCCCTGGACATTTCCCCTGCCCCCACCCCGCCCTCCATTTTTTCCTTTGTTTTATTTTATTGGGGGGAAATTCACGTAACACAGAAGTCCATTCATCACTCAATGAATACTTGGGTTTTTTCCACCTTTTGGCTATTGTGAATAGTTCCGCAACAAACATGTGTTCATGTATTTGGGCTTCCCAGCTAGTGGTGGTGGTACTGGTAAAGAACCTGCCTGCCAATGCAGGAGATGTAAGAGACACAGTTTTAATCCCCGGGTCAGGAAGACCCCCTGGAGGAGGGCTTGGCAACCCACTCCAGTATTTTGGCCTGGAGAATTCCATAGAGGAGCCTGGCAGGCTACAGTCCATAGGGTTGCAGAGTCGGACACGACTGAAGCAACTTAATGCACACGCACGCATGTGTTTGTTTGAATAGTGGACTGAGTTGTTCGTGCTCAGTTGTGTCTGACTGTGTAATCCCGTGGACTGAAGCCCTCCAGGCTGCCCTGTCTGTGGGATTCTCCAGAGAAGAATACTGGAGTGGATTGTCATTTCCTCTTCCAGGGGATCTTCCTGACCCAGGATGGAATTCCACTGCACTGGCAGGCAGATTCCTTACCATGGAGCCACCTGGGAAACCCATTGGTTTGAGTACCTGTTTTCAATGTCTTCAAGTATATACCTACAAATGGAATCGCCAAGTCATAGGTTAGTATCTACATTTAAATTTTTGAAGCACTATCAAAGTGTTTTCCATAGAGGTTACAGGATTTTATACTCCTGCCCACAAGATATGAGGGGTGCCGGCTTTTCCTATGTTCCCTCCCTTTCTTCAGACAGATCCCAGCTTTCTTAACTATATCCATCACCTTCCAGCCATACCTCTGAGGGGACCCCATGTTTCTCAGGGGTGATTGGCATCACCTGCATCAGATCCACCTGGGATATTAAGTACAGATGCCTGGAATCCACCTTGACTTATCTGGGACTAAAGCCCTAGAGCCCTTGAATGGCTGCAAGTTTCCCAAATATCTTCAAGTACTTAACAGGTCTCTGTCTTAGATGACTCACTTTTTCAGGTGACCCAATCTCCTCCCTTATATGTAAATTATCCTGTAAGTTTCACTGACAGTAATCTTAGGGCCAAGTTTTGAAATTAAGACTTTTGCACACATGGCCCAAGTTCAGTATTACATAAGAGCTGAAATGCTTTAAAGAACAAAAATATTGACGAAAGCTTACAAGAGTCCACAGACCTGGTAAATTCAGGTTGTGTTTTTTTGGGGGGGTGGGGGGTGCAGTGGTAAAGAATCCACCTGTCAATGCAGGAGACCCAGGTTCGATCCCTGGGTCGGGAAGATCCTCTGGAGAAGGAAATGGCAACCCACTCCAGTATTCATGCCTGGAGAACCCCAAGGACAGAGGAGCCTGATAGGCTGCAGTCCATGGGGTCGCAAAGAGTCGGACACGACAGCATGCACATTAATCACCTTGCCTAGGCTTAAAAGCAAACCCACCGCGGTACAGGTTAGACCCTCCCCCCGCCAAAATCCTGAGGAGAGATGGCTGCGGGAGTGAACTCAGAGGAGGGCAGGGCGGGCGGAAGCTGGAGCCTCAGCTCAGAGTTCAGGGGGGTTGACATGAGCTAAGAGTTCAGACTTAGCTGCTTGGGACGGGCTGGAACAGGCAGAGGAGGAAGGGGAGATTCCTGGCCGAGCAAAGGTTAGTAAGGAGAGCAATAGGCAGGTGAGAAGGGCCGCTTAACTGCTGGCGCCTGTCAAGGCCAATTAACTTCCCTCCCTGGCTTGTCCAGCAGCCACGCCTCACCCCCACCCAGCTGTTGCACGGGGTTGCGCTGC